>NC_136070.1:787132051-787588775 GCF_964261635.1 Lissotriton helveticus
GATCCCCCTATTCCTGACCCTATTCTAGTTAAACAAACCAACAAGTTAACTAGCAGTCAGCCCATGAGGCAGAAAACCCCCATGATGCAGATACCGTTATCTGACGCAGTCACACTACGGCACAGGAACGTGTTATCTGATTAGGTCATAACACTTGCGATCTAATTAGACAAGCGATATTCCTCCAGCCCCTGATAAGGCATACGGAGTTCTCATAACAAATCAAACCTATGACAACCTGGGCAAAACCCTGCGGCCATTGTTTTGATTTCACCGAGAACTTTAGTAAAAGAATGTGCTAACGAGCAAGTCGTATGACATCTTTATTGACGTATCTATGTCCATCCTTACGTCAATCTCGGCACCTTAAAGGTATAAATATTACCGATCTTGCCATATGCAAACACACGCGTGGTGACAAGACGGAGCAGCCATACTTGCCGAAGCGAAGAGCAGAGCAGACCCCGCTGGCAGCAGCCCCGCCTTTCTGACGCGCTGAGAGACGCGCTGCTTTCTCCTGCCGAGAATCCAGCACCGGCGTTTCTGGGCAGCCCTCGCAGGCAGCCTGGAATATCGAGACCAGAGAGAGAGATACCATTCCTCATTCATCCTAACTTCCAGGTACAGAACTGAATAACCCCTCACAGAGAATTCTTTAGTTATTCACTTGGCAAAAACAAACTTAACTTAAACTGTAACTATCTATTCCCGCCCACGTATTAGACTTAGGTCAGGTACACGGGGTAGGCGTATCTAGAAACACCAGTTGAGTACGTTTAGTCAAATGTATATGTGTATGTAATATATTTTATTCATTTTAAAACATCTTATGGCTTAGAAACCATATCAATGTTTTTACAGTATTATTTTATACTATTGCTTTTAATGTATGCACTTTACTTAACTATAAGTATTGCAATAATATCGATCCATTTCTCTTGTATGAGAAAAGAGACTGATCAATAAATAACACCTTTTTATTGAACACGCCCGTCTCTTCCTTTTCTGTACATTCTGATGAGACTAAGAATGCACGTACTGACTGAGTAAAATAATTTGCCTTATGTTCACACGACTCTCGAGATTGACTCTTGATTAGGGGAGAGCAAAGTTGTCATGTTCTATGGTTGTCAGAAACTAAATCCCTTCTTGTCTAATCAGGGAAGTTAATTCCTCCTTGAACATTGGAGAAAGTTTCTAGTGAACTCTGAGCTAAGCTGGCAAACCCAAAACTTTAAGTCTAGTATCGACAGTAGTAGACCTAGTTAACGTCTGGCCTAGGCCTTTACTGCTGTAGGTATTATTCCAATGCGCAGAGCCTATTGGGAAGATAGGAACTACACTACAAAATTATGAATCGCTTTCACATAGCATCCTAAATTCCTAAAAGTCTTACTAACAATATTACAAATGTGGTTCAGTGAACAATTGCCTTTATATCCGTAACTAATCGCTTACCTTTCAATATGGTCACAAGTAGCAATTATTAGTAGGCAAATCAGGGGGTCTTGCAACTAGGAAATAAATTAATATACCCGTCACGGTTCGGTCTCGCTATTAACTGAAATCACAATGAACTCATAGGGGAGCTCTCAAGTGCTCACCTGAATTGTAGCCGACTCGGGATCTAATGTCCCGAAATGCATTGGGTCAAAATGAAATTTGAATACTTTATGTTTATGAACATGTATACATTTGTATTATGAAGTAATCATGTACAACATTTGAATGGTTTATGAAATAATCAGATTTAAATGAGCTAATTTCTATTGACATAACATGAATTAAAATGTTTATGAAAAAGATAAATATTGTTTAATTTTGTTGATGCATGTTGGAGTCCTAGAAGCCAGTCAGGGGATAGGCCACTTACATTGATTTATACTTATACACAGCAGGCATAAATCCAACATAGCACACATATCGAGATAACTTAGAGTATTGTATAATTTAGAGTGCACTTTTTACCTACATTCATTCTTATACCTTTTCTGCTCCTGTGAAAAGTAGCACCATAGAAAAACATGTCGTTTGAATCCATAGCAAACATCACTGAAAATTGTGCTTCAACTAAAGCATACACAGCGGACGAGGCTAATGAAATATACAACCTCATAAAGGAAACGAAATCATTTGATGCACATAGTGGGACAGTCACTCAACAACTCCATCAACTGGAGTACCTCACAAGGAGAGAACTGAATCAGCGTTTACACGCCTCAACATTGATTCAATATCATCATGTGAAACGGATTCCACGTGGACTTCGACTAGCTACCCGACCAATGCTCTTCAGACTTCATAGTAATCAACAATTTATGGAAAAATGGTACTGTATTCTCAATAAATGCTCCCTGGACTTGATTCTGTTATTGATTGAGGAGCTATCTAAAACAATACGTGACCTAGAAGAAGAAATCTACAACTTGAAAACTGATTTATCAAAACGCATCGATGAAGAACCTTGGGGGAAATGCTTAGAAGATCTGAATTCTCGTTTAGATAAATATGGGAAAGAATTACAAGAAACAAAGCTGAGAAAATTTAAAAGAGACACTATCGACTATAAGTTGAATGAGGCCTATACATGGGCTGAAGTCTACGCTCAACGTCGCTTTAATAAAAGAACTCAACAAGCTTCTTCAGAGGAAAGTGTCATTTCAGACCGTGACACAGACACCTCCATACCACCGGCTCATCATTCTTTAATTAATAAAAATATTGGTAAAGAAACTGATACAACCGCCTCTGGATCCACAACAAATGCGCTTTTTTATTGAAAGGAGGGGACCCAGGCCAACCACCAGATCCCACAACATCCAAACTTCCGGGAAAAAGACCAGAAGAGGAAAAGGAAAAAGAAAAGGAGAAGAGCAAAAAAGGTCTCAGAAGCCAGACGAAAGTCTCATAATTAACATTTCTCAAATGCAATTGACAAAATTTGAAGAACAAGTTCTCTACAAAGGGAACTCTTTTGTAAGCACATATCATACAACAGAATTAGAGACGGAAGTGGCACTCTTTAAGTTCATGAGAATTCTTCGCTTACGGAATTTTTTCGCTTTCATTTGTCCCACAGACTCCAGAGAAGATACTACCCCAAGTTTCAAACCCAAGAGTACTTTCCTAGCGCCAGTGTCACACAAACCTCTCGATACTTTCGAAACTTTAGTGAAAGCGGATCTTAGTAAGGACACGTACAAAAGAAAAACAAAAAACTTGAGTAGAGCTGAATACAGTGCATTACAGTCATTGGCCAACAATCCAACCATCACATTTCAAAAGGCAGACAAAGGAGGAGGGCTAGTGATGATGGATGCAGAATTTTACAACAACAAAGGAACAGAACATGTATCTGATGAAACTATTTATGGTATTCTAAACAAAGTTCCAACGACAGAAATATCAAACACGTTGAGTAAAATGTTAGATCAAGCAGAAACACTCAATTGGATTGACACCAACACCAGGAAATATTTTCTGCAACCTTTTCCTAGGAGACCTAAAATATACTTTCTGCCAAAGATACACAAAAATCTGGAAGATCCTCCTTTTAGACCGATAGTGTCAGGTTGTGAATCCTTTTTCGAGAATCCAGGACGCTCCATTGATAGTCACTTACAACCCTTTGTACAAAAATGGACGTCTTACATCGAGGGCACATCAGATTTTTTAAGGAGTTTATCATGTATAGAAGTGGAATCGGCGGAAAATTGGATATTGTGCACTATAGAGGTAGTTGCACTATACACATCAATACCACATGCCAATGGGCTAGAATACAGAAACACCTAAATTTTCATCATACAATTACTCGAATTCTGTTTTCAAAACAGCTATTTCACATGGAAAGACAAGTACTACATCCAACTGAATGGAACCTCTATGGGTTTTCCTGGAGCGCCTGCCTGTGCCAATACATTTATTGCTAAATTCGAGAATGATTATATTCTAACAGACAGGACATGGCAAGAAGGATTGATATTTTTTCGAAGGTACATCGATGATATTTTCCTCATTTGGAAAAAATCAGAGGCTTCATTGCTAGCGAACATTCACACCTTGAATCTAGTTGACCCTCGGATTCAATTTACATACAGCATCAATAAGAAAACTTTATCTTTCCTAGATGTACTTATCGAATTAAAGGCTGGGAAAATTGTTACTTGAGTGTTCAAAAAACCTACTGATAAAAACAACGTCTTGTTACACAAAAGCTTTCACCCAGTTTCCCTGATCCAAAATTTACCAGTGTCTCAGAATGGGTCTTTCAGGTCCAGTGTCGATTGGTTCTCCTCTTTTTTACAAAACCGGACTCAAAAATTTAAGATCAACAACACGCTGTCCAAATCAGTTCCAGTCACACTAGGAGTCCTACAAGGCCCCTCATTATCCCCTACACTCTCCAACCTATTCATGGAATCTCTTACCGATCTGCTACAAACATCCAATGTGGAATTCCACATGTATGCAGACGATACCCAACTCTACCCCAAGATCAATACCTTGGATGACATTACTTTGCTCAACAATACTCTTAAGATCACCCAATCCTGGCTGGCTGTGAATCACCTCAAATTGAATGCCTCAAAAACGGAATTCCTCCTCATTGCTCCCCCCGCCAAAGTCCCCACTATGCACAATCTTATAAAACACCTCACAGCACTAGATGTTCAAACAACCATTGTTGACTTGGCGAAATCACTAGGTATAATCCTGGATTGTAACCTCAATATGCAGAAGCATATTAGTAATGCAACGAAAGGAGCAAACTTTCAGATCAACACACTAAGGAAGCTTAAGCCCTTCCTACCCCCAACTGACTTCAAGTTAGCGGTGCAGGCCTTAGTTCTACCGAGGCTGGACTATGGCAGTGTCTCGTTATGCGGTCTTCCCAAAACCTCCACAGCTCCTCTTAGAGCCTCCACCAACGCCGCAGCGAGACTCATCACTGGCTCGAAAAAAAGGGCCCACATCTCCCCGGATCTGAAATCTTTAAATTGGCTGCCATTTGAAGCCAGAATTCACCTGAAAATAGCTTGCATGACGCACAAGGCCCTACATCATAGTGCTCCAAGCTATCTCACACAAAAACTCACAATTTCTGGAGGATCAAGACCAACAAGAAGTGCGGAAAACTTCCTTCTGAAACCACAAAAATTCATGAAGAAAAAAACTTATAATCGTTCCTTCTCCGGAATGGCACCCAGGATATGGAATGCCCTGCCACCAGAAACTAGACGAAACCCTTCCATCCCTTCCTTCAAACTGGAAGTAAAAGGCATTCTTATGGCAAAATTTACATAAACATTACTTATCTTGTCAGGGGAGAACCCCTATTCCTTTAACTTAACTACCAATCGAATGCTTAACTTTTATATGTACAGCTTTATTCCACTCATTGTGACTTTTGATCATCAATGTGCTACCCTTATCCTTCATTATTGAACGGTTTAGTCTTGCACACTATCTGACTTGCCCCTTTATCTATGTTTGTCATTGTGGCCAATCATTATTATCTTGCTTTATCCATAATATCCACAATGTCTGATCTATCCTATGTTCATCTATTCAGCATCTTGACTCTTCTCTTACGGTCCTGCTTATTTCTATTGTTTTTGGTATGCCTATACACTTTTGTTGTAATGCGCTCTACTTTACTGATAATGTTCGTCCTGTGCTTTGTGTCTTATCATTTTGCTTATTCTTTTTTGATTTGTTATACCTATACACATTTATTGTAAAGCGCTCTGATACCCGTAAGGGTCTTGTTCGCGCTATATAAAACTTTCAAAATAAATAAATACATTTCATCAGAGGATTCAGCATGTGATGAAACACTTAAGAGACAAAAATTGAATTACATAAAAAGAGGTTATCCTGAACCACTCCTGGATACACAACTAGCAAAGGTCAGATCAACACCAAGAGAACATCTTTTAGCTAAACAACCTAAGAAAATCTCCAAAAGAATGGTATTTGTTCCCAAATATTCAACAGCATCGAGAGATATAAAACGCATCATCACCAAATGGTGAGAAATTCTAGAAACTGAAACTGACTTTGGATCATTGTTCAAAGAAAAACCATTGTGTGCCTTCACTCGGGCACAGAATTTGAAAGAATTTTTGACTAAAAACACACGATCAGCAATCACCGAGAACACAGACATACCATGTGGAACGACAAAATGTTGGAATTGCAAAAACTGTAACAATGTAATCCCATGAAACATTCTTTTACATCCAAGAACTGGAGCCAACATAAAACTACGACACAGTTCCAAACTGCAATTCAGAGCACGTCGTTTATATGAGTAAATGCCCCTGCGGGCTGTTATACGTTGGAAAAACAGAGAGAAAAATAAAAATCAGATATCTGAACACAAAAGCAGAATCCGTAACAAAAATACCACCTCAAGTTTAGCGGCCCACTGGACTGAAGAAAGACATTCAATTGCTCAGATGAAATTTCAGATCATAGAACAAGTACCACGAATCCCAGGAGCAGACAACTCAAAAACCCTCCTCCAGAGGGAAGACTTTTGGATAAAAAAATGACAGACCATATTGCCCTATGGGCTCAACGATAAACTGGAAATGTCTTGTTTTTTATAATCACTAGAATACGCCAGTCGAAGTCCCCATGTGTGATCAGTGACACACATCAGAAACAGAAAACGTGCAGCATAGTCACACAGATTTAAACAGAAGACACTTTCACCATATGCACAAAAATATGTATAGATGAAAGGGAGTTGATTAGAGATATGCCTTCATGTAGAGACAATCCATTATATTTGATCATTTTTTTTTTTTATATTGTCAATGCCGATGCTATAATATAATTATTCATGTAAATCTGTATGTTATAAGATAATATTGATTTGTTTTATGTCACATGCATATGTAAAATACTAATTATAATTTGTGGGTATGATCATGTAGATAACCTAAAACTTTGAATCTTGTGTTCACAAAAATTCGTGTTTCACATTAGTCTTCATCTAAAGTTCTTAATTCGCAATATTGAAAGCTTTTATAATGGAACATCTGGAAAGTCCACTTATTGAGTCCAAAGTCGCGCAAATCCTGTGTCCTATAATTTGTGATCATTCCTTGATACAGTTTCACAACTCGCAATATCGAGTGTGCTCACTAGATACAGCTGTTGTCCACTTTCTATGTCGATCAGACACTTTGTTAGTCCGTTGTTCATGTTCACAGTCGCGTAAGTCATCATTACGTATTTAAACTAACAGAGTAGAAGGACTTATGGTGAGAAACAAGCGTCTTCGTTCATCCGGTGTTGATCAGCATTCGAGTCGGTGAAAGTACAGGTGAGCCTGAGTTAGTTATCCACAAAGAATACGGTCATTAATAGAGAGACCAGATTTTGACGGTCATATTCACTTATTTTTCAGTTGCGAGAGCATTCGACTTGCTCACTAAGAACTTTACACCCGAGTCGGCTACAATTCAGGTGAGCACTTGAGAGCTCCCCTATGAGTTCATTGTGATTTCTGTTAATAGCGAGACCGAACCGTGACGGTTATATTCATTTATTTCCTAGTTGCAAGACCCCCTGATTTGCCTACTAATAATTGCTACTTGTGACCATATTGAAAGGTAAGCAATTACAATCAGGAATAGATTTAGTTATGGATATAAAGGCAATTGTTCACTGAACCACATTTTTATAATGTCTGCAGAGCCCGACATTATATGTATACGGAAAACATGGAGATTATCGTGCAACCGCACCCAGTACAGAGGTGAGCACAGCTTTGACTTATAATGATAGAATTTCACGCATAGGCCAGGAGGTACAGAAAGCACTCATTTGTTTTATATCGAATATTGTTAGTAAGACTTTTAGGAATTTAGGATGCTATGTGAAAGCGATTCATAATTTCATCTATACAGGAAGAGATTCCTTGAACGCATTTCTATTCGAGTTCTGCTATATTGTGACATCATACATGTATAAGGCCACGATTAGTTTTAGGCATTGTGGTGGATAGTAACTATTGTTTAATGCATACAAATTGGATTGAGTATTTAGCAAAATTATTCAGTCATGAGTGAATTATTCACACAGAAAATGTTCACTAAATTGTAAATATAATTTAATAAGCAACTGGAAACGTGCATCCTCTGAAAGCGCTTCCTTTTTCTTTTTCAACAGAAAACCCCTGTCGAAGGGACCGAATGTCCCGAAATGCATTGGGTCAAAATGAAATTTGAATACTTTGTTTATGAACATGTATACATTTGTATTATGAAGTAATCATGTATAACATTTGAGTGGTTTATGAAATAATCATATTTAAATGAGCTAATTGCTATTGACATAACATGAATTAAAATGTTTATGACAAAGATAAATATTGTTTAATTTTGTTGATGCATGTTGGAGTCCTAGCAGCCATTCAGGGGCTAGGCCACTTACATTGATTTATACTTATGCACAGCAGGCATAAATCCAACATAGCACACATATCGAGATAACTTTGAGTATTGTATAATTTAGAGTGCACTTTTCACCTACATTCATTCTTCAGGTTGTCTGCCATTCGGGGCACAAAGGCAGTCAGTGTTGTTGTGACTCCACTGGGGTCGGATGGTCCTTCTTATTCTAGGAAAGCCCAGGAAGAGTTTGTTCTTCCATCGGGCTCCTAATTGCTTGGAATTTCCCTGCCCAGTGGAACATTATGCTCAAAAGGTGACCCCATTGGTATTTAATCTGTTGTTCATTAAGAAATTCAGTGACAAGGTGGTATTCTTTGCGACGGAGGAGTGTGGAGGCATCTAAGTCTTAAAATAGGTGAATGGTGTGGTAACTGAATACTAAGTCAGCTTTGCCTCTAGCTGTCCTCAGTATATTTTTGATTATTCTTCAAAGAAATAGACTCATGTTAAGATGTTTGGGGCTACATCATTTTTATTGAAGTTGATGAGGACTCTGTGTGCCCAGTCCTGCCTGGGTGCCCGTAGGTCCAAGTTATCCCTGATTGCCAGCAACAAGTCTTTGGTGAAGTTCAGAATGTCAGAGCCCTCTGCTACTGTTGGGACTCCTGTAATACAGATGTTATTGCACCCCGCTGCAGTTTTTAAGGTCTTCCTATTTCATTTTGAGATCTGCTGTGTAGCTGTGTATTCTTCCAATGTCTGGACTCGTTACCCTAGCATTAACTTGGCCTCAGTCCTTGTATCCATGATATGTTCCAGGTCATCTATTTGTTGCCCTATCTCCGTCACCTTTCTCCTTAGCTTCTATACATGTGTTTTAAAGTCTAAACACTTGATGTTGGATCTGAGCACCGCTAGGAAATGTTTAATAAAATCCGGAGAGGAGGTTTTAGGTGGAATCTTATTAGTCCTTGAGAGTCGATCCCCCATCCGACTCCACATGTTGATAACAGTATGTTCTTTGGGTGTTTACCCTTTTATAGTTAAACAACAGGAGAGAGAGGGTATACAAGACACTCTTAGTCCCCCTGGAACATTCTTATATAAATAACAAAAGAGCGCAACTAACAAATAAAGAGCCAGCAGCAGAAAGTCACTTTAAAATTGTAATAAGAACCCTCATTCACCAACCTAGTTGGAGACATGCTTCATCATTGGGTTTCCACTAGAGAGGCCGAGTGCCTCCCTGGTGTGCTACAATGCCTGTTTACAGCGGAGCAGGTTATTTTGTGTATGGTGGGAGTGTGCAAAAGTAGTGAATGCAAAAATGGGTGTGACTTAAAAATGCCTAGATTTTATCCCCAAAAACTTTATTGGTGGGAAACCAGGCATAAGTCAAAAGGATATAAAACTACCAGTTAATTATACCAGTTGTATCCTAAAGTGAAAAAAAAATAGTGGTCAGCATGTTTCTGCCTCTCTGCGATATCCACAAGGCATTCATCAGGACCGAACCACCCCGGCGGGGTGTACACACTAAGGCGCACTCTAACCGTTGGTGGAGAAAAAAGACTGCAATAATATTTGATATTAATTAATTTATATAGCGCCCAAATCACCCCATCAGGGGTATCTCAGTGCTGGGACAGCGTGTTACAGTTGAACAAGTGGACCTCAGAAGAGATGAGTTTTTAACAGTTTCCTGAAATGCGGAGGGCTCTAGCAGTCGCGTAGTTGGCGACTGTTTTTTGAATATGTCTTCAGGATTTCTGAAAACTTGATGTTTCTGAAAGGAAAATGAACAAAAATACAAATAACAATACTGAACACAAACAATACATAAAATGATGTAGTGCTTCAACGTGTCCAACAGTGATTTCAATCATGCTGCTACGTAGTGCTCTCTGAATACAAAAGGCTATTTAAACTAGTAGCCTAAGGTGCTGAATATATGTCAATTCACAATAAGCCCATATATATTTTATTACTTATGACCCAAAAAAAGTGCCAGACTCATTTATTTATTCAGCACTATGTCATGAATAAATTGCAAGCATGCTTCTATTCTAGTACGCCGGTGTTTTGAAAAGCGAAGAATTTTAAAAACAAAATATAAAAAAATGAACGTGACCATAATTCTGGGGCCCGAGGGAAAATTTAAAAATTGTGATACCCATAAATCATGCAGTTTTTAGAAGTGATTCAACTCACGAGAAGCATAGGTTGACCTCACAACATAGGTCCAAGAGCGGGGCGGTCACTTGTAGTCACACACTATAAGTAAAAGACCAATCAGTATATTTGAGCACACTCAAAAACACTCAAAAAGCCCTTGCTGTAAAGTACCCCTCCGCCATTTACTTTGTCAAAGTGGCACGCCCGTAGGATTCCTACAACTCACTTCACAAGGACCCCGACGATAAGATGTTGACGGGTCATGGAGTTTATAAAGAGATTATCCGGTCCGGAGATCGGAAGCGGAGGGAACGTCATCAATCATGTGACCGCTCCTCATCCGTGCCTATGTTACCCACCAGGTGTTCAACCTGCACGTTGTGTCTTGCGAGTCAGAAAGCTATGAAAGACTAGTGCGCTAACCTTTTGAAGTGTCAGGCAATTTCTACAAAACTTTATTAGTCATTCACAATTACGACCCGTAATTGTAATGGCTTTTGCATAAACCAATCTGTATGAATTTCTTAAAAAGTGTCAGTCAATTCACTATTACCACCCATGATTTATTATGGGTATTGCACAAACCAATGAATGTTGCTGTTTTCGAAAAACCGGCATAGACATAGAGAAAGTCACTCGATCCATAACTAAGCAAAAAACATTAAAAAGACCGTAAATCAGTGGGGACAAATCTTCTAGGGCATTCACAATTGCTGTAGAAGATGTAAAGCCTAAGGGCAAGTTGTAAGAAGCCGTTTGCGAATCGCAAACGGTGTTTTGGTATGTATGAGCAAAAACCGCAAAATGAGGAATCGCAAAAATTGCGATTCCTTATTTTGCTCAAGCATTTAAGGAATCGCAATTTTGCGATTCCTTAAATGCTATGCATCAAGCATTTTTTTTTTGCAAATCCACATTAAGAAATCGCAAATTACCACCAACTTGTAGTTGGTGGTAATTTGTGATTTCTTTTACACAATGCACTTTTTGGCATTTGTAAAGGTGCCATGTGCTCTCAAATAGCGATTTCTAAAAAATTGCTATTTGGGAATCGCAAATGATGGTGATGATACATCTGCCCCTAAATTTTTACAGAAATACCCGGAGTGGTGAATGTGCCATGTTCCAAATATGAACCAAGATCTAAAAGGTTCAGGGCATATCTATACCGCCATGGAAATAAAATTGTGGGGTAGATTGTGAGCTAGCTGAGTTTTTAATTGCTTAATTTAACATGGGAGCACACAGTATTTGGAAAAACTTCCCTAGAGCTGATGTATATATGTACAATATTAAATAATTAAAAAATGCTGAATTATTCATGTAATAACTTAACTGTACTCTTTGTGGAGTACATTGCGGTTTAAAACCTTCTCTCACTATTAAAGGCTGGCATAAGAAACCCAGCACCCATATCTAGGAATGTTTTTTGAGGGATCTATTTATCTGGCTTCTTCAAATAGAGGAGTTAACCTAGCTTCTAAATCTAGTCAATCTTATAATAAATTTGATGCCATGATCTTAACCGTGGAAAGTCTCTTGATTTTTTTTTTACAACAAATGCTAAAAGGACGTTTTAATCTGTGTTTCTTCAATCAGGAAATCCATTCAGAATGATCAAAATAAGGTCCTAGATGTCTAAAGATGTAAGCATGATGATTTCTAGTATCAATCACCGGATTCTATCAAATTCTGTCAAATGTAAGGACTCCCGTAGTTTCTAGAACTCAGTGGGGTTCAGCATGAATTATTATAAAAACTTGTGTGAATATTAGATACCATTTGAAGTCTGGAAACTATGTATCACAGGAATATATGCAGATGGAGACTTGCTTACTTTTAGGCATTTCAATTCGGATTTTAATAGCAGTATAATTAGGGCAGGCAAGGTTCTGGTGTTCATCAAAGTCTGGTGGTCATCTTGTTTCTCTTCTTCTAATGGTGTATCAGTGGGCGTCCTAAAGTCTCATCCTAATGAGTGGAGCCCTATTCTAAGTCTTTTTCTCACAAGCATATATATATTACTTGGATGATTTCATCATCCAGGAAAGGCCCATTCTGAAACCAATTTATAAACATAGATCTGTGTTCAATTAATTGCACTTCTGGATTCAAATGGAAAGATATTTGCTACATTTTCATTGTAAAACTCTTATTAAGAACGCTTAATTTTTTACAAACTAGTTTTACAGCAAAGTGCTCGACATTTGACAAGTTTAAATATGCTGGCATTTACTATTGTGAAATAGAAGGGCAAAACATTGTCTATTTTATTAACTATCCTATGACCTTTGACAAGTAGACCAGCATTGTATCTGGGCTAAATTACATTCAGTGTGAGGGAATTATCCTGTTTTATTAAACACTTTGATTGTTTTACAACTGGGCACTTGGGTTGAAGTTAAAATAACAAACTGAAAGATGTCGTACACTGAAAATCTATACTCTCAATGGCCTAAAGTAGGGGAGCATTTTAGCACTCCAGTTATTGGGTTTACTCCCGAAAATGCTAACCACATAGTGGCTGTTCCACTGGGATACTTTTATAGGCCTAGTTATAGTAATGCCTATTTAACCACGAGTTAACGGCCATACTTACCACAACTTATATCACTGCACAATAGATATTTAGCTTTAAGAAGATGCAGTGAAATAGATTGACTTAGTGGGGGTATGGCTAGGCCATTTGAAATGAAAATGGATCAAACCACTAAAACGAGAGTGGGAGCAGCTGATGTTAACATGATTACACAAAGGGAGCTAAACTCCCAGAATGGCACCTTGGATGGTTGTGATGGAGACATTGGCATATCATATTTAGCGCAGTTTATAGAACGTGATGACTTAATAGTATCATCGCAAAAATGCACTGTGGATATACAAACGAATTGCAATACTGATTATATTCCCACTCTTAACACAAGTAGAGCTAGCCCGGGTAAATACCAAAGTGAATCCCTGATTCTAATGACATGGAATGTCGCCGGGATCAAAAATAAAATAAATAACGAGGCTGGATGAAAACGTTAGATGGGTGTGCGCTAGTTTTACTTCAAGAAACATGGGCCACAGAACCTTTTTTTATAAATGGTTATCAAATTGTCTGTACAAATGCCAGTCCATACAGGGCGGGACGAGCCAAAGGTGGTTTAGCCACCTTAATTGCTACTACATCGCCTATGAATCTCATGAAAACATATATATCATCAGAATATTACCAGCTTTTTCGTCTGCAATCGGCAGAAAAGCAGGTTGTCATTATAATTAATGTATATAATAATGTATTCAACAAATCAAAGAGTAAAGTAATTGGGAGTATTGAAAAAGATCTGGATTATTTTCTGGAGGGGATAGGAGGTTATGAGAAGTTAGCCTGCCATATGGTGTCCACTAGTTCTAGTGGGCACCTTGCACCAGTCTAATCGACCCTTATTGATGGTGGTTGTGAAGTCAACCTTATTGAAAGCTATCCTAGTGGTAGCATGGACCAGCAGTCATCAGGCTAAGACTTCAGAGAGCGCATTAAGCAAGTTGTTTTACCAATTATAATCCCTGAGTACCAAATGAAAGGACACCACACAAGGTATATATCAAATATATATGTATTTATTCTAAACACAACCCCTCTGCACTCTTTATGAGGTCAAAGGTAAAAGTACAATACAAGTTACTTAACTAGCATACAATAAGTTGCACAGTATGCGTTTTGCCCGAGGGGCCTCACAAACCATATACTAAAATAGTGGTATAAGAACCACGTCTGAGATAGAAAGCAGGCCCAGGGCCTAGGGAATCGCTGGGGCTTCTAGGAACAACCAAGGGTTAGGAAGTAGGAGGCCCTCAGGGGATGCGTGCAGTGTCTAAACACAGCCGCGGGTTACCTTTGACTTTCTATGGGAAACAAACAAGTTACAATTTTACAATTTAAGGATACTTCCGGATGGGCTACGATGGAACCCTTTTAGACATAGACACTTGGAGGGCCAATACCCTCGAGACTACCGGAGTACTTGTGTTACCTCACCCACGGAAGCCGGGTGCATAGGTGTCTTTTGGTGTCATCGATTTCAATGGAGAGCTGCAAAGAAGTGCTGAAGGCGACCAGAGGAAAAGTGTCCGGGTGGATCCAAGGGTGGAACAAAGATCTGAAGAACCTGAAAGCAGAAGGGACAGAGTCTGGGTCACCTGCAAGTGACCAGGATGGCAATGGAAAGCTGCCAGCCAATGTCGGGTGATTTCAGGTGAAAAGGTGAAGCTTGTCTCTTCAGCCACGAGGTCCAGGAGGCATCGATGACAACCAGAAGCTGGATTTGAGCTGTCCCACAAAGGATCTAGTTGACTGTGGTGTCGGTATCCGGATTGGACCCAACAAGCCTTGGCAAACGCAATCCATGCAGAATGTCAAGAGTGGCTTCGTTGCAGACCAGCAAGGTCTGTGACGCTTCTCCTTTGTAGAGAAGCTGAAGTAAACCTAGAGCAACCAGGAAAGCAAGTTAGATTCTCAATGGAGCCTTCACGGGGCTCACTAGCCAACGGACTAGGAACCGGGAAGACGCATCAAGCTGAAATGCAATAGCGGGGCCCACGGGACACTCGTGGAGTGGGGGCCTCTGAACTTCGGTGCAAATGGTGCTCGGGTTTGGAGCTTCAAGCACCCCAATGCACAACTTCGATATAACTCGTTAACTGAGTGCAGCTTGCAAAATGCAGGATGTCCAGGAGTTCCGGTCCCACGTCTCTCGTGTCCACCACGGGTCTCAGCTGTGCTGTGAGCAAAGGTCGGGATCAGAGATGTCTAGAAGCCCATGTCCTGTGTTGCAGATTCTTTGGGATCTGGCGGGAGCCTCGAAAATGCAGACAGGCAAAGTTGCTGTTGGTGCCTGTTTGAACAGGGTGGTCCCTCCTTGAGGGACTGGGATCCTATACTTATACTAAGTTTAGGGGCTGGACTACCTTTAAGGTCCCTCCTATGGGTGGACGTGGGAAGGGGGTGGTTACACCCCTTTCTCTTTGTCCAGTTTCCCGCCAGAGCTGGGGCAGAGTGCCTCAGCAACCGGTTTGAACTGGGAAATGCATGGAGCATCTAGTGTGCCCCAGGCAGTGTCTGGAAAGCATTCACTGAATGCAGCCCTCCCTGCCCCAATACACAAAAGCCTGTCTGGCGAGGTGCCAGCACCTCCCTGGACAGGAAACCGATTGTCCAGGCCTCCCCTGCCGGAGTTTTATCCAGCAGCAGGAGGGCAGACTCGTGTCTGTGGCAGCAGCATCCATTTTGTGATGCTAAGTCTCTGTTTAACTTCAACCAGGTTTACCAGTAACTACATGTCTTCTCCCTCTAGAAGGGTGGACTGCTACCCCCGCCGCCAGGACTGGCGGGAGAAGGGGGTAGTATTCCAAAGTGTTTGACACCTTACACGACATGTTTTGATAAAGCCAAACCAAAGTTAGCATTAACCGTGAGCATTATAATGCACTTAAGAGTATATGGTATGGCTATATCATAGAACAGCTATAAGGAGATGGTTCCGAAAGCTGCAGAGGGGCTCAGCTCATGCTGGGACACCCTCTCTCATAAAACCAAGCACTCTGCCTCCAGGATTGTTAAGGCCTGCCATAGGAGTGACTTATAGGTGTATATGTGTCTATATAGGTATATAGATATAGGTATACTATATCTAAGTAAAGGGTGATTACACCACCTTACCCAGGCTGTGTGAACAGACCTGTGGTGTCAGTTTGGAAGGCAAACCACGGGTGGCACAATACATGCTGCAGCCCCTGGTAGGCCTAGGGTGCACCTATGCCCTGGGTACCTAGGGTACACTATACAGGGGCTCACAAGGGTGACCGAGTAACCAATCTGGTATGTACCTAAAGTACATGGTGTAGGAGTGTAGGGTCTGCTTTCCTATGGTCACCCCACTTTTTGCTTCACTGGTTTTCGACTTAATGTGGCTGTGGGCCTGCTAATCAGACCCACAGCCCAGCTGTTCTCTCTCTAAATTCACACCATGTACTTTAGGTACATCACCAATTGGGAATTGGGTCACTCTTGTGAGTCCCTGTATAGTGTACTAAAGGTACCCAGGGCAGAGGTGCACCCACGGCCTACCATGGGCTGCAGCATATCTTTTGCCAAGTCTGTCCTCCTGCTGCTGGGAGTCCTTCCAGTGAGGGAGGCTTGAACAATAGGTTTCCTGCCTTGGGAGGTGCTAGCACCACCCCAGACAGGCCATAGTGTATTGGGACATTGCCTGGGGCACACAAGGTGTCCCATGCATAGTCCGGTTCAAACCGGTGCTGGGGCACTCCAGCCCCAGCTCTGGCGTGAAACTAAACAAAGGGAAAGGGGTGTAACCACCCCCTTCCCTGGTCCCACCCATAGGAGGGACATAGCAGGTAATCCAGCCCCTAAATTTGGTATATAGGTAGGAGCTGAGTCCCAAGACTTTAGATTTATCCTTACTGAAACTTGAAACGAAACTCTGGGCCTTCGACGTTCTACCTGAAGATAGAAGACTGAAGAATCTCCCTTGTGGTCAAGGAGTGACCACCCTGTGTAAGCAGGCACCATCAAGCGATCAACGGTTTGCTTTGTCGACGCTCCCGCCGGAGCCCGGGCACAGAGCCTGACAAGACCCAGACTTCCAGACTTCCAACAGCTCGATCCCCAGCCCCAGCAGAGCTGAGACCCGCGTAGGCGACGAGAGACGTGGGACCGGCCATCTTGGAAAGCCAGCGAATTGCGTTCCGTGCAACTTCTGAGACACCCTCGAAGTTGTGCATTGAGGATTGAGAAGCCCCAGCCCCGAGCACCATCTGTACCAGAGATCAGCCCTCCACACTCCACGAGTGCCGCATGGGACCCTTCTGTATTTTCCTGCTCGACGCGTCTGTCCGGTCACTTGCCCGTTGGCTAGTGGCCTCTGTGACGACGACCCTTTGAATTTACACTGCTGGTCCGGTTGCTCCAGACTGGCCCCTGTTTACCTGAAAAGGAGAAGCCCATCAGACCTTGCTGGTCTGATCCAGAAGCCATCTTTGATTCCTGCATGGGTTGCCTTGCCAAGGCTTGTTGAGTCTAATCCGGAAGCCGATACGGCCGACAGCGAGAGCCTTCGTGGGACAGTCCCTATCCAGCTCCTGGTCATCGTCGACCCCTCCTGGTCCACGTGGCTGCAGAGACAAGCTTCACGACATCACCTGATTGCTTCGCGACATCGCCTGGTTCTTTCCTGGTCACTGGCTAGTGACCCAGACTCTGTCCCCTCTGCTTTCAGGTACTCTTCATCCTCGATCCGCCCTTGGATCCAACCGGACACTTCCCTCCTGGTCGCCTGCAGCATCTTTCTTTACGGCTCCATAGGATTCAGCGACGAAACCCGACACACTTTGACACCTATACACCCACTTCCTGTGGGTGAGGTAACGCGAGTACTCCGGTGCTCCTGTGGGCATTAACTATCCTAGTTTCCCAGTTTTCAGTGGCTTTCTCCTAGTCCATCCGGAAGTGACCTAAAAGAATTAGTTTCCAATTCTTTTGTTCCCATTCTAACTCTATGGTAACTCGAGTGTGTATAAAGACACTGCAGACGCATCCTGTGGGCCTCCTGCTCCCTATCCTTTGGTAGTACAGCGTAGCCCCAGCGATTCTCCAGGCCCTAGGCCTATCCTTTGTTCATGACTTGGTTCTTATACCACTATTTTAGTATATGGTTTGAAGTGCCCCTAGGGCATTACTGTATTTTGTGCAACTTATTGTATGATAATTAAGTATCTTGTTATGTGCTTGTGCCTCTGCCCTAATAAAGAGTTCAGAGGATTAATTTAGTAATAAATACATATATATTATATATATATATAACCTGTGTGGTGTCCTTTCATTTGGTATTAAAGGGGTTACATATGGTAAAACAGCTGGCTTCACATGCCCTCTTGAGTTTAGCCTAAGACTGCTTTGTCCATGCTACCACTAGGATAGCTGGTCTATAAGGTTGACTTTACAACCATCACCATAAGGGTTGTTTGGACTGATACAGGGTGCCCACTAGAATAGTGGACATCACATGTCAGGCCAACTTCTCACACATGGTATCAATTTAGAGAGAGAACAGCTAGGCTGGGGGCCTGATTAGCAGTGCCACAGCCTGACTAAAGTAAACAAAAACAGAGAATCACAGCAAAAAGTGGGGGTAACCATAGGACGCATACCCTACTCTCCTACTCAACCCCCCCCCCAAACGCAGGGACATTAAAATAACCTTGACCAGTTGAGTCTTCATGTTCTAAGTGGAAATAAATGGAGAGTCCATCTACATGGGCATGGTTACACCCAGGTCTATGTTCCACTGTAAGGTCCATCCCCTGTAGGGAAAAGGACCACCTGAGCAGTTTGGGATTTTCACCCTTCATCTGTTTTAGCCACAAAAGGGGCTTATGGTCTGTCTGAACTTTGAAGTAAGTACCAAACAATTATGGCCTCAGCTTCTTCAGTGCCCAACCACAGCAAAGGCCTCCCTCTCAATAGCTGACCAACGTTTCACTCTAGGGGTCAGCTTTCTGCTAATAAAAGCTACTGGATGGTCTTGACCATCTTTATTCAATTGTGATAGCACAGCCCCTATCCCCAACTCAGAAGCATCTGTTTGAACAATGAATTCTTTGGAGTAGTCTGGACTTTACAGAATTGGTGCAGTGCACATGGCCTGCGTCAGGTCATCAAATGCCTTTTGACAGCTGACTGTCCACTGAACTTTCTTAGGCATTTTCTTGGAAGTTAAGTCATTAAGGGATGTCACAATGAAACCATACCCCTTGACAAATTTCCTGTAATACACAGTCAGGCCCAAGAAAGCTCTGATCTGAGTCTGAGTGGTTGGAGCAGTCCAGTCCATTATGGTCTGGATTTTACTTTGCAATGGTTGAACCTGGCCTCCACCTACGAGGTGGCCCACATATACAACCTGACTCTGCCCTATCTAGCACTTGGTAGCCTTGATAGTTAGGCCTGCCTTCTGCAGGGCCTCCAAAACATTTTTCAGGTGGATCAGGTGATCTTCCCAAGTAGAGCTAAAGACAGCAATATCATCTAGATAAGCTGCACAGTAGTCATCCAGGCCTGAGAGGACTTTGAAATGTGGCAGGCGCATTTTTCAGACCAATGGGCATTACCACAAATTGATAATGTCCACCAGGGGTTGAAAATGCTGTCTTTGGCTTTGCATCATCAGCTAGTCTGATCTGCCAGTAGCCAGCTGTCAGGTCAAATGTGGTCAGAAATTTGGCAGATGCCAACCTGTCTATGAGCTCATCTGCCCTGGGAATTGGATGGGCATCTGTCCTAGTGACAGCATTGAGACCTCTGTAGTCCACACAAAACCTCATCTCTCTCTTACCATCTTGGGTGTGAGGTTTAGGCACAAGGACTACTGGACTGGCCCAAGGGCACTCTGAGGGTTCAATGACTCCCAATTCCAACATCTTCTGGACATCTGTCCTGATACAGTCCCTGACATGATCAGGCTGCCTGTAAATCTTAGTTTTAACAGGCAGAGGCAGACTGTCCCCAGTATCCACTTCATGAGTGCACCAGGTAGTCTGACTTGGAGTCAGTGAAAACATATGTCTGTAGGCCTGCAGAACTTGTCTGCAGTCATTCTGCTGTTGGTCAGTGAGGCTGCCTGCCAAGGCTACACCATCAACTGACCCATCGTCAGATTTCTGAGAGAGCATGTCTGGGAGGGGGTCACTCTCTTCCTCCTGTCCTTCATCAGTAGCTATGAGCAAACCCATGTCTGCCCAGTCAACATATGGTTTCAGTCTGTTGACATGAATCACCCTGTGGGGGCTCCTGGGAGTTCCAAGGTCAACCAGATAGGTGACTTCTCCCTTCTGTTCAACAATAGTGTGGGGTCCACTCCACTTGACTTGGAGATCTGCTGGGGCCACTTGCTTCAATACCCACACTTTCTGTCCTGGCTGGTAAACAGTCAGCACAGCCTTTTGGTCATGCCAGGCCTTTTGCAATTCCTGACTGGCCTCAAGGTTTTTGGATGCCTTTTTCATGTACTCAGCCATCCGGGAGCGGAGTCCAAGTACATAGTCCACAATGTCTTGTTTGGGAAGTTTGAGAGGTAACTCCCATCCTTCCTTCACCAGACAAAGGGGTCCTCTTACAGGATGCCCAAACAAAAGTTCAAAAGGGCTGTAGCCAACCCCCTTTTGTGGGTCCTCTCTATAAGCAAATAAAAGGCAGGGCAGTAGGATGTCCCATCTCTGCCTGAGCTTTTCAGGGAGACCCTTAATCATGCCCTTTAAGGTCTTGTTGAATCTTGCAACTAGACCATTGCATTGTGGGTGATAGGGTGTGGTGAACTTATAGTTCACTTCACACTCCTTCCACATTGCAGTCAGGTAACTAGACATGAAGTTTGCACCTCTGTCTGATACAACCTCCTTAGGGAAACCCACTCTTGAGAAAACTCCCAAAAGGGCTCTTGCCACAACAGGTGCTGTAGTGGTCCTAAGTGGAATAGCTTCTGGGCGTCTGGTGGCATGATCCACTACTACCAGAATAAACCTGTGCCCAGAGGCTGTTTGGGGATCCAATGGTCCAACAATGTCAATCCCTACACGTTAAAAGGGAATCCCCGCCACAGGTAGTGGTATAAGGGGGGCCTTTGTAGTGCCACCTGATTTGCCACTGGTTTGGCAGGTGACACAAGAGCAACAAAACTCCTTGGTGTCTTCTGACATGTGAGGCCAGTGAAAGTGAGGGACAAGCCTGTCCCAAGTCTTGTTCTGGCCAAGATGTCCTGCAAGGGGAATATCATGGGCTAGTGTGAGAAGGAAGCCCCTGAATGCTAAAGGTATGACCAACCTCCTGGAAGCTCCAGGCTTGGGGTCTCTAGCCTCAGAATACAGGAGCCCTTCATCCCAATAGGCTCTATGGGTTCCACTAGCATTCCCTGCAGCCTCAGCAGCAGCTTGCTGTCTGAGGGATTCAAGAAAAGGGCAGTCCAACTGCGACTGCCTCAGATCTGCCCTGGAAGGTCCCCCTGTCCCAATAAACTCAACCTGATCAGGCTCAAGCTCTTCTAGGAAGGTTCCGTCTTCAGTCTCACAATCAGCTTCCTCAGGAGGCTGATCCTCTTCCTGAGGCAGGGGGGAGGACCTGCCTTAACCCTACTGCTTCTCCTCCTGGTGGGCAACTGGTCCATTGTTCCAGAATCCAGTGCCTGTTCAGTGTTGCAATTTTTGACCTGTGACCTAGTCACAGCAAGCACATGTGCTGAGATGCCTAACATTTCTGCATGTGTCCTATACTCCACTTCAGACCAGGCTGAAGTCTCTAGGTCATTGCCAAGCAAACATTCTACAGGGAGGTCTGAGCTAACAACAACCTTCTTGAGGCTAGTTACCCCTCCCAGGAGAAATTAACAACTGCCATACTGTGTGTGGTAGTGACATTGCTAGCATTGGTCACTAATTTGCACCTAGTATGATCTGTCCAGGGGCCACAAAGCTGGGTGTCACTATTGTGACACTAGCACATGTGTCCCTGTAGGCCTCAGCCACTTTATCATTAATTAAAGGAGTTTGTCTGTACTTGCCCAAGGTATTGGGACTCACAGAAGAGGACATGGCTATGTCCCCATCACAGATCAGAACAGCTAGAGTTGGTATGCTGACTAGGCCAGAATCCATCTCAGTTCCCAGGGTTAACCCTACTATACCCTTCTTCAAGGGAACCACCAATTAGAGCTGAACTAGGGGGAACAGTTGCCTTAGGGGCAATGGTGGTTGGAGCTGTCTCCTTCTTGGCACCATCACTGGTCCAGTGAGTATTTACTTTACAAATTTTGCACCAAGGTTTCTTTGGACCTTCTTTCTTTTTGGATTGTTGGGAACCCCCACCATTAGAAGCTTTTTGGGGACATTGAGAAGACTTCTGGTCTTTTGCTTTCTCCCCACCCTTTTGGTCTTGCTTCTTCTGGTCACCACCTTGGTTCTGTACCTTCTGCTTCACCCTGGTTCTGACCCATTTGTCTGCCCTCTTACCCAATCCTTGTGGAGAGGTCAAATCAGAGTCAACCAGGTGTTGATGCAATAACTGGTTCTGACAATTATTAAGAATCTGTTCTCTCATTATAAGGTTATACAATCCTGTATAGTCACTTACTTCACTGCCCAGTAACCAGCCTTCCAGAGCCTTAGTAGCACAATCTACAAAATCTGTCCAGTCCTGAGTCTGTGTCTTCTGGGTGTCTCTGAACAGCACCCTGTACTGCTCAGTGGTTAGGCCAAACCCATCTATCAGAGCACTCTTCAGGACATTGTAGTTGTCAGCATCCTCTTCTCTAACAGTGAGGAGCTTGTCTCTGCCTTTGTCTGCAAAGGAGAGCCACAAAATAGTTGCCCACTGAATTTGGGGTACCTGCTGTACTTTGCAGGCCCTCTCCAAAGCAGTTATCCACTTATGGATGTCATCCCCAATCTGATAGGGAGGGACAATTCTGGTCAGGTTTCTATGGTCATGAGACCTTTCCCTACCACTAGGGTTGTTGCTGCCACCAGTGGGCTCTAGCCCACACAATTTTGTCTCTCTTTCAAGAGCTAGGGTCTCTTTGGCCAGGGCAACTTCTTGCCTCTTGATCCTAAACTTGACTTCTTTAATTCTAGCTTTGTGCTCTCTTCTCTGAGGGGAAGTCATTTTCCTTTGAGCAGAGGCAGAGGACCCTACTGATGAGTCAGAATGTTCAGATTCTTCTGAACGAGATCTGGGTCTTCTGATCACATCATTAGGCCTACGTGGAGGGATAGAGGGAGGCCTTCCTAGGCCATATCTACCCTCAGGTAGTCCTGTGTTTTTCAGGTTAGGTTCATCAACCTCATCCTGGTCTGCATTCTCATCATCAGCATCATCATCCTGGTTGGGAATCCCACTATGATCTTCCCTGCTACCATGTGCCTCTGGGTCTGATGCTTTTTCTAAGTCATCTGCCACTAAAAGATTTACTAGGTGCTGGGTGGTTAAACTTTGTCCTTGTCTTAACTTTCTGACAACACACAAGCTTCTCAAATCTTAAAAAGTGAAAGTGTCATACTTAGTTGTCTGCACATGGCTGACATCAGGCAGAGAGGCACTACCTCATGCTCTTAAAGACATGACTAGTGTGGTGTGGTGTGTGCACCTACCTACACTATTTGTTTTCCTACTAGAACCTCTCTAGAAGTTGTAGTCAGGGTGTGCTAAGCCCTTACCACCTACAACTGATAAGTTCAGTAGAATTTATGTATTATAAGTCTTGATTCATATGTACCTACAGGTACCTTGATGTGATTTTTCAAATGACAT
Source organism: Lissotriton helveticus (assembly GCF_964261635.1). Lineage (NCBI taxonomy): Eukaryota > Metazoa > Chordata > Amphibia > Caudata > Salamandridae > Lissotriton > Lissotriton helveticus. The sequence goes on from NC_136070.1 coordinate 787,155,995, forward strand.
TCTCAAGATTATTTGGTAAAACAATGCAAGCTCTTATCCCATCCGCTGCACACCAATGTGTGTACTTTTAACTCTTACCTCATACAGGTAGCAGAGGGGTTGTGTTAGGAATATGTATTTATTCCTAACACAACCCCTCTGCTACCTGTATGAGGTCAGAGTTAAAAGTACAATACAAGTTACTTAATTAGCATACGATAAGTTGCACAGTATACGTTTTGCGCTAGGGGCCTCACAAACCATATACTAAAATAGTGGTATAAGAACCACGTCTGAGATAGAAAGCAGGCCCAGGGCCTAGGGAATCGCTGGGGCTTCTAGGAACAGCCAAGGGTTAGGAAGTAGGATGTCCACGGGAGACGCGTGCAGTGTCTAAACACAGCCGCAGGTTACCATTGACTTTCTACGGGAAACAAACAAATTACAATTTTACAATTTAAGGATACTTCCGGATGGACTACGATGGAACCCTTTTAGACTTAGACACTAGGAGGGCCAATACCCTCGAGACTACCAGAGTACTCGTGTTGCCTCACCCACGGAAGCCGGGTGCATAGGTATCTTTTGGTGTCGGGTTTCGTCATCGATTTCAATGGAGAGCTGCAAAGAAGTGCTGCAGGCGACTAGAGGAAAAGTGTCCGAGTGGATCCAAGGGTGGATCGAAGATCTGAAGAACCTGAAAGTAGAAGGGACAGAGTCTGGGTCACTTGCCAGTGACTAGGATGGCGATGGAAAGCTGCCAGCCAATGTCAGGTGATTTCAGGTGAAAAGGTGAAGCTTGTCTCTACAGCCACAAGGTCCAGGAGCCGTTGACGACAACCAGGAGCTGGATTCGAGCTGTCCCACAAAGGATCTAGTTGACTGCGGTATCGGTATCCGGATTTAACCCAACAAGCCTTGGCAAACGCAATCCACGCAGGATGTCAAGATTGGCTTCTTTGCAGACCAGCAAGGTCTGAGGTGCTTCTCCTTTGTAGGGAAGCTGGAGCAAACCTGGAGCAACCAGGAAAGCAAGTTAGATTAAAAATGGAGTCTTCGGGGTGCTCACTAGCCAACGGACTAGGAACCAGGAAGACATGTCAAGCTGAAATGCAAAAGTGGGGCCCACGGGACACTCATGGAGTGGGGGCCTCTGAACTTCAGTGCAAATGGTGCTCGGGTCTGGGGCTTTAAGCACCCTAATGCACAACTTCGAGATACCTTGTGAAGTGAGTGCAGCTTGCAAAATGCAGGATGTCCAGGATTTCCGGTCCCACGTCTCTCATGTCCGCCACGGGTCTCTGCTTTGCTGTGAGTGAAGGTCGGGTCAGAGATGTCTGGAAGTCCATGTCCTGTGTTGCAGATTCTTCCGGATCCAGTGGGAGCCTTGAAAATGCAGACCGGCAAAGTTACGGTTGGTGCCTGTCTGAACAGGGTGGTCACTCCTTGACCACAAGGGAGATGTCTTCTGTCTTCCAGTCGAAATGGAATGTCGAAGGTCCAGGGTTTATGTTTCAGAGTTTCATCCAGGGTAATCTAAAGTCCTTGGGACTGGGATCCTATACTTATACTAAGTTTAGGGGCTGGATTACCTTTAAGGTCCCTCCTATGGGTGGACGTGGGAAGGGGTGGTTACACCCCTTTCCCTTTGTCCAGTTTCCCGCCAGAGCTGGGGCAGAGTGCCCCAGCAACCGGTTTGAACTGGGAAATGCATGGAGCATCTAGTGTGCCCCAGGCAGTGTCTGGAAAGCATTCACTGAATGCAGCCCTCCCTGCCCCAATACACAAAAGCCTGTCTGGGGAGGTGCCAGCACCTCCCTGGACAGGAAGCCTATTGTCCAGGCCTCCCCTGCCGGAGTTTCGTCCAGCAGCAGGAGGGCAGACTCGTGTCTGTGGCAGCAGCATCCATTTTGTGATACTGAGGCTCTGTTTAACTTTAACCGGGTTTACCAGTAACTACATATCTTCTCCCTCTAGAAGGGTGGAATGCTACCCCCTCCGCCAGGACTGGCGGGGGGGGGGGGGTAGTATTCCAAAGTGTTTGACACCTTACACGATATGTTTTGATAAAGCCAAACCAAAGTTAGCATTAACCGCGAGGATTGTAATTAGGGCTCCCGGTTTTATGGTATTTATTTTTTTGCCATTTCCATCTGTATTTATCCATATTTATTTTTGGGGCATTTTTTCTGTATTTATCCACTTTTTTTTTTTGCCACAAGCAAAAGACGACGCTACAGCTTGTATTTTTCCACATTTATTTAAATTGACAATGCAAACATGCGCTCAGTTGGTCAACACTGTACATTCATCTGAAAACGTTGCAATTTGCAAAATGTACCAATATGCTTAAAAGTGCTATCACAAGTCTTTGTCTCAGAGCCTTGCAGTTTCTGTCATCGGCAGAGTGCTACATCCTCTCCCCCACTGAACACCATACTGCTCCACTGAGAGAAACTCACACGGCCTTCAGCTGCAACCCAATTGTGCCTCGCTAAAACCACCTGGAAGCAACTCAATTCAAATTATGCACTAGACTACAGTAATATGCTGCCTGAAAAAAAAATAACAACATACCGGAAAAAAGCAAACACTCATAGTGACTACAACTTAAACTTTTACACTCATTATTCAGAAATCAATGAGTGTTTTTGCGTGAAAAGCTAACAATGAAAAGTATAGTAGCCCTTCACTCACAAAATCTGTACGGTGGCACTAATGTGTTTCAGTGTAAATAAAACCAATCTGCCAACCTTGTGACTACTCGGTGTTGCTTTATTTAGTTATGTATTTATTGTTTGTATATTAAAACTTTTTTTCTCTCCTCCTGAGGCTGCATTTTGCAAAGACATTTGCAGCAAAAAGTGTTTCTTCTTTTTTTGGATCCATTTCATTGTGGTGCTTAAACCGACTGCCTCTTATCTCCTCTCTCAGCCCACGCACAATAAAGCTCTTAATTTGTTTCCCTTTTTAAAACAATCTCATCTTGAAAACTTCTCTTAATCCCCCACATTCCTGGTTGGACTACTGAGCGTTTGTTTATTCATGGCTTCGCCTCCAGCACACAGGCAGCCCCTGAGACCCTCCTCCCCGAGTGCCAGTGTGGGGATTTGGCCGACCAAAAGAAGGGAGGGGGGCATTGGGGGGTGGGGGGGGGGGCGACCCTTACAGTACCTGTCCCTATATAGCACTCGCCAGAGCTGCTGGTTTTCATTTCACCGAAAGCTCTTTCAAAGGGACATAGATACTGTATTATACTGGTATTTATGTAGCGCTTCATCGACAGCAATAGTTGTGTGCAGGACCTGCTGGATGAAATCCCATCCCACTTGGAGTGCATCTCGTGATGTGTGGCACCAGCAACGTTGTCGGCAAGGGAAAAAAGTTGGCGAATAACATGCAATGTTTTTAAAGGATTCCAAATATAAATGTTTACACACTTTTTTATACTCTCGTTGATACGATTTCGGGAGGTTTTTATTCTTTAGGTTTGATGTTTGTCTTTAGTTTCCAGAAGTAAACCCCAGTCTGTGAGGAAAAAGCAGGTGCTGGTGCAATCAGCAGAGTGACGAGGCAGGGGCTAAGGGGTCAAAGCACCACAAAGCCTCATTAACAAGTAAACGGTCTGTCAAAGACCTGTGAAGTACTCGGCTGTGTGTGTGCCCCGATGTCTCAGCCCGGGCCGACACCTCTTAACCCTCTAAGGAGGGGGGAGACCAGATGGTTGGGGATGTAATTCTATTGATATATTATAGTATTTTCCCGTTTTTATATATAAATACAGATAAAGGAAAACTTGTTTTCCGTCTGTATTTATATGTAAAAATCCGTTTAAACGGAAAACCGGGAGCCCTAATTATAATGCACTTAAAAGTATATGGTATGGCTATATCATAGAACAGCTATAAGGAGACGGTTCCGAAAGCTGCAGAGGGGCTCAGCTCATGCTAGGGCACCCTCTCACATAAAAACAAGCACTCTGCCTCCAGGATTGTTAAGGCCTGCCATAGGAGTGACTTATATGTGTATATGTGTCTATATAGGTATATAGATATAGGTACACTATACCTAAGTAAGGGGTGATTACACCACCTTACCCAGGCTGTGTGAACAGACCTGTGGTGTCAGTTTGGAAGGCAAACCAGGGGTGGCACAATACATGCTGCAGCCCCTGGTAGGCCTAGGGTGCACCTATGCCCTGGGTACCTAGGGCACACTATACAGGGGCTCACAAGGGTGACCCAGTAACCAATCTGGTATGCACCTAAATTACATGGTATCAATTTAGAGAGAGAACAGCTAGGCTGTGGGCCTGATTAGCAGAGCCACAGCCAGACTTAAGTAAAAAAAAACAGAGAATCACAGCAAAAAGTGGGGGTAACCATAGGAAGCAGACCCTACTCTCCTACAGCGGTGACTATGTATTAATATGGGCAGGGGACTTTAATTGTGGTATATGCACCTACAAAGCAGGGGAGCCCTGTGGATATTGTGATCACCTTGGAGATAGGATACCCCACTTCCTCTATGACCCATATGGGGAATCCATTAATAACGTGGTGCATAAATATGATCTGGTGATCCTAGATCCATCCGCTGGGGGGGAAACTACTTTACCAACATATGTAGTCGTAAGATCATCCTCAACTGTAGGTCACATTATTGTGTCAGCAAACTGTAGTGAACTGGTGGAAAATGTACTGATTAACCCCAGTTTATTCTGTGACCATCACCCATTAACAGTCTCATTAAGATTAAAACTCAGTTGAAAAGAACAGGGCAAGAGATTGGAAAATGATATTGAAACACAGGGGAAAAATGGAGTGTCAATAAAATGTTCAGGAGTACATCCGGTCCTATTTATGACAAAACTAAAGGAAAAAATACAAGATGGTATAGTAGTCTGTCTGGATAGCACCGCCCAGAGTCAGGAGATCATAACTGCTTTTAATAAAATATAAGTCAAATTTCTGACGACTTAAGTAGTAAAAAACAGTATAAGGCGCAAGACTCTAACCCAAGATGGTTTAACCATGAATGCTCTAAGCTAAATGGGGATTTGAAGCTGGCACCAAAACAAACACCCAGAGATAATACAAGAATTTGTACTTTACGGAAATTATACAAAAATACCCTGCAAGAAAGAAAAAGGGAGATACGCGAAGAGGCGTGGGAGAAATTAATCCAGGCTGCAGAGCTAAAAGACTCTGCACTTTTCTGGAAAACAGTTAATCACCCCTTTTTTAAAGATAATACACCTGTAAATATTGATACTGTGGTACCCCCAGAAGACTGGGTGGTCCACTTTGAGGGGATTTTTAACCCAGATTGTGCGAAAATCAGTGAGAATAGAAAAGGAAATTTTATAATGATAGAACCCGTCAACTTTTTACCAATATCGCCAGATGAAATTGAATTATTGTTACAAAAATGTGCGAACGGTAAAGCTGCAGGCCTGGACGGAGTACCAATAGATGTTTTTAAGCATGGCATGGATTTCTGGATACCTATTTTAACAAATGTTTTTAATGCCACTATCGGGGGATTTTTATCAACTACCTGGGTTGAAAGTATCATTGTACCAATTTTTTAAAAAGGCGATAGAGGAAAGCCAAATTGTTACCGCCCAATATCTCTTCTTGACTCCACGTCAAAACTGATGGGCCGTATAATGCCGGGCAGACTCGAAATTTGGGCAGACGAAGAAAAAATACTGTCTGATTTACAGTATGGTTTTAGGAGAGGAATTGGGAAGGTAGAGCAGTGTTTGAATTTAGAGTTAATAATAGGGAAGTACACTTTAGCAAAGGAAGGGGCGCTACACCTCTGTTTTGTTGACCTTACTAGCGCCTTTGACTTAGTTAATCACAGTAAACTATGGCAAACACTGAAAGGGCTAGGGGCCCCCTCTGATATAATCATATACCTATCACAGATCTATACCCATCTAACATCGAGGGTACGATATGGAAAGAGGGGGGAATGCACACCTGATTTTAGTGTCAAGCATGGCATCAGACAGGGTTGTGTATTAGCGCCCCTCCTCTTCTCCCTATATGTTAACAATGTAGTCCCCTTTTTACAAAATCTTATTGCAGATGCTCCGAAAATTGGGACTCGTATAACCCCTGTACTGCTGTATGCAGACAATGCTGTCCTGATATCAAGGACAGCGAACGGCCTACAAAAACTTATAGAACATTTTGCCCTGTACATGACAAAAAAAGATCTGAAAATAAACCTAAAGAAAACTTTTGTAATGACATGTGGGGGAAAACATCCTAAATATAAACAACACGATGTAGGTGGAGTTTTAATTAATAGAGTCTCATCTTTCTCTTATTTGGGGTTGCTTTTTAATAAGAATGGTACATGGAATGCTCATATTGATTTATGTAACATGACATTTTTAAGAATAATAGAGAGCATTTTTAGATTTTCGGCGAAGATAGGAAATAAACCTATCCGCGAAATCTTAACACTTTATCGGAGCAAAAGTATTTCAGGGGTCTGTTATGGAGCTGCTATCTGGGGCAGGTCTAACATCACCTCCCTTCAGACCCAAGAAAATACATTTTTAAAAAGATTATTGGCAGTCCCCCATGAGACTGCAAATTACATAATCCACAAAGAATTATCAACCCCATACATTAGTGACACAATAAATGTAACAGGACCCACCTTTTGGCAGAGCATCTGGTCTAAGGACGAAACAAAACTCACAAAATACCTAATTATGAATTGTCTAGCACTTGATCATAGCAGGAGGATTCCTTGACTGGAGCATATTCACAAGATTTTAAAACACTGTAAACTTGACATGGACAGAAGTGACCCCCTTCCTATACTGGAACTTAGTAAACCGGATCTTAAGCGCAAATATCTAAAATTAAAGGAAGAAGAAAGAGATTGGTCTGTCAGTCAAAAACACACTATCATGTCATATTGTGAACGACCTTTTGTGAGGGGCCTACACCCGTAATTAATACTGGTGAAAAACGTCCAACAGAGATTTTATCTCACTAGGCTAAGGATGAGTACGTTACATTACCTAGTTGCTTTCCCTAGAGTGGAAAAATTGTGTCAGAAACTACCGAAATGTCTTTGCGATGGAAAATCCATGCAATCAACGATGCACTTTATTCTTTTTTATAGTTTTTATAAGGATATCCGTAAATCAATTTTGAAACCCCTATTTTTTTCAAACATGATTTTTAATTATAAATATGCATTCAATTTCGTATGTCGCTTGGAAAACGTGAAAATTATAAGTACTGTAATCCGTTTCATACAGCTTGCTGTCAGGAAACAAAAAGATTACTCACATCTTGAGGTATTGCTGTATGAAAACTTGGATGATTATTTTTAAATATTGCTTTGTTTTTACTATTGATTGCCAAAAATGCTCACTTTGTATTCCAGATACTCTCACATGTCCCTCTTGCACCAGCACTTTATCTCCCACGACTGAATGTATTAACTCTTGATTAGCTTGCGAATCCTTAGTCCCTTTAAAAAATGCCAAGATTGATTATTGATGGCCAAATGGAGCTTTTGATAAAATATTTCATAAATGTACTTTAAATAATTCTGTTACTGTATTTATCTTTTAAAATACTAGAATAACAATGTAAATTTAGGAATGTTTTCTTTTATGGTATGCTTTTATGGTGAGATTTGTTACACCGAATAAAGCTGATTTTTGATTTTGTTTGAAATTACAATCAGTGTGAGGGAATTATCCTGTTTTACTAAACACTTTGGTTGTTTTACAACTGGACACTTGAGTTGAAGTTAAAATAACAAACTGAAAGATGTCGTACACTGAAAATCTCTCTGCTCAATGGCCTAAAGTAGGGGAGCATTTTAGCACACCAGTTATTTTCAATGTGTATATGCTGACCTGTTAGATTACCTGGACATATTTGGTGGATTAGCTGCAAAACTCTTCATTGAAAAGGTCAGTCATGTGGCTTTTATGGATGACTCAATCATTTTATCCATTATTCAAGTGGGTTTCCAAAAATAAGTACATTGATTGCAAAAATATAATAATATGAATTGTTTAATTTGGCAAAAACAAGAATTATGTATTTTGGGGGTTCCAAACTGGCATGCAAATCAATTCCTGATTTTTCCCTAGTGATCAGATTTTACAGTTACTCTTTTTTGGGAGTTGCGCTCGACAACCTACTAAACTGGAAGCAACGTGTTAGCAATTTAGCCATTTGGCATATGGTTGTCAACAATGCCATAAAGTGTTTTACCTATATTAAAGATAGACGCTTCATTTGGCTGTATTATCACTGTGGCAAATACTAAACTAACCTCTATTTTGTTGTATGGGTCAATAGTTTTTCTACTAAAACAATTAATCTTGAAAATAATTTTTCATTTGTTATCAGCTTTTATTTAGTTAAGATGATCAGCACCTTATTGTTGTATTCAACTAGAGTTGGGTCTTGTTTCACTGTTAGTCTTAGAATTATTCAATTTGCTAATTGAGGACGTGTTTTATTTATTGGCGATATACACCGTGCGCTGACCACTACATGTGTTGTTAATTATAATGTATGCAAGTTGTCTGTATATCAGTGGCTATGTAGATGGTCTGTGTACTTTAAATTTTTTCTCTGGTGTAATGTCAAAACCAATAAAAAAGTTATTTAAATAAAAATTAGTATATGTGTGATGAAAGGCAGAGGATCATACTCTCAGAGCCCCAATATATAGGGATATTTTTTGCCATAACACTGTGTCTAGATCACTTATAGCGATCCGCATTAGCAAAATTATGTAAAGTACAATTTACCTTTTTTGGAAATTCTCTCGAATAGGAGCACCTTGCAGTGTAAACATTTTCTATAAACAAAATTGAATGGTTAATTTTATTTAAAAGACATAACATTGTCTCTATCCTATAAAACCCTAACTATGTTTAGCACATCTACTCAATGAATAGACATATTTGGATTTCAAAGATTTTGGCTAGAACTAAAATGGAAGTTTTTTGCCTAAGGTTAATATATTTATCGATTTTCCAGATTGAAGGTGCATGACTCCATTTAAACAAGCTTGAAAGAGTTCATTAACTGTGTAGTAAGGTGAAGAATCCATTGAACATTTAATTTATGTTACTTGATTTATGAAAGATTCTACCATATCCCCCTTTTGAGAGGGAGTGTATAGAACAGTAAGGAATGTGACATTGTTTAGTTTTCCAGCTGGATCAGACAAATCAATAAGTTATATATTATGATTAGTTTGTATGATCATGGGCAGGGAAATAACCTCATTTAGTCTCTGATAACACCATTATAAATGAGTTTTAGACTATCTCTGATGAGGACAAATCTCATTACTTGATGTACGCAGTAAGTAGTGTTGCTGAGATAAAAAGTTTATGGCTGTAACTAGCAGATTCTTTTAACTTTTGAAAGAAAAGCCTGTATATAACTAATTGTATAATGTCTATTAATCTATTTTATGTTTTTAATTATTGTGAAAAAAATGTAATCTGTTCAATAAACGTTCAATTCAGTAATTTATTCATTCAATAGTTTTGTAGTTTTTCTTTGCAATTAGATGCCTAGACCTACAAATTAGTCTCTGCTCTACACCACTCCAAAAGGGAAAGGCAAAACTACTGGCAAATTAGTCTCCACTCCAATCCACTTCAAAATGGAAAGACCAGTGCAAAGTGATAGGCCCTCCACCCCATTAGGCTAAGTCCAACTTAAAGTGATAGACTGCATTCTTGCTGAACAGGAACAATACAAACAAGAGCAGACATCTTCCATCATTTTGGGCTTCTTCATGATGTGCTTTCAACACAGCGCGCTCAGGCGCCATATATCAGCATGTCTTAATCACTTATGGAGAATAACTTTGAGCTACTTGGATTCTTCACTTTTTAGTAGCCAATCAATCTTCACCTCTAATAATTACTTTCACCATATTCCATTCCATTTTTTTTTTAGTTCATCTGTGCCATTTCAATTAGGGGCAAATCATAGTATTTGCAAGTGGCTCAGAATGATTCACACATTTCCATCAATCAAATTTGTGCCATAATTTTGACATCGGTGCAGTCTCCATATCAGTCGCTACCGCAGTACTACTGACAAAAAGACTGCAGTGTCTGGAGAGCGTATAATAAAATCCCTCCCAATCATTTGAGCCGCTTCTGTTTTGCAGAACTAATAGAATGCCAACCCATTGACAACCTGCCACACGAGCTCAGTCATACCCGCAATTTAATTCCATACCCATCTGTCATACTTATTTCCTCATCTGCATACTTTCCAACATGTGAGCAACAAAGAGCAAAACTGTTAGCAAAGCTTTACACAAAACATATGAATTAGAGAGAGAGAGAGCCCGTGAGTGAGAAAAAAAAGGGTAGGCAAACAGGAGCTATTGAGACTAAAGTGCATATAAATTCCATCACTTTAGCTTTGTCCCACCTCGAACTCCCTCCACTCAAATTTAAGTTGAAGGGAACATTAAATTCCTATTTTTTCTAAATTTAAATTTTAATTTCTTCTGAATGTTGCCATGTATGCGAAAGGAGAAGGGTAAAAGCTGTTAACCTTTCCACCTCGACCCCAGAAAATGGGTAGTGCGATGAGACACTGTTACAATCAGATAGGTCTATAGTTAATTTATGCAGCTTTATTGCTTAACTGCTTAACTATTCCTTGGTACCATTGGCAGCACCTTCTTTACAAACCACCCAATCTTAACTCCATCCACGCAAGAGGCATAAGATGGATCATACAACTTTTGTACAAGCAGTTGTTTGGTGGAGTTCGGTTTCATCCAAAACAACTCATACATCTCCTGTTGTGAGGGGGGTCAATGAGAATTGATTCCTGTTCCAGCACTTTCCAATAGGTTTTCCACTATGTTCAAAACAACAACCAAAATGGAGAATGTGATATGCGAGAAAATGTAATTATTACAATATATGGAAGGTTTTTCACCCTATTGATCTCTAAAGTACAATGAGATAAAATGTGTTTCTCACTTGTCCCAACATCAAGAAATGTCAAGGCAATGCCTGAGTATTATTGCTCTAAATCATTCTAGTGTTCTTGTGGCGGGGGTACTCCAATGTTCTTCTTTGTCAGATTCAAAACACCTTTTCCTTAAACCTTAGTGAGAATAAGCTCTTGATTGCCTTTAGTTTCATGGAAATCAAAAGCATTTGCTACAGGATTAAACAAATCTATGATTCTTGATCAGAAAGGACTCTGGAATCAAATTTTGACCTGTCACATGCTTCAATATCCGAGGAGCATTTACACAATGTCTGGAAGGCACTAATAAGCTATCTTTCTTCTGATGCACTCAACCACTCAGTCAAAGTGTGCATTTGGCTTGTTTTCCGAATCCCATAGATTATTTGGTAGAATAAGACATTTTCTGAGAGAAAGACAAGAAGTGTCGAACTAAAAGATGCTGATGGACTCTGTCAGCAGCTCCTTTATTAATCTGAGGCCAAGATGATGAAGGGAAGAGAAGCTTACTCACCAAGCATAATAATAAATTTAGATCTGGCATGTTGTCTTTAGCCAGCATATTTGGACCTTGGAAGGGCCACCTGCCTATTGGCTCTGTATGCAAATGCGGTTTACATACATACTCATGTTACTTGTATGTCCCTTTTCACTGTGTGATTTAGGGCTTCTTCATTAAAATCCTTATAGGGCCATATTTCCTACAGTTAAGTGTAAGTGTACAGGTCAGCGCTTGAGGACTGCAATAGGTGCCTTGGTTATTGAGTTCCCGGCATGCCACGTGTGTGGACACCTTGTAGAAAGTCAACAAAGTATCTCTTTCAGAAAGGAAGAATGACATGAAATTTGGCAATGGGTTCTTGTTCAAGTAAAAGCAGTGCTGTTGTCAAATTGGTTGCTCATAGTTTATAACGCAATAAAGAGTTTGGGTGGTAAACAGTTAGGTTATTCTAGGTAGCATCCAAGGAGAGTAATGAATCTGGATTGTAAACAGACCAGACATTGGTTCTATTAAACATGATGGATGAATTAGTAAGTATATACTTATGAACATATTGGTATTAGATTAAAATTGGAGTGCTGTCATGACCCTTGTAACGCTTCCCAAAGGATATCAAGGTTAATCCCACCTTCTATACTTATAGATGGTCCCACTCCCTTGATCACATTGCAGTAAAGTAGGGAGCATCTATTTCTCAAAATGGCGTGAGGGCATGAGGGATCAGAGAGAGAGAAAGGGAGAGAGAGAGAGAGAGAGAATGACAATTGTTTACAGCAGGATGGTTGGTAGAAGACCTGTTCTGGACTCCCTGAGACACAGGATGTCCCAACATTGCAGAGACACAATATCACTCACTGTCAAGAGAAGACACAAAAACCTGTGAGTATTTGATAAATGAAGAAGATGCTTAAGCAGCTAAGTACTATATAAAAACCTGATGCAGCTTACCCAGTGTGCAGTGAGGTGCAGCTGTAACTAGCCTCCAAGCAAACCCAGAAACATGACCCCAAATCGGAGATGCGTAGCTCTCCTCTTCACCAGAAGATAAAATTGTAGTCACCGAACCTAAAAGGGCAAATCCAAAGCCAGGTCAGAAGCAGGTTCTTAATCGCCAAAGCCAAATCACAGAAGATAACTGGGGTAGGTTAAAAAACAGTACCCATGTCAAATGCCAAGGTCAGTCCAAAATGAAAAGAAGGGTCGGCAGGAGAGGATAGACAGAAGGAACCTACATAGGTGAAAATAACAAAGATGGCGGAACGGAATTCAAGCAGTGAATTATAATGCCAAGGGAAGGAGTCGAAACAGCCAATGTTAGCAGATATAGTCTTTTGCATCTACTAACTCTTTATAGGACTCTGCCCTCTCTGACCTGGAAGTCAACTACTGTCCTCTGATGACTGGCACAGTATGTTTAAGATCTGACTCTGGAAGCTATTTTCCTCCCTGACTGTCGTCTTCATTGCCTTTTCTCCACCTCCTCCACGTGGTATAGTTCCTGACTCTCTTATGTGGAGACTTACCCCAAAACTTGACAGGCATAACGGTTAATGAACAATGATTAGGCTAGGTCACATACCAGATTAAGTAAGTAGGACTCTAAGGCTGTTGTTAAAGTGGATTGTTTAAGGCTTTGGATACTAGAATAAGAAACATTTTGGTATCCCTGTTATTTTACTTAGATGCTGTTACAAGTATGAGTGTCCCTAGAAAGGTTCTAAGAGTTCTGGTGGCAACTGTTTATTCCAGTGTTAACAATGAGTACTGAAAAAGGACAACTAATAAGGTTTCTTTTTAATCTACTCTGCTCAAGATGAATGAAAAGAGTAATGATTTAGTTATGTGGAATTGTATGTGGGGACAGATTTTGCAAACATGGAGTATACGAAAGCAATAGCAGTACATGTGAAAAAGGATTTAAATCACATGGTTGTACTGAAATGTATGCCACTGTTTCTGGCTGAAGAAATGTTTGAGTGAAATAGAATAGTAAAAGGGTGTTACCTGGTTCTGACCACAGTAAATTAAATGTGCTTGGTGTTAGAGGAATTTCAATTAATCGTGAGAATTACTAGATATTCATGTCAAATAGCTGCGAGGCAATCAAAGACTTTACAATACAGGTCTAATATTTGAGAAGGGGAATTATTTGCATACCATTGTTGTAAGGATAATAAGAGAAGTCAAACTTGCAGCTTAATCTGGTTTGAGAATGAAGAGCATGTGAGAAAGAGAAGAATTCTACACGTTCTGTTGATCAAATGATTTGTCTCAGAACTAATGTGGTTAAAGAATAGTACACAGACCATTCTTGACACTGAATCTTTCCATTCCTTCAGTATTAATAGATTTTCTTTTATTGGAATTTAGCCCTTCCCCATGCTTTTCTTATTTGATATTTAGTTTCACCTCTTAGTGTAGTTTTTTTGAATTAAATATTTCTATAATTGTTTCATAACTTTCTTTTGTGCTATCATTTCCCATGGTCATAGAAATGTTCAAACCAAGGATTTACTTTTACATTTTTATTAGGTCCACTAGAAAATATAAAAAATATGTTTCCATCTAATTTCTTTTTATTAAGAGGGAGATTTCTTAATTATCTTAATTATCTTCTCAAAACAAAAGAATTCCTGGCACTTTTTCCTTTACTGTTTTACTTTGATGTACACTTTATGTTTTCATGCCTTGTTTTGATCTATTGTTGAAATACATCCAAAGTCTCCTTATGCTTGGGAGACTATGCAGATTTTCTCATTGTTTTTTTCTTTGAGAAAAATGATTTTGTTCACTGTAAATCATTTGCTTTTCAAAACTGACTAGGTATACATTTTCTGTGCAAGTGCAAAAGTTACTCCATGCTTGTCCCCTTCTTTTGATACTAATAATCTTGTTTGCAAAGAAAATCATCTTTAGCAAGCGCCTCTTGTAAAATAAAATGTGTTGTTACTGAGGTCATATCTGTTTTGCCTTTAAAAATTATTGAAGTGTTTAAAGTGATGATTGATGAGGTACATGAGTATATAAGGCTTCAATGTCATGAGCAATTGAAAATCCCTGTTTTGTCAAATTCTTTAACTTCAGTAACATTGATCATCAGATTTGTCCCTTAAAATACAAAAGCAAAGTCATTAAGAAAGGATGTAGGAAGAAATCTGAATATTTGCTGAGAGGTTCTTGCACGGAATTCATCCCTTAGATGAATGGTCTGTATGTGCATTCTTTAGGACCTTATGTACCTTGAGGAATGCATACATAAGTGGAATCAGAGGATCTAAATCTTTCAGAAAAGTACTTTGAGCTGTATCTACCAGATTTCTAATTTCTCAATGTAGTTCATAGGTAGTGCATTGATATATTTTGTTTTAGATAGAAGGTTTATTAAGAAATTTCCTCACCTACACTTCACGTACAGTTCTGTGTATATTTGCGCTGAGGCGTCTTCCTTATCCAATGCTTTCAATGCTAATTCATTTGATTACTTTGATTTTTTAGATATTCATTTAGAAAAACATATTTTAAACAAAACTACTGTCTTTCTTCAATGTTTTATTCCATTCTAGATTACTAGCTCACAGGTTATCAGACGTCATCTGAACTTGACAGTCAAAGGGTTAAAAAGTGTAACAGGAATGGACGACATGCCTTTACTCAAGAGACTCATCTGAGTCATATGTAAAAATAGTTTGAATCGTTCATTAGTTCAGAGTCAACAATATAATTACTAATTGACTAATTGCAACACAGACTGCTTCAATCGCGTAATTTGTCTTGCTGGCCTCCGTTGCCACTGAGGGAGCAACTCACCAGGAAGATATTGTCATGAGTCCTGAAGGTCAGCCCGTTGGTCCCCATCCTGAACCAATGCCTTGGGTACCAGAACCCTTGCAACTACCAAGGCTTGTTGTGTGTCCAGTCAGTGACCCACCAGACAAAACATGTCTACACCCGAGCCCCCCAACCCGGACTCTCAGGAAAAAACTGTGTCCTTGTGCTCCAGAGACCCTCAAGAGTCGAGCCTCCCTTTGGGTTCTGACGGACTTGCCCACAAGTCCCCCACTTGCAACCTTTCTTTTGCAGATACTTCTCCCATAGACTTTAACATGCAGTGCTTGAAGCAGCCAATATGACCAGCAACTCGGCAACCAGACACCCCAGGGCCGGTAAAACCGAACTGCTGGTGGTTTCTTGGACCTTCACACCTTCACTCCTAGAAGGCACCCTCCAAAAACGTTTACAAGTATATCTATGCCATGTATGTTTCTCTCCTCGGATAACATTAGCATGCTCAAATCTCATACCTCAAAACTGTTTTTCAACTGTATTTATCTACTTCTGCAAAAATCTGTAACTCCGAAAGCACTTACCTGATTCTGATGATCTTGGTGTCAAAAGTTATATGAAAATCTGTAGTATTATTCTAAATTGGTCTAGAATTTCTTCTTGAGTGTGTGTCTCATTTATTGACCCTGTGTGTACAACAAATGATTAACACTACCCTCTGACCCATTACCACAAATAAGGCACTTGGGATTAATAATTTTAGCCCTGTAAACCAATAAGGGTCATCTGCACGTCTTGCTTTGTGTGCCCTTAGATTGGCACTACCACATAAAGAGCCAGCTTCTTACAGTTTTGCACTACTTGATATTTGATTTCTTAAGAGTTCCTTCTCTATTTATTTGCTATGAATATTAATTTCTACTTGAATGCATCTTCAATATAACTTTGATTTCAGTTAAAAACCATTAAAAGTACACATAAAATGTTACAGTTAATATATTAATTTCTTTAAAACTATAAAATATATACCCAATTATTATAGCAACCATCAGCACTGATACTGTACTTGATTCACAATGACAGTTAGCAGCTGGGACGTTTTCTATTACAATTTCAGGCCCAATTTGTCCCTTGCAAATCCTACTGCTAATAAGTATTTACACAAGCTAAAAACTATATATAACGTTGTATCACACTTCATTATGCTTAAAACTTCTTGGTATTTCCTAAACCCTAATCTTTTACATAATGGGTAGATCAATTTCTTCCTCATCCTGTCATACTCTGTGCAAAAAACAAACCATGCAATATCTTCAATATGGCCTAGAGTACATAAAGTGCAAAAAACATCACCATATGGCATCCAGTTCACAGTCTACTCCTTAATTTGAAGAATTTCATAACAGAATTTCACATATATGATTCTCGCCTTATGAGGTTGAATAATATCTAGAAATTGTTCAAAGCATGACACTGGTTTGGCAACAAGAAATTGGGTTGCCATGCTACCTAGGTTTAGGTTGCTGTGGAGGGTGTTTAAGACGTGTTCCCAGTATATTTGCTTTATGTGCTTCTAGAGCTCTGGATCAATGATTGCGACTCGGTACAGTAGGAAAAGAGGCCTAGCTTATTAAACTATTTCTGGACATGTCTGAGACATGAGAAAGTTAGAGGCTTATCGAGTTCCAATAATTCTCTGATGCCCTCTCTCAATCAATCAATCAATCAATCAGAGTACTTGTAAAGCGCGCTACTTACCCGTGAGGGTCTCAAGGCGCTGAGGGGAGGGGGTGCCGCTACTGCTCGAAGAACCAGGTCTTGAGGAGTCTTCTGAAGGCGAGTAGGTCTTGGGTCTGCCGGAGGTCTCTATGGAGGGTGTTCCAGGTCTTGGCGGCGAGGTAGGAGAAGGATCTGCCGCCGAAGGTTGTTCGTTGGATGCGAGGACAGCAGCGAGGGCTAGGCTGGCGGAGCGGAGCTGGCGGGTGGGGGTGTAGAAGCTGAGTCTGCTGTTCAGGTAGGCTAGTCCGGCATTGTGGAGTGCTTTGTGTGCGTTGGTGAGGAGTTTGAAGGTGATCCTCTTGTCGACGGGGAGCCAGTGTAGGTCTCTCAGGTGGGGGGTGATGTGGCTGCGGCGGGGGACGTTGACGATCAGTCGGGCGGAGGCGTTTTGGATGCGTTGTAGTCGTTGTAGGTGTTTGGCTGGGATTCCTGCGTAGAGTGCGTTGCCGTAGTCCAGTCTGCTGCTGACGAGGCCCTGTGTCACCGTTCTTCTTGTTTTGGTCGGGATCCACTTGTAGATCCTGCGGAGCATGCGGAGGGTATTGTAGCAGGAGGAGGAGACGACGTTGACCTGTTTAGACATGGAGAGGGAGGAGTCGAGGATGAATCCTAGGTTGCGTGCATGGTCGGTGGGTGTTGGTGCTGTTCCCAGTGTGGTCGGCCACCAGGAGTCGTCCCAGGCTGAGGGGGTGGGTCCGAGGATGAGTACCTCCGTCTTGTCTGAGTTCAGCTTCAGACGGCTGTTCTTCATCCAGTCGGCGATGGCCTTCATTTCCTCGTGGAGGTGGGTTTAGCGGTGTGCGGGTCCTTGTTGAGGGAGAGGATAATAAACCAACTCTTGTGTCGTCCACAATATAATCTAGTAAAACATTGGACACAAATTTGTAATATGCTCTATCTGTTTAATATTCAGGTTGTTGTACATAGGTACAAGGCGTGTCTCCACTGGTAGGCCTAGAAATAAATCTCACTAATGTATTCTCTCCAAGGTGTTTAACATTGCCTATCCCCATAGCTCCGACCCATACAGAGCAGCCGCCTGGGCTTTATGTTTATAAATCTCTAGGGCTGGCGTGATCATTTTATTCACTGATTAATTACATTTATTAAGGACAGGCCTACATCCATGTGTAAGCACCATTCTAGCCTGATTTGTTAGTGGGTTCCATGATAATCTTGAGTCAGGTGTTCCAGCTAGGTAAATACAGTTGAACGCATGTGTGAGGCCCAGAAATAGGAGATGATGCTTATATCTATTCTGTTAGACCTGTCAGCCCTAGGGTGGTCTTTCCCTGTGTTTTTTTGCCCTTGCCTCATTTTTCCCACCATCTTTTTGTTGGCCCTTAGGTCTTCAGGCACCTTTTCATGGCTAATCCATGTTAGGGTGCAGGTGCTCTCTACTTCAAACATAGCTGCCACTGGCCCCTGCTACTGCAGCGTGGTCTTTTAGTGTAGCACCCTAGCTGCCAGGAGCTGGCTGGATCCCCATACAATGTTGCAATGCCAGCCACCCATCCCCTGTCCATAGGTAGAGTGGAGAAGCTCCTGGAACCTTCCAGAAGAAAGGCGTAGCTGATTTTTGCCGCCTTAGAGAGTGGTCACCTGACCTGGGCATACTTAAGCAAGGGAGGGAACTTTTTCTAGTCAGTTGGGGCATCACTGACCTGGGGAACCCAGGCAGGAGTTTTAGGCGGGAGGGCCTAGTTAGGAACTTATGCTACGGGGAGTGACAGGATTTAGGTGCTGCCTCTTAAGCTGAGTGAGGTGTCCTAGACTATCCCCCTGATCTGGCCCAGCGGTAGGGAACCCCAGGGCCCATCTGCAGTGGCTGAGGAAAACTCATCCAGCCTCCAACTCAACCCCCCCCCCCCAACTTCAAGAAACCATCACCTAAGGGCGCAGAACCATCCAAGCGCCAAGAAGACTACTTTCCCTTGACCAGAGACTGCTAGGGGGTCGACCAGGTACTGGACTGTGCTGCCCTGCGCACTCCCTGCCTCCATCTGGGCCTAATTCGCTCTGCCTGTCTCCCCCCTGACTGACTCTCTCTGCCATACATCCTGCCTGCCTATTTGCTGCATGATTTGGAAGCGCTGTAACTTGTCCCCTCACCAGCGCTGTGACCTGCCTTGAAGCGCTATTGCCCCACCACTGCTGTGAAGCGCTGTGCCCTCGGAGCACTGCTGCGCCTTCGCAGCGCTCCCTCAAGTACTTACCCCCACAACCCGTGGGAAGCGCTGGCCTTGAGGCGCTGCGGTCTGCCCCCGGCAGCCCTCGGTGTCAGGAGAGGGCTGCCGCTGTGTTCCCTGAGGGCCGCGCCCGGCCCGACTGTGTGCAGCTCCCCCGCGGCAGCCCCCGGAGCCTTGGGGAGGCCGCCGCGATCATCGCCTAGGCCGCGCCGGGATTCCTGTCAGGCGGCGCTGGGCCTGCAATGCCGTGAAGCCGTCACCACATCCACCACGTGACGGGGCGCCGGGCCTCGTCACTGGCCACGCCCCCGCCTTTCCTGAGCTGCCATTGGTCCTGAGGCCCGGCCCTGTCACTGGCCGCGCCGCGATTGGTGGACAACTCTCCCTGTCTCCCGAGAACGCACAAGATTGGTCCCGGGCCCTTGCAGGGGCCGAGAAGGAAATCGACACTGCTCTGGGGCCGAGAAGGAGGCCCCTGGAAGAGCGCGAGGGTAGCGTGGGTCTCCCCCTACGGCCGATCACACGCTGGGCCTGCCCCTCGGGCACCGGAGCCCTGCCCTTGTCCCCCATCACAGCGCTGGGCCGAGTGAGGCCCCCGGGAGGACCGGAGTCCCTCCCCCCTGAGCCAGAATCATCGCAAGGGCCCCGGAGGGCCAAAGACAGCAGGTAACCCCCGGGGAGGCCGGTCCAGGCCCCGAGATCGCCCCTCCCCTGGGGAGAACTGAGACTGGGCCCCGTTGGCCCCCTGATGTGCCTCTAGAGTCTGGGAGGCCTTAATTGAGTGTCTAGGTAACTCGGGCCAAAGAACTGTGCAGGCCTGGAGAGCAGGCTATTCTGAATTAACTGTTTCCGGCCCACAGGGTGATAAGATCAGTCACTTCATTGACTGTTGGTGCATGGTGGCAGCCTTACGCTGCCTTTACTGCTTCATGCCTGCTTACATGTCTTCAAGCCTGCTGATAAAGGGGTGATATTTTCCCTGTACTGAATTTCTTGCAGGGGCGGGCTTCTACAGTTCCTGAAGGGGTTGCACTCTGATCCCTAGTGATTTATGCCAGTACTATTTTGATGATCTGACTGTGGCTACTAAGCTGTTGATATTTACAAGAGAAAATGTTCACACTTGCTTCCTGAATGCTAGTCCATGGTTTATGAAAGTCCCCTTTTAGCCTGCTGAATAGTATAACGCGACAGGCTGTGTTATTTGAAGTTTTCTGCTTTACTGAAAGTATTTAATGAAATGTTTTACCATTTCACAGGAAATGCATTTTGAAAGGCTTCCATGAAATGCTTTAATGAGGTACTTTAATGATATGCTAATGATTTGCTAATGCATTAATCGCTTTGATCTAAAGCCTACATAAAAAATCTTGATTTCCAATCACAACTACTGGTGTGGTCTCCATTATTGGGCCCACTTCTACTCTCAGTGGATGAGTGTGTTAAGTAGCTGCTTTACACGTAAGCCCCTGGCCGCCTTCCTGCTCGAGCCAAGCTACCCCCCGGAGAACTGGTGGTCCCAGTTCTTACATTGGTGGAAGCGGTGGGATCCAGGACCTGTAGCTACCTAACACCCTCCAGTGGGACAGAGTGCGCTGTAATTAATTGGACACCTATCGTGCCACAAGCTAACTCAATTGCCCACCACTGTCTAAGTCTGCAAAGTGTGTAGGAACCTGTGTTGACCCAGCATTGTTGCCTACGTCCTAGAATCTTTCTTTCAGGTTAACTGGGTCCCCACCTGACAAAATGGAGTTCCAGCTGACTGACCTTGATAGGTACACGGTAGTGCAGTTAAGGGAGTTTTGTCAGGGGATGGGGGTGCCGGTGGGAGCGAGAGCTGTAAAAGAAGAGCTCTGCACCGCCTTGAGGGCATGGGTAAGGGCCCACCCAGGGGAGAGAGAGGATGAGGAACAGGAGGAACAGGCCACACGTGGGGAGGCGGGCACTCAAGAAGACCCAGGCCTACTCAACATTGACATGTCCGACAATGTATTGCCAGGAAGACGTTCCGGGGCAGGGAGTAGTGTGTCTAGGGAGAGTGTGTCGCCGCAGGAGTACGAGGACAGGAGGGAGGAGAGGCGATTGAAGTGGGAGCTGGCCAAGTTAGAGCACCAGAGGGAGAGAGAAAGGGAAGATAAGCAGTTTGCTATGGAGCAAAGGAAGCTGGCGCACGAGCTTCAGCTCAAGGAAATGGAGCTGAGAGCATTACAGTTGGGTGCGCAAGGGAGTCTGAATGGTGGCAGCATACCAGAGGCTCAGCAGGAGCCCAGATTCTGGTTACCTAAGGAGGTGATAGCGAGCTACACCAAGGGGGATGACATTGCCAGGTGGTTGGAGGCGTATGAAGTGGCCTTGACTGCCCATGGGGTGCCCTAGAAACATTGGGGAGGTGGTTTGTACCGGTATATACCCCCTAACTTCAGGGACACCCTCCTGTATCTGGATAAAGCAGACCAGTTTAGGTATTCCCCCATGAAGGAGGCGCTCATTAAACATTTTGGCCTCAACCCTGAAAGGTATCGCCAGAAGTTCCGTGGCAGCCATAAGCTGTCCACGCAGAATTGGGTGGATTGTTTTGAGTATGCCCGTAAGGCTCTGGATGGTTGGGTGCGTGGCAGTGAGGTGCGTGATTTTGAGGGTCTGTATAATCTTTTTTTGGGAGAGCACCTCTTAGATAAGTGTTTTCCGGAGCTACGCCAACATCTGGTGGACCGCAAGCTTACTGACCCCCGTGAGCTTGTGGAGGAGGCGGATACTTGGGTCAGCACCCGGGTGTCACACAAGGGCCCCGGGGGAGATGGCCCGAAAGGCGGACAGAGCGCCCCCCAGAAGAAAGAGGGTGGAGCTAAAAGAACAGAGTTCTCACAAGGCCCAAAAACTAGACAGTTTGGGAAAGGAGTAGGTACCCCACCTCAGAACCGTTCCCCGAAACCCACTTACCCTGACAAGAGTCAGCAGCCAAAAGTGGTCCGGTGCTATGAGTGTGGAGAGGTCGGACACTACAAGGGAGATGCCCAGTGTCGCAAACGACCCTTAGCCCCCATTGGTGGCAAGAATCCCGGGGTGGCTAGTGTAGCGCTTGGGTTGGAGCTGCCCCTGGATAGGGAAGGGGAGTGGACAGGCCTGACCCTGGTCTCACTTGGGGATAGAGAGATTGTCCCAGTGACGCCCTTACCATCGAATACTGCTAAGTACTAGCAGAGGGTGAAGGTCAATGGGGAGGAGGTGGACGCTCTGAGGGACACAGGAGCCAGCATGACCACCGTAGTGAGGCGGCTGGTGTCCCCTGAGCAGGTAGTACCTGATGTGTTCCATCCGGCCGTGTTGGCTGACGGCAGAATGAGCTACTATCCCGTGGCTCAACTTCCCTTTGAGTGGGGAGGAGTGTCAGGCCCGTTGAGAGTTGCGATCAGCCCTGCCTTGCCTGTGGACTGTCTGCTCGGTAATGACCTAGAACATACCGCCTGGAAGGAAGTGGAGTTTAAGGCCCACACTGAGATGCTGGGATTACCAGGGTGGACTTGCGTAGTCGCGCGGTCCATGGCTGCCCGGCAAGAAGCTCAACCCGGGTTGGAGCCTGAAACAACGGCCCAACCCAGTGCCGGTCCAGAGGAGAGTGTTGTGGAGGACACACCCCGCGTGATGGATGGGGAGCCTGCGGAGGTAACCCCGGAGTCCGTGGAGGTGGATGTCGTTCCCGTGGGGGACTTTCCAACCCTTGCCGAGTGGCATGTGGAAGGAGGACCTACCCGGGAGGAATTATGTCGGGCGCAGTAGGAGTGCCCCACGCTTAAAGGCATGCGGCGACAGGCCGAAGCCCAAGCGGTCAACCAAGAGACCGGCTGTTATCACGTGTATTGGGAGGATGGCGTCCTGTACAGTGAGCCAAGGGTTCCGGTGCATGGATCCTCAAGGGCCTTAGTGGTCCCCCAGTGCTACCGGGCCTTTTTGTTGGAACTGGCGCATGAGATACCCTTAGCCGGACACTTGGGCCAGGACAAGACCTTTGCAAGGCTAGTCCCACTTTTTTATTGGCCCAGGATGAGAGTTGCCTCTGTCACCTATTGCAAGACCTGCAAGACTTGCCAGGCCAGTGGGAAGACGGGGACCAAAGTGAAGGCCCCATTGGAACCACTCCCAGTGGTCGGGACCCCTTTCGAGCGGGTCGGAATCGACATCGTTGGACCCTCCGACCTCTGCGGGACACCGGTTCATCTTGGTGTTGGTGGACCACGCCACTCGGTACCCGGAGGCCATCCCTCTGAGGACCGTTACTGCACCTGTGGTGGCGCGGGCCCTGATGGGGATATTTACCCGAGTGGGATTCCCCAAGGTCGTGGTGTGGGACAGAGGCACAAATTTCATGTCGGCCTACATGCAGGCCATGTGGAAGGAGTGCGGAGTGACCTATCGGTTCTCCACTCCTTACCACCCCCAGACTAACAGGCTCGTAGAGCGCTTCAACAAGACCTTGAAGGGGATGATCCGGAGCCTGCCAGAAGACTTGAGGCGGAAATGGGACATCCTCTTCCCTTGCTTGCTGTTCTCGTACCGCGAGGTACCACAGAAGGGAGTCGGGTTCAGCCCCTTTGAATTGCTCTATGGCCATCCCATTAGGGGACCCCTCAGTCTTGTCAAAGAGGGGTGGGAGAAGACTTCGAAGAAGCTTCCCCATGATGTTGTCAGCTACATGCTGGCATTCCGCAGCCAGATGGCCAAGCTGTGGAAGGAAGCCTCAGACAACTTAGAGGCTAGCCAAGCCGTCATGAAGGAGTGGTATGACCGCAACGCTCGGACGGTAGAGTTAGACGCTGGACAGAAGGTGTGGGTCATGGATCCTGGGGAGCTTAGTGCCCTACAGGACCGGTGGACTGGTCCGTACGAGATTGTGGACCGTCGAGGCCAGACCACCTACGTCGTTGACTTGAAGACCCCCCCGTCAGCCCCATCGGGTGCTCCACGTCAACCGCCTGAAGCCTCACCATGAGCGATCGGAGCTTGCTCTCTTCATGGTGACGGATGGGAGCGAGGAGGAGGAGAGTGAGCCTCTTCCGGACCTTCTAGCGGCTCAGGAAAAGGATGGTTCAGTGGAGGGAGTTGTCCTCTCCCCATCCTTGACCCAAGATCAACAGAGTGACTGCCGCCAGGTCTTGGCGCAGCCCGCCTCGTTGTTCTCCCTCACGCCTGGAATTACACATCTGTGTACCCATGATGTGGACACAGGGGACAGTCTGCCATTAAAAACCAAGTCTTACCGGCTGTCCGATAAAGTAAAGAACAGCATCCAGGGTGAGGTGACCAAAATGCTGGAGCTGGGAGTGATCGAACCCTCCAGCAGCCCGTGGGCTAGTCCGGTCGTGCTGGTGCCGAAAGCGGCTCCACCGGGCACCACACAAGAACTTCGGTTCTGTGTGGACTATCGGGGATTGAACTCTGTCACCAAGACAGATGCTCACCCGATACCACGGGCGGACGAGCTGATTGACCGTCTGGGAGCAGCCAAGTACCTCAGCACCATCGACTTGACATCAGGGTACTGGCAGATTGCCATGGCCGATGGAGCGAAGGAGAAGACAGCGTTCTCAACCCCCGAGGGCCACTTCCAATTTCGAGTGATGCCCTTCGGGCTCAAAAATGCTCCGGCATCCTTCCAGCGGTTGGTGAACCAGGTGCTATCTGGCCTGGAGTCCTTCTCAGCGGCGTACCTGGATGACATAGCTGTCTTCAGTAGCACCTGGGAGGACCATCTGCAGCATCTCCAGGAGGTGCTGCGGTCATTGCAACGTGCTGGCCTCACCATCAAGGCTAGCAAGTGCCAGATTGGACAGGGATCTGTCGTGTACCTGGGACACCTGGTGGGCGGGGGTAAGGTGCAACCCCTCCAGGCCAAAATTGAGACCATCATGGCCTGGGAGCCCCGCAAGACTCAGACTGAGGTCCAAGCTTTCCTCGGCCTCACTGGCTACTACCGCAGGTTCGTCAAGGGATATGGCACCATCGTGGCCCCCTTGACCGAGTTGGCGTCCAAAAAGCAGCCACGCAAGGTCATCTTGACAGCTGCTTGCCAGGAGGCATTCGAAACACTGAAGCGCGCGATGTGCACCGCTCCGGTGCTGGCCACTCTGGACTTCCAAAAAGAATTCATCGTGCAGACAGATGCCTCAGAGCATGGCGTAGGCGCCGTTTTGTCGCAACTCAACCATGATGGCCAAGACCAACCTGTGGCCTTCATCTCCAGAAGACTCCTCCCTCGGGAACGGCGATGGAGTACCATCGAGCGAGAAGCCTTCGCTGTGGTCTGGGCTTTGAAGAAGTTGAGGCCATACCTTTTTGGCTCTCACTTCCTAGTTAAAACCGATCACCGACCCCTTCGCTGGCTCAAGCAGATGAGAGGCGAAATTCCCAAGTTGCTAAGGTGGTCCATTTCCCTACAGGGGATGGACTTTAGGGTGGAACATCGGCCCGGAGCAGACCACGCCAATGCTGACGGTCTCTCCCGGTTTTTCCGCCTTAGTGACGAGAACTCCCTAGAGGTTGGGTAGCTCTCCCCACTTTCAGCTCGGGGGGACGCATGTTAGACCTGTCAGCCCTAGGGTGGTCTTTCCCTGTGTTTTTTTTGCCCTTGCCTCATTTTTCCCACCATCTTTTTGTTGGCCCTTAGGTCTTCGGGCACCTTTTCATGGCTAATCCATGTTAGGGTGCAGGTGCTCTCTACTTCAAACATGGCTGCCACTGGCTGGATCCCATCTGATTCTTTCATGAATAATCGTACCCTGGATAGTTTTCCAACAATCGATTACGAATCTCTTATCTCCTTGATGTCTAAGGTCAAATCGGGTTCTCCCAGAGACTGCTGTCCCCCACATATATTGAGGGAAGTTTTCTCCACCATCCCCCAACCTGCCCTTTCTTTATTAAATTCATCACTCACCCAAGGCCGCGTCCCCAAATCATTTAAGGACGCTACAGTGGTCCCTCTGATCAAGAAGGTCGGTGCCGATTCGGCTGATCCATCTAGCTACCGCCCCATCTCCCTGCTCCCGTTCTTAGCCAAGGTCTTGGAGGCACATGTTGCTAAATCCATGTCCACCTTCATAGAAGAGTCCGGACACTTGGATCCCCACCAAGCCGGCTTCCGTCCAGGTCATTCAACTGAGATGGTTATCTTGGCAGTACTGGATGAGCTCCGCAGGGAGGCTGATATTGGAACCCCTCAGGCCTTAGTCCTCCTAGATCTGTCTGCCGCGTTCGACACGGTGGACCATAAGATCTTGGTCGACCGTGTCGGTCGGGCAGGTCTGCAGGGCAGGGCCTTGAGTTGGGTTACCTCATTTCTGGAAGATCGTTCACAGGCGGTTCGCCTGGCTAATTTCACAGCTTCTGAGTTAAGTTCCACATGTGGGGTCCCTCAGGGTTCTTCCTTGTCTCCACATCTGTTTAACATCTACCTACTCCCCCTGATCAAAGCCTTAAAACAGAGGAAAGTAAAACATTCAACTACGCAGATGATCTGCAGCTTTCCTTTATAATAGATAATTCCACCGAATCTATTACCAACTTCCAGGACACCATGGTGTTCATCCATCATTGGATGGATCATAACCAATTGAAGCTCAACCCTGGAAAGACGGAGGTACTGCTGATAGAAGACAGCCGCATCTCCTGGGGCCCTCATTATTGGCCGGTCGAACTGGGGCCTTTCCCTAAACCCTCCTCTTCTGTAAAAAGCTTAGGGGTGACTATTGACGGAGACCTGTCCCTTAACACCCAGGTGGGAGCAGTTGTTTCTAAATGTTGCTTCCAACTACGTAAAATCCAGAAGATTCATCACCTGCTCACCAAGGCAGCACTGATACAAGCTGTGATCGGCCTAGTCCTGTCGCATTTAGACTATGCAAATTCAATCTATCTAGGCCTTCCCTCTTATCAGATCAAGAGACTCCAGCTTGTGCAGAACCAGGCGGCACGACTGATATATCAACAACCTAAGTGGCAATCGGCCAGACCCCTGATAAAAAAGCTCCACTGGCTTCCACTTCTCCAACGTGCCATCTTCAAAACCGCCTGTCTCACTTTTAAGTCCCTAAACTGTCACAGTCCAATGTTTATTAACAGCTTGATCGTGAGATACACTCCTTCCCGTGACCTTCGCTCTAAACATCAAAACCTGCTGGTCAGCACAAAGTTCAAACGCAAACGGCACGGCGGAAGCCGTTTTGGCTACCTGGCGCCACAACTTTGGAACTCACTCCCATGGGAGATCCGCTCCTGTCCCCATCTGCTCCAATTGAGAAAGCAGCTAAAGACATGGCTGTTTACACAGGCACATGAGTAATTCACTCCCACTGCTATCATTTCAGTACAGGCTACTCAGTACAGTCTTAACAGCGCCATGAAACCTTGGTCAAAGTGCGCTTTATAAATTGGTTATAACATAACATAACATAACTGGCCCCTGCTACTGCAGCGTGGTCTTTTAGTGTAGCACCCTAGCTGCCAGGAGCTGGCTGGATCCCCATACAATGTTGCAATGCCAGCCACCCATCCCCTGTCCATAGGTAGAGTGGGGAAGCTCCTGGAACCTTCCAGAAGAAAGGCGGAGCTGCTTTTTGCCGCCTTAGAGAGTGGTCACCTGACCTGGGCATACTTAAGCAAGGCAGGGAACTTTTTCTAGTCAGTTGGGGCATCACTGACCTGGGGAACCCACGCCGGAGTTTTAGGCGGGAGGGCCTAGTTAGGAACTTATGCTACGGGGAGTGACAGGATTTAGGTGCTGCCTCTTAAGCTGAGTGAGGTGTCCTAGACTATCCCCCTGATCTGGCCCAGCGGTAGGGAACCCCAGGGCCCATCTGCAGTGGCTGAGGAAAACTCATCCAGCCTCCAACTCAACCCCCCCCCCAACTTCAAGAAACCATCACCTAAGGGCGCAGAACCATCCAAGCGCCAAGAAGACTACTTTCCCTTGACCAGAGACTGCTGGGGGATCGACCAGGTACTGGACTGTGCTGCCCTGCGCACTCCCTGCCTCCATCTGGGCCTAATTCGCCCTGCCTGTCTTCCCCCTGACTGACTCTCTCTGCCATACATCCTGCCTGCCTATTTGCTGCATGATTTGGAAGCGCTGTAACTTGTCCCCTCACCAGCGCTGTGACCTGCCTTGAAGCGCTATTGCCCCACCACTGCTGTGAAGCGCTGTGCCCCTGGAGCGCTGCTGCGCCTTCGCAGCGCTCCCTCAAGTACTTACCCCCCACAACCCGTGGGAAGCGCTGGCCTGAGGCACTGCGGTCTGCCCCCGGTAGCCCTCGGTGTCAGGAGAGGGCTGCCGTTGTGTTCCCTGAGGGTCGCGCCCGGCCCGACTGTGTGCAGCTCCCCCGCGGCGGCCCCCGGAGCCTTGAGGAGGCCGCCGCGATCATCGCCTAGGCCGCGCCGGGATTCCTGTCAGGCGGCGCTGGGCCTGCCAGGCCGTGAAGCCGTCACCACCTCCACCACGTGACGGGGGTGCCCGGCCTCGTCACTGGCCGCGCCCCCGCCTTTTCTGGGCTGCCATTGGTCCTGAGGCCCGGCCCTGTCACTGGCCGCGCCGCGATTGGCGGACAACTCCCCCTGCCTCCCGAGAACGCACCAAATTGGTCCCGGGCCCTCGCAGGGGCCGAGAAGGAAAGCAACACTGCTCTGGGGCCGAGAAGGAGGCCCCTGGAAGAGCGCGAGGGTAGCGCGGGTCTCCCCCTACGGCCGATCACACGCTGGGCCTGGCCCTTGGGCGCCGGAGCCCCGCCCTTGTCCCCCATCACCGCGCTGGGCCGAGTGAGGCCCCCGGGAGGACCGGAGTCCCTCCCCCCTGAGCCAGAATCATCGCAAGGGCCCCGGAGGGCCGAAGACAGCAGGTAACCCCCGGGAGGAGGGCGAAAGGCCGGTCCAGGCCCCGAGATCGCCCCTCCCCTGGGGAGAACTGAGACTGGGCCCCGTTGGCCCCCTGATGTGCCTCTAGAGTCTGGGAGGCCTTAATTGAGTGTCTAGGTGACTCGGGCCAAAGAACTGTGCATGCCTGGAGAGCAGGCTATTCTGAATTAACTGTTTCCGGCCCACAGGGTGATAAGATCATTCACTTCATTGACTGTTGGTGCATGGTGGCAGCCTTACGCTGCCTTTACTGCTTCATGCCTGCTTACATGTCTTCAAGCCTGCTGATAAAGGGGTGATATTTTCCCTGTACTGAATTTCTTGCAGGGGCGGGCTTCTACAGTTCCTGAAGGGGTTGCACTCTGATCCCTAGTGATTTATGCCAGTACTATTTTGATGATCTGACTGTGGCTACTAAGCTGTTGATATTTACAAGAGAAAATGTTCACACTTGCTTCCTGAATGCTAGTCCATGGTTTATGAAAGTCCCCTTTTAGCCTGCTGAATAGTATAACGCGACAGGCTGTGTTATTTGAAGTTTTCTGCTTTACTGAAAGTATTTAATGAAATGTTTTACCATTTCACAGGAAATGCATTTTGAAAGGCTTCCATGAAATGCTTTAATGAGGTACTTTAATGATATGCTAATGATTTGCTAATGCATTAATCGCTTTGATCTAAAGCCTACATAAAAAATCTTGATTTCCAATCACAACTACTGGTGTGGTCTCCATTATTGGGCCCACTTCTACTCTCAGTGGATGAGTGTGTTAAGTAGCTGCTTTACACGTATGCCCCTGGCCGCCTTCCTGCTCGAGCCAAGCTACCCCCCGGAGAACTGGTGGTCCCAGTTCTTACATTGGTGGCAGCGGTGGGATCCAGGACCTGTAGCTACCTAACACCCTCCAGTGGGACAGAGTGCGCTGCAATTAATTGGACACCTATCGTACCACAAGCTAACTCAATTGCCCACCACTGTCTAAGTCTGCAAAGTGTGTAGGAACCTGTGTTGACCCAGCATTGTTGCCTACGTCCTAGAATCTTTCTTTCAGGTTATCTGGGTCCCCACCTGACAAAATGGAGTTCCAGCTGACTGACCTTGATAGGTACACGGTAGTGCAGTTAAGGGAGTTTTGTCAGGGGATGGGGGTGCCGGTGGGAGCGAGAGCTGTAAAAGAAGAGCTCCGCACCGCCTTGAGGGCATGGGTAAGGGCCCACCCAGGGGAGAGAGAGGACACACGTGGGGAGGCGGGCACTCAAGAAGACCCAGGCCTACTCAACATTGACATGTCCGACAATGTATTGCCAGGAAGATGTTCCGGGGCAGGGAGTAGTGTGTCTAGGGAGAGTGTGTCGCCACAGGAGTACGAGGACAGGAGGGAGGAGAGGCGATTGAAGTGGGAGCTGGCCAAGTTAGAGCACCAGAGGGAGAGAGAAAGGGAAGATAAGCAGTTTGCTATGGAGGAAAGGAAGCTGGCGCACAAGCTTCAGCTCAAGGAAATGGAGCTGAGAGCATTACAGTTGGGTGCGCCAGGGAGTCTGAATGGTGGCAACATACCAGAGGCTCAGCAGGAGCCCAGATTCTGGTTACCTAAGGAGGTGATAGCGAGCTACACCAAGGGGGATGACATTGCCAGGTGGTTGGAGGCGTATGAAGTGGCCTTGACTGCCCATGGGGTGCCCGAGAAACATTGGGGAGGTGGTTTGTACCGGTATATACCCCCTAACGTCAGGGACACCCTCCTGTATCTGGATAAAGCAGACCAGTTTAGGTATTCCCCCATGAAGGAGGCGCTCATTAAACATTTTGGCCTCAACCCTGAAAGGTATCGCCAGAAGTTCAGTGGCAGCCATAAGCTGTCCACGCAGAATTGGGTGAATTTTTTTGAGTATGCCCGTGAGGCTCTGGATGGTTGGGTGCGTGGCAGTGAGGTGCGTGATTTTGAGGGTCTGTACAATCTTTTTTTGAGAGAGCACCTCTTGGATAATTGTTTTCCGGAGCTATGCCAACATCTGATGGACCGCAAGCTTACTGACCCCCGTGAGCTTGCGGAGGAGGCGGATACTTGGGTCAGCAACCGGGTGTCACACAAGGGCCCCGGGGGAGATGGCCCGAAAGGTGGACAGGGCGCCCCCCAGAAGAAAGAGGGTGGAGATAAAAGAACAGAGTTCTCACAAGGCCCACAAACTAGACAGTTTGGGAAAGGAGTAGGTACCCCACCTCAGAACCGTTCCCCGAAACCCACTTACCCTGACAAGAGTCAGCAGCCAAAGTGGTCCAGTGCTATAGTTCAAGTTCAAGTTCGGGCATTTGTATAGCGCACTACTCACCCAGAGGGTCTCAAGGCGCTTGGGGAAGGGGTTCATTATTTGTCGAATAGCCAGGTTTTCAGTTCTTTTCTGAAGGGGATGTGGTTCTGAGTAAGGCGGAGGTGGGTTGGGAGTGAGTTCCAGGTCTTGGCAGCCAGGAAGGAGAAGGACCTGCCACCCATGGTGGATTTCCGGATGCGTGGGACTGCGGCGAGGGCTTGATTGGACGATCTTAGTTGGCGGTTGGGTTTGTAGAAGGACAGTCGAGTGTTGAGGCATTCGGGTCCTAGATTGTAGAGGGCTTTGTGTGCGTGGGTGAGAAGGCGGAAAGTAATTCTTTTGTTGACGGGGAGCCAATAAAGGTCTTTTAGATGTCCGGAGATATGATCTTGGCGCGGGATGTCTAATATGAGTCTCGCTGACGCGTTTTGGATACTCTGGAGTTTTTTCTGTAATTTTGTTGTGATTCCGGCGTAAAGTGTGTTACCATAGTCCAGTCGGCTCGTGACCAGAGCATGGGTGACAGTCTTTCTTGTCTCGAGTGGGATCCAGCGGAAGATCTTTTTGAAAATGCGAAGGACGTTGAAGCAGGAGGACGAGACGGCGTTGACTTGTCTGGACATTGAGAGAGAGGAGTCCAGGATGAAGCCCAGGTTGCGTGCGTGGTCTGTGGGTGTGGGTGCTGTACCCAGAGCGGAAGGCCACCAAGAGTCGTCCCAAGCTGAGGGGGAGGATCCTAGGATGAGCACCTCGGTTTTTTCTGAGTTGAGTTTTAGGCGGCTCTGTTTCATCCATTCGGCTACTTCTTTCATGCCTTCGTGAAGATTGGATTTGGCTGTGTTGGGGTCTTTGGTGAGGGAAAGGATTAGCTGGGTGTCGTCGGCGTAAGAGATGATGTTGAGGTTGTGTTGACGCGCGATGGAGGCGAGAGGACTCATGTAGACGTTGAAGAGGGTGGGACTGAGTGAGGATCCTTGGGGTACGCCGCAGATGATTTCGGTGGCCTCTGAGTAGAATGGGGGAAGTCGGACTCTTTGAGTTCTCCCAGCGAGGAATGAGGTGATCCAGTCCAAGGCTTTTCCTTGTATGCCGATGTTGCTGAGGCGTTGTATAAGGGTGCTGTGGCAGACTGTGTCGAAAGCGGCGGAAAGGTCGAGTAGGATGAGGGCCACTGTTTCACCGTTGTCCAGGAATGATCGGATGTCGTCGGTCGCTGCAATGAGGGCGGTTTCGGTGCTGTGTTTGGCTCGAAACCCGGATTGAGATGGATCAAGGGAGTTGTTGGATTCAAGGAAGGCAGCGAGTTGGCTGTTGACGGCTTTCTCGATGACTTTGGCCGGGAATGGGAGGAGGGATATGGGTCGGTAGTTTTTCAGTTCTGAGGGGTCTGCTGTGGGTTTTTTCAGCTTTCTGGAAAGGTGGCAGAGTTGAAAGAGCAGTTGATGACATCGCGGAGTTGGGGTGCGATGATGGAGTCAGCTTTGTTGAAGATGTGGTAGGGACAGGGGTCAGAAGGCGAGCCAGAGTGGATTGAGTTCATGAGGCGAATGGTGTCTTCAGTGGTGATTGTGTTCCAGGCATTGAGGTTGTTAGTAGGGGGAGTAGGGTCTGGAGGGGGTGGGGCGGGTTGATCGCTGGGAGAGTTCTTGAAGCTGTTGTGGATGTCGGCAATTTTGTTGTAGAAGAAGGAGGATAGCGCATCGCAGAGGTCTTGGGAGGGAGTGATGTCGTTGGATGCTGCGGTGGGGTTGGTGAATTCTTTGACGATATTGAAGAGTTGCTTGCTGTTATGGGTGTTGTTGTCGAGACGATCCTTGAATGCTGATTTGTTGGCGGATCGAATCAGTTGGTGGTGTTTGCGGGTGGCTGCCTTGAGGGTGGACATGTTGTCGGTGGTTGGGTTATTTCTCCATGTTTTCTCCAGGGTGCGGCATAGCTTCTTGGAATTTTTAAGGTCATCATTGAACCAGGGAGCCTTTTTGCTGGTTGATTTGATCTGGTGCTTTTTCAAGGGTGCTAATTCGTCAGCGCTGTGGGTGATCCATTGCTTGAGATTGGTGGCCGCTTGGTTTGGGTCCGATGAGAGGGTGGGGGGGTTTTGGTTGAGTGATGTGAGGAGTTGTTCGGAGGTGATTTTGTTCCAGTTTCTTCGGGGAATAGGTTGTGGGCTGTTGTGGGTCAGGGTGGTTTTGTAGCTGAAGTGAACACAGCTGTGGTCCGTCCAGTGGAGAGCTGTGGTGCGATCGAAGGAGATGTGTTTGCTGGAGGTGAAGATAGGGTCGAGCGTGTGTCCGGCTACATGGGTGGGGGTGTCAACAAGTTGTTTGAGTCCGAGGTTGGCCAGGTTGTCCAGAAGGGTGGTGGTGTTGCTGTCGAGTATGTTTTCAAGGTGGTAGTTGAGGTCTCCTAGAAGAATGTAGTTTTCGGAGGCGAGAGCGTGCGGGCTGACGAAGTCCGAGATGTCATCGCTGATTGAGTGCGGGAGCCTGGAGGCCTGTAAATGAGGGTGCCTCTAAGGGTGGTTCTGGGGTCGGTGTGGATCTGAAAGTGGAGATGTTCGGCGGTTATAAGATTGTCGTCGGAACTGGTTGTGATTTTGATGGTGTTTCTGTGGACGATGGCGAGGCCTCCTCCTGTTTTTTCGAATAATCTTGTAAGCGTCCGGTATGGCTATGGCGATGTCGGGAGCAGAAGATGTGTTCATCCATGTTTCAGTAAGGAAGGCGATGTCAGGTGACTCAGTGTAGATTAGGTCCCAGAATTCTGTTGCGTGTCTGTGGACCGAGCGGGTGTTCAGTAGGATGCACTTCAGGCCGTTGGGTTCGGAGCTGTGTGTGGAGGACGTGGGTTTGGTGAGGGTCCTGAAACAGTTGAGCTTGCAGGAGAGGCAGGCGAATGGGCCGTGGGTGCGTCCTGGGGTGGCTTCGCAGCAGTGTGGTGCGCCTCCGGGGTTGAGGGCGAGGAGAGTAGCGGCATCATATGTGATTCTAGGGGGTTGGGTGCGGCGAGGACCAGGGGGACAGGCGCTGGGCACGGTCCAGGCGCGGATGGGCGTAGACGGGCTTACCTTTGGCGCACCTTCGGCGCGCATGGGGCGCGACCGCTGCGCGTGAACGTTGCGCGTAGGGACATCGGTCATATATGGATAGTGGAGGGGGAGGGGCGAGGGCGGAGCAGCTGGGAGGCGGGAGGCGGGGTGGATATCCGGGGAGGGAAGGCTAAACAACAACAACAAGAGACTAAACAAGATGGCAGTCGGCCAAATCCAATGCAGAGATGGGGGCACAAAGTAATGACAGTGCTATGAGTGTGGAGAGGTCGGACACTACAAGGGAGATGCCCAGTGTCGCAAACGACCCTTAGCCCCCATTGGTGGCAAGAGTCCCGGGGTGGCTAGTGTAGCGCTTGGGTTGGAGCTGCCCCTAGATAGGGAAGGGGAGTGGACAGGCCTGACCCTGGTCTCACTTGGGGATAGAGAGATTGTCCCAGTGACGCCCTTACCATCGAATACTGCTAAGTACCAGCAGAGGGTGAAGGTAAATGGGGAGGAGGTGGACGCTCTGAGGGACACAGGAGCCAGCATGACCACCGTAGTGAGGCGGCTGGTGTCCCCTGAGCAGGTAGTACCTGATGTGTTCCATCCGGCCGTGTTGGCTGACGGCAGAATGAGCTACTATCCCATGGCTCAAGTTCCCTTTGAGTGGGGAGGAGTGTCAGGCCCGTTGAGAGTTGCGATCAGCCCTGCCTTGCCTGTGGACTGTCTGCTTGGTAATGACCTAGAACATACCGCCTGGAAGGAAGTGGAGTTTAAGGCCCACACTGAGATGCTGGGATTACCAGGGTGGACTTGCGTAGTCACGCGGTCCATGGCTGCCCGGCAAGAAGCTCAACCCGGGTTGGAGCCTGAAACAACGGCCCAACCCAGTGCCGGTCCAGAGGAGAGTGTTGTGGAGGACACACCCCACGTGATGGATGGGGAGCCTGCGGAGGTAACCCCGGAGTCCGTGGAGGTGGATGTCGTTCGCGTGGGGGACTTGCCAACCCTTGCCGAGTGGCATGTGGAAGGAGGACCTACCCGGGAGGAATTATGTCGGGCGCAGAAGGAGTGCCCCACGGTTGAAGGCATGCGGCGACAGGCCGAAGCCCAAGCGGTCAACCAAGAGACCGGCAGTTATCACGTGTATTGGGAGGATGGCGTCCGTGACAGTGAGCCAAGGGTTCCGGTGCATGGATTCTCAAGGGCCTTAGTGGTCCCCCAGTGCTACCGGGCCTTTTTGTTGGAACTGGTGCATGAGATACCCTTAGCCGGACACTTGGGCCAGGACAAGACCTTTTCAAGGCTAGTCCCACATTTTTATTGGCCCAGGATGAGAGTTGCCTCTGACACCTATTGCAAGACCTGCAAGACTTGCCAGGCCAGTGGCAAGACGGGGACCAAAGTGAAGGCCCCATTGGAACCACTCCCAGTGGTCGGGACCCCTTTCGAGTGGGTCGGAATCGACATCGTTGGGCCGTTGGACCCTCCGACCTCTGCGGGACACCGGTTCATCTTGGTGTTGGTGGACCACGCCACTCGGTACCCGGAGGCCATCCCTCTGAGGACCGTTACTACACTTGTGGTGGCGCGGGCCCTGATGGGGATATTTACCCGAGTGGGATTCCCCAAGGTCGTGGTGTCGGACAGAGGCACAAATTTCATGTCGGCCTACATGCAGGCCATGTGGAAGGAGTGCGGAGTGACCTATCGGTTCTCCACTCCTTACCACCACCAGACTAACGGACTCGTAGAGCGCTTCAACAAGACCTTGAAGGGGATGATCCGGAGCCTGCCAGAAGACTTGAGGCGGAAATGGGACATCCTCCTCCCTTGCTTGCTGTTCTCGTACCGCGAGGTACCACAGAAGGGAGTCGGGTTCAGCCCCTTCTAATTGCTCTATGGCCATCCCGTAAGGGGACCCCTCAGTCTTGTCAAAGAGGGGTGGGAGAAGACTTCGAAGAAGCTTCCCCGTGATGTTGTCAGCTACATGCTGGCATTCCGCAGCCAGATGGCCAAGCTGTGGAAGGAAGCCTCAGACAACTTAGAGGCTAGCCAAGCCGTCATGAAGGAGTGGTATGACCGCAACGCTCGGACGGTAGAGTTAGACGCTGGACAGAAGGTGTGGGTCATGGATCCTGGGGAGCTTAGTGCCCTCCAGGACCGGTGGACTGGTCCGTACGAGATTGTGGACCGTCGAGGCCAGACCACCTACGTCGTTGACTTGAAGACCCCCCCGTCAGCCCCATCGGGTGCTCCACGTCAACCGCCTGAAGCCTCACCATGAGCGATCGGAGCTTGCTCTCTTCATGGTGACGGATGGGAGCGAGGAGGAGGAGAGTGAGCCTCTTCCGGACCTTCTAGCGGCTCAGGAAAAGGATGGTTCAGTGGAGGGAGTTGTCCTCTCCCCATCCTTGACCCAAGATCAACAGAGGGACTGCCGCCATGTCTTGGCGCATCCCGCCTCGTTGTTCTCCCTCACGCCTGGAATTACACATCTGTGTACCCATGATGTGGACACAGGGGACAGTCCGCCAGTAAAAACCAAGTCTTACCGGCTGTCCGATAAAGTAAAGAACAGCATCCAGGGTGAGGTGACCAAAATGCTGGAGCTGGGAGTGATCGAACCCTCCAGCAGCCCGTGGGCTAGTCCGGTCGTGCTGGTGCCGAAAGCGGCTCCACCGGGCACCACACCAGAACTTCGGTTCTGTGTGGACTATCGGGGATTGAACTCTGTCACCAAGACAGATGCTCACCCGATACCACGGGCGGACGAGCTGATTGACCGGCTGGGAGCAGCCAAGTACCTCAGCACCATCGACTTGACATCAGGGTACTGGCAGATTGCCATGGCCGATGGAGCGAAGGAGAAGACAGCGTTCTCCACCCCCGAGGGCCACTTCCAATTTCGAGTGATGCCCTTCGGGCTCAAAAATGCTCCAGCCACCTTCCAGCGGTTGGTGAACCAGGTGCTATCTGGCCTGGAGTCCTTCTCAGCGGCGTACCTGGATGACATAGCTGTCTTCAGTAGCACCTGGGAGGACCATCTGCAGCATCTCCAGGAGGTGCTGCGGGCATTGCAACGTGCTGGCCTCACCATCAAGGCTAGCAAGTGCCATATTGGACAGAGATCTGTTGTGTACCTGGGACACCTCGTGGGCGGGGTAAGGTGCAACCCCTCCAGGCCAAAATTGAGACCATCATGGCCTGGGAGCCCCCCAAGACTCAGACTGAGGTCCAAGCTTTCCTCGGCCTCACTGGCTACTACCGCAGGTTCGTCAAGGGATATG
Organism: Lissotriton helveticus; assembly: GCF_964261635.1. Taxonomy (NCBI): domain Eukaryota; kingdom Metazoa; phylum Chordata; class Amphibia; order Caudata; family Salamandridae; genus Lissotriton; species Lissotriton helveticus. Next base: position 787,193,785 of record NC_136070.1, read on the forward strand.
GCACCATCGTGGCCCCCTTGACCGAGTTGACGTCCAAAAAGCAGCCACGCAAGGTCATCTGGACAGCTGCTTGCCAGGAGGCATTCGAAATACTGAAGCGCGCGATGTGCACCGCTCCGGTGCTGGCCACTCTGGACTTCCAAAAAGAATTCATTGTGCAGACAGATGCCTCAGAGCATGGCGTAGGCGCCGTACTGTCGCAACTCAACGATGATGGCCAAGACCAACCTGTGGCCTTCATCTCCAGAAGACTCCTCCCTCGGGAACGGCGATGGAGTACCATCGAGCGAGAAGCCTTCGCTGTGGTCTGGGCTTTGAAGAAGTTGAGGCCATACCTTTTTGGCTCTCACTTCCTAGTTCAAACCGACCACCGACCCCTTCGCTGGCTCATGCAGATGAGAGGCGAAATTCCCAAGTTGCTAAGGTGGTCCATTTCCCTACAGGGGATGGACTTTAGGGTGGAACATCGGCCCGGAGCAGACCACGCCAATGCTGACGGTCTCTCCCGGTTTTTCCGCCTTAGTGACGAGAACTCCCTAGAGGTTGGGTAGCTCTCCCCACTTTCAGCTGGGGGGGACACATGTTAGACCTGTCAGCCCTAGGGTGGTCTTTCCCTGTGTTTTTTTTGCCCTTGCCTCATTTTTCCCACCATCTTTTTGTTGGCCCTTAGGTCTTCGGGCACCTTTTCATGGCTAATCCATGTTAGGGTGCAGGTGCTCTCTACTTCAAACATGGCTGCCACTGGCCCCTGCTACTGCAGCGTGGTCTTTTAGTGTAGCACCCTAGCTGCCAGGAGCTGGCTGGATCCCCATACAATGTTGCAATGCCAGCCACCCATCCCCTGTCCATAGGTAGAGTGGGGAAGCTCCTGGAACCTTCCAGAAGAAAGGCGGAGCTGATTTTTGCCGCCTTAGAGAGTGGTCACCTGACCTGGGCATACTTAAGCAAGGGAGGGAACTTTTTCTAGTCAGTTGGGGCATCACTGACCTGGGGAACCCACGCAGGAGTTTTAGGCGGGAGGGCCTAGTTAGGAACTTATGCTACGGGGAGTGACAGGATTTAGGTGCTGCCTCTTAAGCTGAGTGAGGTGTCCTAGACTATCCCCCTGATCTGGCCCAGCGGTAGGGAACCCCAGGGCCCATCTGCAGTGGCTGAGGAAAACTCATCCAGCCTCCAACTCAACCCCCCCCCCCAAATTCAAGAAACCATCACCTAAGGGCGCAGAACCATCCAAGCGCCAAGAAGACTACTTTCCCTTGACCAGAGACTGCTGGGGGATCGACCAGGTACTGGACTGTGCTGCCCTGCGCACTCCCTGCCTCCATCTGGGCCTAATTCGCCCTGCCTGTCTCCCCCCTGACTGACTCTCTCTGCCATACATCCTGCCTGCCTATTTGCTGCATGATTTGGAAGCGCTGTAACTTGTCCCCTCACCAGCGCTGTGACCTGCCTTGAAGCGCTATTGCCCCACCACTGCTGTGAAGCACTGTGCCCCCGGAGCGCTGCTGCGCCTTTGCAGCGCTCCCTCAAGTACTTACCCCCACAACCCGTGGGAAGCGCTGGCCTTGAGGCGCTGCGGTCTGCCCCCGGTAGCCCTCGGTGTCAGGAGAGGGCTGCCGCTGTGTTCCCTGAGGGCCGCGCCCGGCCCGACTGTGTGCAGCTCCCCCGCGGCGGCCCCCGGAGCCTTGGGGAGGCCGCCGCAATCATCGCCTAGGCCGCACCGGGATTCCTGTCAGGCGGCGCTGGGCCTGCCAGGCCGTGAAGCCGTCACCACCTCCACCACGTGACGGGGGCGCCCGGCCTCGTCACTGGCCGCGCCCTCGCCTTTCCTGAGCTGCCATTGGTCCTGAGGCCCGGCCCTGTCACTGGCCGCGCCGCGATTGGCGGACAACTCCCCCTGCCTCCCGAGAACGCACCAGATTGGTCCCGGGCCCTCGCAGGGGCCGAAAAGAAAATCAACACTGCTCTGGGGCCGAGAAGGAGGCCCCTGGAAGAGCGCGAGGGTAGCGCGGGTCTCCCCCTACGGCCAATCACACGCTGGGCCTGCCCCTCGTGCGCCGGAGCCCCGCCCTTGTCCCCCATCACCGCGCTGGGCCGAGTGAGGCCCCCGGGAGGACTGGAGTCCCTCCCCCCTGAGCCAGAATCATCGCAAGGGCCCCGGAGGGCCGAAGACAGCAGGTAACCCCCGGGGAGGAGGGCGAAAGGCCGGTCCAGGCCCCGAGATCGCCCCTCCCCTGGGGAGAACTGAGACTGGGCCCCGTTGGCCCCCTGATGTGCCTCTAGAGTCTGGGAGGCCTTAATTGAGTGTCTATGTGACTCGGGCCAAAGAACTGTGCATGCCTGGAGAGCAGGCTATTCTGAATTAACTGTTTCCGGCCCACAGGGTGATAAGATCATTCACTTCATTGACTGTTGGTGCATGGTGGCAGCCTTACGCTGCCTTTACTGCTTCATGCCTGCTTACATGTCTTCAAGCCTGCTGATAAAGGGGTGATATTTTCCCTGTACTGAATTTCTTGCAGGGGCGGGCTTCTACAGTTCCTGAAGGGGTTGCACTCTTATCCCTAGTGATTTATGCCAGTACTATTTTGATGATCTGACTGTGGCTACTAAGCTGTTGATATTTACAAGAGAAAATGTTCACACTTGCTTCCTGAATGCTAGTCCATGGTTTATGAAAGTCCCCTTTTAGCCTGCTGAATAGTATAACGCGACAGGCTGTGTTATTTGAAGTTTTCTGCTTTACTGAAAGTATTTAATGAAATGTTTTACTATTTCACAGGAAATGCATTTTGAAAGGCTTCCATGAAATGCTTTAATGAGGTACTTTAATGATATGCTAATGATTTGCTAATGCATTAATCGCTTTGATCTAAAGCCTACATAAAAAATCTTGATTTCCAATCACAACTACTGGTGTGGTCTCCATCATTGGGCCCACTTCTACTCTCAGTGGATGAGTGTGTTAAGTAGCTGCTTTACACGTAAGCCCCTGGCCGCCTTCCTGCTCGAGCCAAGCTACCCCCCGGTGAACTGGTGGTCCCAGTTCTTACATTGGTGGCAGCGGTGGGATCCAGGACCTGTAGCTACCTAACACCCTCCAGTGGGACAGAGTGCGCTGCAATTAATTGGACACCTATCGTGCCACAAGCTAACTCAATTGCCCACCACTGTCTAAGTCTGCAAAGTGTGTAGGAACCTGTGTTGACCCAGCATTGTTGCCTACGTCCTAGAATCTTTCTTTCAGGTTATCTGGGTCCCCACCTGACAAAATGGAGTTCCAGCTGACTGACCTTGATAGGTACACGGTAGTGCAGTTAAGGGAGTTTTGTCAGGGGATGGGGGTGCCGGTGGGAGCGAGAGCTGTAAAAGAAGAGCTCCGCACCGCCTTGAGGGCATGGGTAAGGGCCCACCCAGGGGAGAGAGAGGATGAGGAACAGGAGGAACAGGACACACGTGGGGAGGCGGGCACTCAAGAAGACCCAGGCCTACTCAACATTGACATGTCCGACAATGTATTGCCAAGAAGACGTTCCGGGGCAGGGAGAGTGTGTCGCCGCAGGAGTACGAGGACAGGAGGGAGGAGAGGCGATTGAAGTGGGAGCTGGCCAAGTTAGAGCACCAGAGGGAGAGAGAAAGGGAAGATAAGCAGTTTGCTATGGAGGAAAGGAAGCTGGCGCACGAGCTTCAGCTCAAGGAAATGGAGCTGAGAGCATTACAGTTGGGTGCGCCAGGGAGTCTGAATGGTGGCAGCATACCAGAGGCTCAGCAGGAGCCCAGATTCTGGTTACCTAAGCAGGTGATAGCGAGCTACACCAAGGGGGATGACATTGCCAGGTGGTTGGAGGCGTATGAAGTGGCCTTGACTGCCCATGGAGTGCCCGAGAAACATTGGGGAGGTGATTTGTACCGGTATATACCCCCTAACGTCAGGGACACCCTCCTGTATCTGGATAAAGCAGACCAGTTTAGGTATTCCCCCATGAAGGAGGCGCTCATTAAACATTTTGGCCTCAACCCTGAAAGGTATCGCCAGAAGTTCCGTGGCAGCCATAAGCTGTCCACGCAGAATTGGGTGGATTTCTTTGAGTATGCCCGTAAGGCTCTGGATGGTTGGGTGCGTGGCAGTGAGGTGCGTGATTTTGAGGGTCTGTACAATCTATTTTTGAGAGAGCACCTCTTGGATAAGTGTTTTCCGGAGCTACGCCAACATCTGGTGGACCGCAAGCTTACTGACCCCCGTGAGCTTGCGGAGGAGGCGGATACTTGGGTCAGCACCCGGGTGTCACACAAGGGCCCCGGGGGAGATGGCCCGAAAGGCAGACAGGGCGCCCCCCAGAAGAAAGAGGGTGGAGATAAAAGAACAGAGTTGTCACAAGGCCCACAAACTAGACAGTTTGGGAAAGGAGTAGGTACCCCACCTCAGAACCGTTCCCCGAAACCCACTTACCCTGACAAGAGTCAGCAGCCAAAAGTGGTCCGGTGCTATGAGTGTGGAGAGGTCGGACACTACAAGGGAGATGCCCAGTGTCGCAAACGACCCTTAGCCCCCATTGGTGGCAAGAGTCCCGGGGTGGCTAGTGTAGCGCTTGGGTTGGAGCTGCCCCTAGATAGGGAAGGGGAGTGGACAGGCCTGACCCTGGTCTCACTTGGGGATAGAGAGATTGTCCCAGTGACGCCCTTTCCATCGAATACTGCTAAGTACCAGCAGAGGGTGAAGGTCAATGGGGAGGAGGTGGACGCTCTGAGAGACACAGGAGCCAGCATGACCACCGTAGTGAGGCGGCTGGTGTCCCCTGAGCAGGTAGTACCTGATGTGTTCCATCCGGCCGTGTTGGCTGACGGCAGAATGAGCTACTATCCCGTGGCTCAAGTTCCCTTTGAGTGGGGAGGAGTGTCAGGCCCGTTGAGAGTTGCGATCAGCCCTGCCTTGCCTGTGGACTGTCTGCTTGGTAATGACCTAGAACATACCGCCTGGAAGGAAGTGGAGTTTAAGGCCCACACTGAGATGCTGGGATTACCAGGGTGGACTTGCGTAGTCACGCGGTCCATGGCTGCCCGGCAAGAAGCTCAACCCGGGTTGGAGCCTGAAACAACGGCCCAACCCAGTGCCGGTCCAGAGGAGAGTGTTGTGGAGGACACACCCCGCGTGATGGATGGGGAGCCTGCGGAGGTAACCCCGGAGTCCGTGGAGGTGGATGTCGTTCGCGTGGGGGACTTGCCAACCCTTGCCGAGTGGCATGTGGAAGGAGGACCTACCCGGGAGGAATTATGTCGGGCGCAGAAGGAGTGCCCCACGCTTGAAGGCATGCGGCGACAGGCCGAAGCCCAAGCGGTCAACCAAGAGACCGGCAGTTATCACGTGTATTGGGAGGATGGCGTCCGTGACAGTGAGCCAAGGGTTCCGGTGCATGGATTCTCAAGGGCCTTAGTGGTCCCCCAGTGCTACCGGGCCTTTTTGTTGGAACTGGTGCATGAGATACCCTTAGCCGGACACTTGGGCCAGGACAAGACCTTTGCAAGGCTAGTCCCACATTTTTATTGGCCCAGGATGAGAGTTGCCTCTGACACCTATTGCAAGACCTGCAAGACTTGCCAGGCCAGTGGCAAGACGGGGACCAAAGTGAAGGCCCCATTGGAACCACTCCCAGTGGTCGGGACCCCTTTCGAGTGGGTCGGAATCGACATCGTTGGGCCGTTGGACCCTCCGACCTCTGCGGGACACCGGTTCATCTTGGTGTTGGTGGACCACGCCACTCGGTACCCGGAGGCCATCCCTCTGAGGACCGTTACTACACTTGTGGTGGCGCGGGCCCTGATGGGGATATTTACCCGAGTGGGATTCCCCAAGGTCGTGGTGTCGGACAGAGGCACAAATTTCATGTCGGCCTACATGCAGGCCATGTGGAAGGAGTGCGGAGTGACCTATCGGTTCTCCACTCCTTACCACCACCAGACTAACGGACTCGTAGAGCGCTTCAACAAGACCTTGAAGGGGATGATCCGGAGCCTGCCAGAAGACTTGAGGCGGAAATGGGACATCCTCCTCCCTTGCTTGCTGTTCTCGTACCGCGAGGTACCACAGAAGGGAGTCGGGTTCAGCCCCTTCTAATTGCTCTATGGCCATCCCGTAAGGGGACCCCTCAGTCTTGTCAAAGAGGGGTGGGAGAAGACTTCGAAGAAGCTTCCCCGTGATGTTGTCAGCTACATGCTGGCATTCCGCAGCCAGATGGCCAAGCTGTGGAAGGAAGCCTCAGACAACTTAGAGGCTAGCCAAGCCGTCATGAAGGAGTGGTATGACCGCAACGCTCGGACGGTAGAGTTAGACGCTGGACAGAAGGTGTGGGTCATGGATCCTGGGGAGCTTAGTGCCCTCCAGGACCGGTGGACTGGTCCGTACGAGATTGTGGACCGTCGAGGCCAGACCACCTACGTCGTTGACTTGAAGACCCCCCCGTCAGCCCCATCGGGTGCTCCACGTCAACCGCCTGAAGCCTCACCATGAGCGATCGGAGCTTGCTCTCTTCATGGTGACGGATGGGAGCGAGGAGGAGGAGAGTGAGCCTCTTCCGGACCTTCTAGCGGCTCAGGAAAAGGATGGTTCAGTGGAGGGAGTTGTCCTCTCCCCATCCTTGACCCAAGATCAACAGAGGGACTGCCGCCATGTCTTGGCGCATCCCGCCTCGTTGTTCTCCCTCACGCCTGGAATTACACATCTGTGTACCCATGATGTGGACACAGGGGACAGTCCGCCAGTAAAAACCAAGTCTTACCGGCTGTCCGATAAAGTAAAGAACAGCATCCAGGGTGAGGTGACCAAAATGCTGGAGCTGGGAGTGATCGAACCCTCCAGCAGCCCGTGGGCTAGTCCGGTCGTGCTGGTGCCGAAAGCGGCTCCACCGGGCACCACACCAGAACTTCGGTTCTGTGTGGACTATCGGGGATTGAACTCTGTCACCAAGACAGATGCTCACCCGATACCACGGGCGGACGAGCTGATTGACCGGCTGGGAGCAGCCAAGTACCTCAGCACCATCGACTTGACATCAGGGTACTGGCAGATTGCCATGGCCGATGGAGCGAAGGAGAAGACAGCGTTCTCCACCCCCGAGGGCCACTTCCAATTTCGAGTGATGCCCTTCGGGCTCAAAAATGCTCCGGCCACCTTCCAGCGGTTGGTGAACCAGGTGCTATCTGGCCTGGAGTCCTTCTCAGCGGCGTACCTGGATGACATAGCTGTCTTCAGTAGCACCTGGGAGGACCATCTGCAGCATCTCCAGGAGGTGCTGCGGGCATTGCAACGTGCTGACCTCACCATCAAGGCTAGCAAGTGCCATATTGGACAGAGATCTGTTGTGTACCTGGGACACCTCGTGGGCGGGGTAAGGTGCAACCCCTCCAGGCCAAAATTGAGACCATCATGGCCTGGGAGCCCCCCAAGACTCAGACTGAGGTCCAAGCTTTCCTCGGCCTCACTGGCTACTACCGCAGGTTCGTCAAGGGATATGGCACCATCGTGGCCCCCTTGACCGAGTTGACGTCCAAAAAGCAGCCACGCAAGGTCATCTGGACAGCTGCTTGCCAGGAGGCATTCGAAATACTGAAGCGCGCGATGTGCACCGCTCCGGTGCTGGCCACTCTGGACTTCCAAAAAGAATTCATTGTGCAGACAGATGCCTCAGAGCATGGCGTAGGCGCCGTACTGTCGCAACTCAACGATGATGGCCAAGACCAACCTGTGGCCTTCATCTCCAGAAGACTCCTCCCTCGGGAACGGCGATGGAGTACCATCGAGCGAGAAGCCTTCGCTGTGGTCTGGGCTTTGAAGAAGTTGAGGCCATACCTTTTTGGCTCTCACTTCCTAGTTCAAACCGACCACCGACCCCTTCGCTGGCTCATGCAGATGAGAGGCGAAATTCCCAAGTTGCTAAGGTGGTCCATTTCCCTACAGGGGATGGACTTTAGGGTGGAACATCGGCCCGGAGCAGACCACGCCAATGCTGACGGTCTCTCCCGGTTTTTCCGCCTTAGTGACGAGAACTCCCTAGAGGTTGGGTAGCTCTCCCCACTTTCAGCTGGGGGGGACACATGTTAGACCGGTCAGCCCTAGGGTGGTCTTTCCCTGTGTTTTTTTTGCCCTTGCCTCATTTTTCCCACCATCTTTTTGTTGGCCCTTAGGTCTTCGGGCACCTTTTCATGGCTAATCCATGTTAGGGTGCAGGTGCTCTCTACTTCAAACATGGCTGCCACTGGCCCCTGCTACTGCAGCGTGGTCTTTTAGTGTAGCACCCTAGCTGCCAGGAGCTGGCTGGATCCCCATACAATGTTGCAATGCCAGCCACCCATCCCCTGTCCATAGGTAGAGTGGGGAAGCTCCTGGAACCTTCCAGAAGAAAGGCGGAGCTGATTTTTGCCGCCTTAGAGAGTGGTCACCTGACCTGGGCATACTTAAGCAAGGGAGGGAACTTTTTCTAGTCAGTTGGGGCATCACTGACCTGGGGAACCCACGCAGGAGTTTTAGGCGGGAGGGCCTAGTTAGGAACTTATGCTACGGGGAGTGACAGGATTTAGGTGCTGCCTCTTAAGCTGAGTGAGGTGTCCTAGACTATCCCCCTGATCTGGCCCAGCGGTAGGGAACCCCAGGGCCCATCTGCAGTGGCTGAGGAAAACTCATCCAGCCTCCAACTCAACCCCCCCCCCCCCCAAATTCAAGAAACCATCACCTAAGGGCGCAGAACCATCCAAGCGCCAAGAAGACTACTTTCCCTTGACCAGAGACTGCTGGGGGATCGACCAGGTACTGGACTGTGCTGCCCTGCGCACTCCCTGCCTCCATCTGGGCCTAATTCGCCCTGCCTGTCTCCCCCCTGACTGACTCTCTCTGCCATACATCCTGCCTGCCTATTTGCTGCATGATTTGGAAGCGCTGTAACTTGTCCCCTCACCAGCGCTGTGACCTGCCTTGAAGCGCTATTGCCCCACCACTGCTGTGAAGCACTGTGCCCCCGGAGCGCTGCTGCGCCTTTGCAGCGCTCCCTCAAGTACTTACCCCCACAACCCGTGGGAAGCGCTGGCCTTGAGGCGCTGCGGTCTGCCCCCGGTAGCCCTCGGTGTCAGGAGAGGGCTGCCGCTGTGTTCCCTGAGGGCCGCGCCCGGCCCGACTGTGTGCAGCTCCCCCGCGGCGGCCCCCGGAGCCTTGGGGAGGCCGCCGCAATCATCGCCTAGGCCGCACCGGGATTCCTGTCAGGCGGCGCTGGGCCTGCCAGGCCGTGAAGCCGTCACCACCTCCACCACGTGACGGGGCGCCCGGCCTCGTCACTGGCCGCGCCCTCGCCTTTCCTGAGCTGCCATTGGTCCTGAGGCCCGGCCCTGTCACTGGCCGCGCCGCGATTGGCGGACAACTCCCCCTGCCTCCCGAGAACGCACCAGATTGGTCCCGGGCCCTCGCAGGGGCCGAAAAGAAAATCAACACTGCTCTGGGGCCGAGAAGGAGGCCCCTGGAAGAGCGCGAGGGTAGCGCGGGTCTCTCCCTACGGCCAATCACACGCTGGGCCTGCCCCTCGTGCGCCGGAGCCCCGCCCTTGTCCCCCATCACCGCGCTGGGCCGAGTGAGGCCCCCGGGAGGACTGGAGTCCCTCCCCCCTGAGCCAGAATCATCGCAAGGGCCCCGGAGGGCCGAAGACAGCAGGTAACCCCCGGGGAGGAGGGCGAAAGGCCGGTCCAGGCCCCGAGATCGCCCCTCCCCTGGGGAGAACTGAGACTGGGCCCCGTTGGCCCCCTGATGTGCCTCTAGAGTCTGGGAGGCCTTAATTGAGTGTCTATGTGACTCGGGCCAAAGAACTGTGCATGCCTGGAGAGCAGGCTATTCTGAATTAACTGTTTCCGGCCCACAGGGTGATAAGATCATTCACTTCATTGACTGTTGGTGCATGGTGGCAGCCTTACGCTGCCTTTACTGCTTCATGCCTGCTTACATGTCTTCAAGCCTGCTGATAAAGGGGTGATATTTTCCCTGTACTGAATTTCTTGCAGGGGCGGGCTTCTACAGTTCCTGAAGGGGTTGCACTCTTATCCCTAGTGATTTATGCCAGTACTATTTTGATGATCTGACTGTGGCTACTAAGCTGTTGATATTTACAAGAGAAAATGTTCACACTTGCTTCCTGAATGCTAGTCCATGGTTTATGAAAGTCCCCTTTTAGCCTGCTGAATAGTATAACGCGACAGGCTGTGTTATTTGAAGTTTTCTGCTTTACTGAAAGTATTTAATGAAATGTTTTACTATTTCACAGGAAATGCATTTTGAAAGGCTTCCATGAAATGCTTTAATGAGGTACTTTAATGATATGCTAATGATTTGCTAATGCATTAATCGCTTTGATCTAAAGCCTACATAAAAAATCTTGATTTCCAATCACAACTACTGGTGTGGTCTCCATCATTGGGCCCACTTCTACTCTCAGTGGATGAGTGTGTTAAGTAGCTGCTTTACACGTAAGCCCCTGGCCGCCTTCCTGCTCGAGCCAAGCTACCCCCCGGTGAACTGGTGGTCCCAGTTCTTACATTGGTGGCAGCGGTGGGATCCAGGACCTGTAGCTACCTAACACCCTCCAGTGGGACAGAGTGCGCTGCAATTAATTGGACACCTATCGTGCCACAAGCTAACTCAATTGCCCACCACTGTCTAAGTCTGCAAAGTGTGTAGGAACCTGTGTTGACCCAGCATTGTTGCCTACGTCCTAGAATCTTTCTTTCAGGTTATCTGGGTCCCCACCTGACAAAATGGAGTTCCAGCTGACTGACCTTGATAGGTACACGGTAGTGCAGTTAAGGGAGTTTTGTCAGGGGATGGGGGTGCCGGTGGGAGCGAGAGCTGTAAAAGAAGAGCTCCGCACCGCCTTGAGGGCATGGGTAAGGGCCCACCCAGGGGAGAGAGAGGATGAGGAACAGGAGGAACAGGACACACGTGGGGAGGCGGGCACTCAAGAAGACCCAGGCCTACTCAACATTGACATGTCCGACAATGTATTGCCAAGAAGACGTTCCGGGGCAGGGAGAGTGTGTCGCCGCAGGAGTACGAGGACAGGAGGGAGGAGAGGCGATTGAAGTGGGAGCTGGCCAAGTTAGAGCACCAGAGGGAGAGAGAAAGGGAAGATAAGCAGTTTGCTATGGAGGAAAGGAAGCTGGCGCACGAGCTTCAGCTCAAGGAAATGGAGCTGAGAGCATTACAGTTGGGTGCGCCAGGGAGTCTGAATGGTGGCAGCATACCAGAGGCTCAGCAGGAGCCCAGATTCTGGTTACCTAAGCAGGTGATAGCGAGCTACACCAAGGGGGATGACATTGCCAGGTGGTTGGAGGCGTATGAAGTGGCCTTGACTGCCCATGGAGTGCCCGAGAAACATTGGGGAGGTGATTTGTACCGGTATATACCCCCTAACGTCAGGGACACCCTCCTGTATCTGGATAAAGCAGACCAGTTTAGGTATTCCCCCATGAAGGAGGCGCTCATTAAACATTTTGGCCTCAACCCTGAAAGGTATCGCCAGAAGTTCCGTGGCAGCCATAAGCTGTCCACGCAGAATTGGGTGGATTTCTTTGAGTATGCCCGTAAGGCTCTGGATGGTTGGGTGCGTGGCAGTGAGGTGCGTGATTTTGAGGGTCTGTACAATCTATTTTTGAGAGAGCACCTCTTGGATAAGTGTTTTCCGGAGCTACGCCAACATCTGGTGGACCGCAAGCTTACTGACCCCCGTGAGCTTGCGGAGGAGGCGGATACTTGGGTCAGCACCCGGGTGTCACACAAGGGCCCCGGGGGAGATGGCCCGAAAGGCAGACAGGGCGCCCCCCAGAAGAAAGAGGGTGGAGATAAAAGAACAGAGTTGTCACAAGGCCCACAAACTAGACAGTTTGGGAAAGGAGTAGGTACCCCACCTCAGAACCGTTCCCCGAAACCCACTTACCCTGACAAGAGTCAGCAGCCAAAAGTGGTCCGGTGCTATGAGTGTGGAGAGGTCGGACACTACAAGGGAGATGCCCAGTGTCGCAAACGACCCTTAGCCCCCATTGGTGGCAAGAGTCCCGGGGTGGCTAGTGTAGCGCTTGGGTTGGAGCTGCCCCTAGATAGGGAAGGGGAGTGGACAGGCCTGACCCTGGTCTCACTTGGGGATAGAGAGAGTGTCCCAGTGACGCCCTTTCCATCGAATACTGCTAAGTACCAGCAGAGGGTGAAGGTCAATGGGGAGGAGGTGGACGCTCTGAGAGACACAGGAGCCAGCATGACCACCGTAGTGAGGCGGCTGGTGTCCCCTGAGCAGGTAGTACCTGATGTGTTCCATCCGGCCGTGTTGGCTGACGGCAGAATGAGCTACTATCCCGTGGCTCAAGTTCCCTTTGAGTGGGGAGGAGTGTCAGGCCCGTTGAGAGTTGCGATCAGCCCTGCCTTGCCTGTGGACTGTCTGCTCGGTAATGACCTAGAACATACCGCCTGGAAGGAAGTGGAGTTTAAGGCCCACACTGAGATGCTGGGATTACCAGGGTGGACTTGCGTAGTCACGCGGTCCATGGCTGCCCGGCAAGAAGCTCAACCCGGGTTGGAGCCTGAAACAACGGCCCAACCCAGTGCCGGTCCAGAGGAGAGTGTTGTGGAGGCAACACCCCGCGTGATGGATGGGGAGCCTGCGGAGGTAACCCCGGAGTCCGTGGAGGTGGATGTCGTTCCCGTGGGGGACTTGCCAACCCTTGCCGAGTGGCATGTGGAAGGAGGACCTACCCGGGAGGAATTATGTTGGGCGCAGAAGGAGTGCCCCACGCTTGAAGGCATGCGGCGACAGGCCGAAGCCCAAGCGGTCAACCAAGAGACCGGCAGTTATCACGTGTATTGGGAGGATGGCTTCCTGTACAGTGAGCCAAGGGTTCCGGTGCATGGATCCTCAAGGGCCTTAGTGGTCCCCCAGTGCTACCGGGCCTTTTTGTTGGAACTGGCGCATGAGATACCCTTAGCCGGACACTTGGGCCAGGACAAGACCTTTGCAAGGCTAGTCCCACATTTTTATTGGCCCAGGATGAGAGTTGCCTCTGACACCTATTGCAAGACCTGCAAGACTTGCCAGGCCAGTGGCAAGACGGGGACCAAAGTGAAGGCCCCATTGGAACCACTCCCAGTGGTCGGGACCCCTTTCGAGCGGGTCGGAATCGACATCGTTGGGCCGTTGGACCCTCCGACCTCTGCGGGACACCGGTTCATCTTGGTGTTGGTGGACCACGCCACTCGGTACCCGGAGGCCATCCCTCTGAGGACCGTTACTGCACCTGTGGTGGTGCGGGCCCTGATGGGGATATTTACCAGAGTGGGATTCCCCAAGGTCGTGGTGTCGGACAGAGGCACAAATTTCATGTCGGCCTACATGCAGGCCATGTGGAAGGAGTGCGGAGTGACCTATCGGTTCTCCATCCTTACCACCCCCAGACTAACGGGCCCGTAGAGCGCTTCAACAAGACCTTGAAGGGGATGATCCGGAGCCTGCCAGAAGACTTGAGGCGGAAATGGGACATCCTCCTCCCTTGCTTGCTGTTCTCGTACCGCGAGCTACCACAGAAGGGAGTCGGGTTCAGCCCCTTCGAATTGCTCTATGGCCATCCCGTTAGGGGACCCCTCAGTCTTGTCAAAGAGGGGTGGGAGAAGACTTCGAAGAAGCTTCCCCGTGATGTTGTCAGCTACATGCTGGCATTCCGCAGCCAGATAGCCAAGCTGTGGAAGGAAGCCTCAGACAACTTAGAGGCTAGCCAAGCCGTCATGAACGAGTGGTATGACCACAACACTCGGACGGTAGAGTTAGACGCTGGACAGAAGGTGTGGGTCATGGATCCTGGGGAGCTTAGTGCCCTCCAGGACCGGTGGACTGGTCCGTACGAGATTGTGGACCGTCGAGGCCAGACCACCTACGTCGTTGACTTGAAGACCCCCCGTCAGCCCCATCGGGTGCTCCACGTCAACCGCCTGAAGCCTCACCATGAGCGATCGGAGCTTGCTCTCTTCATGGTGACGGAAGGGAGCGAGGAGGAGGAGAGTGAGCCTCTTCCGGACCTTCTAGCGGCTCAGGAAAAGGATGGTTCAGTGGAGGGAGTTGTCCTCTCCCCATCCTTGACCCAAGATCAACAGAGGGACTGCCGCCAGGTCTTGGCGCAGCCCGCCTCGTTGTTCTCCCTCACGCCTGGAATAACACATCTGTGTACCCATGATGTGGACACAGGGGACAGTCCGCCAGTAAAAACCAAGTCTTACTGGCTGTCCGATAAAGTAAAGAACAGCATCCAGGGTGAGGTGACCAAAATGCTGGAGCTGGGAGTGATCGAACCCTCCAGCAGCCCGTGGGCTAGTCCGGTCGTGCTGGTGCCGAAAGCGGCTCCACCGGGCACCACACCAGAACTTCGGTTCTGTGTGGACTATCAGGGATTGAACTCTGTCACCAAGACAGATGCTCACCCAATACCACGGACGGACGAGCTGATTGACCGGCTGGGAGCAGCCAAGTACCTCAGCACCATCGACTTGACATCAGGGTACTAGCAGATTGCCATGGCCGATGGAGCGAAGGAGAAGACAGCGTTCTCCACCCCCGAGGGCCACTTCCAATTTCGAGTGATGCCCTTCGGGCTCAAAAATGCTCCGGCCACCTTCCAGCGGTTGGTGAACCAGGTGCTATCTGGCCTGGAGTCCTTCTCAGCGGCGTACCTGGATGACATAGCTGTCTTCAGTAGCGCCTGGGAGGACCATCTGCAGCATCTTCAGGAGGTGCTGCGGGCATTGCAACGTGCTGGCCTCACCATCAAGGCTAGCAAGTGCCACATTGGACAGGGATCTGTCGTGTACCTGGGACACCTGGTGGGCGGGGGTAAGGTGCAACCCCTCCAGGCCCAAAATTGAGACCATCATGGCCTGGGAGCCCCCCCAGACTCAGACTGAGGTCCAAGCTTTCCTCTGCCTCACTGGCTACTACCGCAGGTTCGTCAAGGGATATGGCACCATCGTGGCCCCCTTGACCGAGTTGACGTCCAAAAAGCAGCCACGCAAGGTCATCTGGACAGCTGCTTGCCAGGAGGCATTCGAAACACTGAAGCGCGCGATGTGCACCGCTCCGGTGCTGGCCACTCTGGACTTCCAAAAAGAATTCATCGTGCAGACAGATGCCTCAGAGCATGGCGTAGGCGCCGTGCGGTCGCAACTCAATGATGATGGCCAAGACCAACCTGTGGCCTTCATCTCCAGAAGACTCCTCCCTCGGGAACGGCGATGCAGTACCATCGAGCGAGAAGCCTTCGCTGTGGTCTGGTCTTTGAAGAAGTTGAGGCCATACCTTTTTGGCTCTCACTTCCTAGTTCAAACCGACCACCGACCCCTTCGCTGGCTCATGCAGATGAGAGGCGAAATTCCCAAGTTGCTAAGGTGGTCCATTTCCCTACAGGGGATGGACTTTAGGGTGGAACATCGGCCTTGAGCAGACCACGCCAATGCTGACGGTCTCTCCCGGTTTTTCCGCCTTAGTGAAGAGAACTCCCTAGAGGTTGGGTAGCTCTCCCCACTTTCAGCTGGGGGGGACGCATGTTAGACCTGTCAGCCCTTGGGTGGTCTTTCCCTGTGTTTTTTTTTGCCCTTGCCTCATTTTTCCCACCATCTTTTTGTTGGCCCTTAGGTCTTCGGGCACCTTTTCATGGCTAATCCATGTTAGGGTGCAGGTGCTCTCTACTTCAAACATGGCTGCCACTGGCCCCTGCTACTGCAGCGTGGTCTTTTAGTGTAGCACCCTAGCTGCCAGGAGCTGGCTGGATCCCCATACAATGTTGCAATGCCAGCCACCCATCCCCTGTCCATAGGTAGAGTGGGGAAGCTCCTGGAACCTTCCAGAAGAAAGGCGTAGCTGATTTTTGCCGCCTTAGAGAGTGGTCACCTGACCTGGGCATACTTAAGCAAGGGAGGGAACTTTTTCTAGTCAGTTGGGGCATCACTGACCTGGGGAACCCAGGCAGGAGTTTTAGGCGGGAGGGCCTAGTGAGGAACTTATGCTACGGGGAGTGACAGGATTTAGGTGCTGCCTCTTAAGCTGAGTGAGGTGTCCTAGACTATCTCCCTGATCTGGCCCAGCGGTAGGGAACCCCAGGGCCCATCTGCAGTGGCTGAGGAAAACTCATCCAGCCTCCAACTCAACCCCCCCCCCAACTTCAAGAAACCATCACCTAAGGGCGCAGAACCATCCAAGCGCCAAGAAGACTACTTTCCCTTGACCAGAGACTGCTGGGGGATCGACCAGGTACTGGACTGTGCTGCCCTGCGCACTCCCTGCCTCCATCTGGGCCTAATTCGCCCTGCCTGTCTCCCCCCTGACTGACTCTCTCTGCCATACATCCTGCCTGCCTATTTGCTGCATGATTTGGAAGCGCTGTAACTTGTCCCCTCACCAGCGCTGTGACCTGCCTTGAAGCGCTATTGCCCCACCACTGCTGTGAAGCGTTGTGCCCCCGGAGCGCTGCTGCGCCTTCGCAGCGCTCCCTCAAGTACTTACCCCCACAACCCGTGGGAAGCGCTGGCCTTGAGGTGCTGCGGTCTGCCCCCGGTAGCCCTCGGTGTCAGGAGAGGGCTGCCGCTGTGTTCCCTGAGGGCCGTGCCCGGCCCGACTATGTGCAGCTCCCTCGCGGCAGCCCCCGGAGCCTTGGGGAGGCCACCACGATCATCGCCTAGGCCGCGCCGGGATTCCTGTCAGGCGGCGCTGGGCCTGCCAGGCCGTGAAGCCGTCACCACCTCCACCACGTGACGGGGGCGCCCGGCCTCGTCACTGGCCGTGCCCCACCTTTCCTGAGCTGCCATTGGTCCTGAGGCCCGGCCCTGTCACTGGCCGCGCCGCGATTGGCGGACAACTCCCCCTGCCTCCCGAGAACGCACCAGATTGGTCCCGGGCCCTCGCAGGGGCCGAGAAGGAAATCAACACTGCTCTGGGGCCGAGAAGGAGGCCCCTGGAAGAGCGCGAGGGTAGCGCGGGTCTCCCCCTACGGCCGATCACACGCTGGGCCTGCCGCTCGGGCGCCGGAGCCCCGCCCTTGTCCCCCATCACCGCGCTGGGCCGAGTGAGGCCCCCGGGAGGACCGGAGTCTCTCCCCCCTGAGCCAGAATCATCGCAAGGGCCCCGGAGGGCCGAAGACAGCAGGTAACCCCCGGGGAGGAGGGCGAAAGGCCGGTCCAGGCCCCGAGATCGCCCCTCCCCTGGGGAGAACTAAGACTGGGCCCCGTTGGCCCCCTGATGTGCCTCTAGAGTCTGGGAGGCCTTAATTGAGTGTCTAGGTGACTCGGGCCAAAGAACTGTGCATGCCTGGAGAGCAGGCTATTCTGAATTAACTGTTTCCGGCCCACAGGGTGATAAGATCATTCACTTCATTGACTGTTGGTGCATGGTGGCAGCCTTACGCTGCCTTTACTGCTTCATGCCTGCTTACATGTCTTCAAGCCTGCTGATAAAGGGGTGATATTTTCCCTGTACTGAATTTCTTGCAGGGGCGGGCTTCTACAGTTCCTGAAGGGGTTGCACTCTGATCCCTAGTGATTTATGCCAGTACTATTTTGATGATCTGACTGTGGCTACTAAGCTGTTGATATTTACAAGAGAAAATGTTCACACTTGCTTCCTGAATGCTAGTCCATGGTTTATGAAAGTCCCCTTTTAGCCTGCTGAATAGTATAACGCGACAGGCTGTGTTATTTGAAGTTTTCTGCTTTACTGAAAGTATTTAATGAAATGTTTTACCATTTCACAGGAAATGCATTTTGAAAGGCTTCCATGAAATGCTTTAATGAGGTACTTTAATGATATGCTAATGATTTGCTAATACATTAATCGCTTTGACCTAAAGCCTACATAAAAAATCTTGATTTCCAATCACAACTACTGGTGTGGTCTCCATTATTGCGCCCAATTCTTGTCGCAGTGGATGAGTGTGTTAAGTAGCTGCTTTACACGTAAGCCCCTGGCCGCCTTCCTGCTCGAGCCAAGCTACCCCCAGAGAACTGGAGGTCCCAGTTCTTACATATTCCCATTTATGTCTTCTGTAATATGCAGTATAGCCAGCCGCGGTGAGGATGCAATGACCCACACCAGAAATTCGGACAGGTATGTGAAAACCCCCCTCCAGAACTTTGACAATACTGGGCATGTCCACACAGTATGTAGGAATGTACCCTCCAAGGATTTACAGAGCAAGCAATGTGGGGATGCAATGAGTCCAGCACACCATAACCTGTGCCTGGTGTAGTAGGCTCTGTGTAAGTATTTAAACTAAATAAGACCCAGACGAGCCGCGATGGCTGCGCTGCATGGGGACACCAGAGCCTCCACCCAGTCATCCTCCTCCAGGGGACCCAGATCCCGCTGCCATGCCTCCCTAGTGTTATGTAGTGTGGCGGGGATGTTGTTAACAAGCGTGTAGTATATTTTGGTGATTTTATGATCCCCTAGGTCGCCCATAAAAACCTTTGCTTCAATGGGGTTAAATTCAGGGATCTCCGTCAGGTGAGATAAGTACGGGATAAAAGTGTGCCTGAACTGTAAATAGCAATAAAATTGCATGCGGGGCATATCATATTCTGTTTGCATATCCAGAAGGGATCCTGCAGAATTCCATGCCATCCTAGCTTCTACTGCCCCTAGGGACCAGGCTTTGCTCTCCGATCAGGCCTGTCTCCTCGAGCAATGGTTGGCATCTGCTAGTGACAAAGTGGCCCCCTTAAAAACTATAAAAACCAAACGTCCCCATGACGCCCAGCGCTGGTTTACGGACCAATTAAAATCAGACAAACTGGTCCTCCACCAAGCGGAGCGCCGTTGGAGGCGCAACTATGATCCTACCTCCAAAACGGAGTATATGGACCTATTGAAACAATATATAAAATCTATTTTATCGGCCAAAACTTCCTATTTTTCCCAGAAAATTTTGGATTCTGCTTCCAAAGCAAAGGCTATTTTCGCCATTATCGAGGAGCTCACTTTGCCTGACTGTGTCACGGCCCAACCCTTACCTTCTCAGGCTCTTTGCGACTCTTTGAATCTGTATTTCACTGAAAAAATTGTTACCATTAAAAACAACACCCCTCCCCCGTCCTCTTCCATTCCACCTCCCCTGCCCCCTATGAACCCCTGTCGATTCGATGGTTTCCCTCCAATTTCCTTGGCCGAGTTCACGTCTTTGTTACACTTGGTGAGCGCTGGCTCCCCTAACGATTGTTGTCCCCCGCAAATACTTAAAGATTTTTTTTGGCCTGTCCTGATCCCCCTTTGTCACTTCTCAATAAATCTCTAGCCTCTGGCATTGTCCCAGCCTCTTTCAAACAGGCGGTCGTACTACCTATATTAAAAAAGTCTGGTGCTGACCCCTCGGTCATGAGCAACTTTCGACCGATTTCCCTCTTGCCCTACCTGGGGAAAATCTTGGAGACATACGTCACCCGCTGCCTCAGTGCATTCATCGAGAGCTCTGCCTTTCTGGACAATCAGCAAGCGGGCTTTCGGCCAGCGCATTCCACCGAAGCTGTTATTGTGGCTGTGATGGATGCACTGAGACAAGGCGCCGACAACTATATCGCCCAAGCTCTGGTGCTGCTGGACCTGTTGGCGGCGTTTGACATGGTCGATCATGCCATCCTGATCGACCGTGCCAATAACGCGGGCATTCAAGGCGTGGCTCTCTCCTGGTTTACATCTTTTCTTCACCAGCGCTCTCAAGCAGTTCATCTATCCACCTATTCTGCGTCTTATTCCCTTTTATCCTGCGTAGTCCCTCAGGGCTCTGCGCTGTCGCCACTTTTGTTTAATCTTTATATGCAGCCCCTCCTGGCCTCTTTTCATCACACCCCTGTTACTATTTTTAATTATGCGGATGATTTACAATTGATTTTTCCACTTCATCCCTCCCCCTCTTCCTCTTTTAATTTTCAATCTACCATGCTTGTGATCTCCGAGTGGATGCACTACAGTCAGTTTAAGTTGAATCCTAACAAAACTGAGTTGGTGCTGACGGGCGGACCGGCCAATCCCTGGACCTCCAGTTATTGGCCCCCCTCTCTTGGGCCTCCGCCTTCTCCCGTCAACTCGGTAAAGAGTCTAGGCGTTATTATATCTAGTGACCTATCCATGAGGCCTCAAATCAATGCAGTAACATCTTCCTGTTTCTTCCACTTCCGCAGGATCTGCAAAATTCGTACATTTCTCAGTACTGAGGCACTCACTCTTGTTATCATGGCTCTGATCACCTCGCGTCTAGACTACGCCAACAGTTTCTATGTTGGTATTCCTGCCTACCATCTCCATCGGTTGCAGCTGGTGCAAAACCAGGCGGCCAGGCTGATCTTCCATCAGTCCAAATTCCAACATGTCTCGCCCCTGATGAGAAGATTGCACTGGCTCCCGGTGGTCTATCGTTGCCAGTTCAAACTGGGCTGTACTGTTTTTAAGGCCCTCGCTGATCGTGCCCCTGCTTTTACTTCCTCCAGTCTTCAGCGCTACACCCCCTCTAGAGACCTTCGGTCGGCCTCTCACAACTTGTTGCTGACCCCAAGGTTTAAACATAAAAAGCACGGAGGCTCGTGTTTTTCCTTTTTGGCCCCCACCATGTGGAATTCCCTCCCCACCTCCCTCAGGCTTTGCCTTCGGTATGATTGTTTCCGCAAACTACTCAAGACTCATCTCTTTCAGTTAGCTTATTGAGTTCTCTGTTGTCCTTTCCCTCCGCATATGTTTTGAGCGCCATGAAACCATTTGGTGACCGTGCGCGGTATAAAATATTTTAACATAACATAACAAGGGACTTGAGAGTACACCCACGTACAACTGCCCCCACTGTACCTATCCCAATGGCCTCCCAACCCCGGAAGCCTGACAGGTGCGTCAATTGTGGTAATTGTCCATTGTTCCACAATGGAGTTTCCATATTGAGTCTCCCCTACCAGCCCATCTGACGGAGAGCCGCCTTCCAAATCTTAAAAATCGGGGCAGTGGCAGGTGGCAGCACACGACACAATGCCACCTAATAGAGAACCATGTGTAGAGCACTATCCCCATGTTTATATTTTTAAGATGATCAACAGTGGTGTTATTGTAGAGAGAGACCATTCATTCCTCTACTTATGGATGTTGGTTCAGTGAGTTCACTGTGTGCACCATTGGTGCCCAAGTGGACCCTGGCATAGTTGCCATGCTGTAGCCTGACTATCTGGCTCAGAACGTCCTCAGGTACTTCTTGATTCCTTAATAAGGACCACAAGGTACAAGTTGTGGTACAAGGTCAAACTCTGCCGTTAGGTTTATGAATGCAATGTAAATATGACCACCCTTTATTTTAATGTACTTCCATAACATGCACAAGAGTATAAAGACTTCATTGGCGTACTTGTACGAGATCTAAACCCAACCTGATAAGGTGTTAAGATGTTACTATTGTCTATACACTTATTCAGTCTGTTCAGAATGTGTCCTGCGTAAATCTTCTGCAATGCATCTATAAGGATGACGGGCCTATAGTTACTAGGTTCTTGCTTGTTTCTTTTTTTTTTTAATTACAAGTCTTTTTTATTTTGGAACAAAACTCCTGACAGGGGCACATAGACACAGCGTTAAACCTACAACCTCTAACTGAGGCCGGCCGCGAAGAATTAGCAATAAGGCCACAGATTCTGCATATACAAACTAGTTAACACAGCGCCTTGCCTACAACCCCAGGGGGGCCGGCCGCGTGGCTTAGGATAAGCTGTTAGAACTATTCAGCGCATAGAGAGCCCCAATGTCAGGTCAGTGGGAATAGGTGGACAGGCAACAAGCCCAACACTTATGGACGACCCAACAGGTGTCTACGAACACGGAGGAGATCTAGAGAAAGAGGGAAGAAAGAGAAAAGAACGGAAAAGGGAGCCAGAGACAAGAGATAGAAGGGGTATCGCCCTAGCAGGATGGATGTGCTGGTCAATGGGAGAGGGGTGGCACCGGGCAGTGAGAGTCGGCCTCTAAAACTCTCATGTCATGAAGGATGTCTATGGGAGGAGTCTAGTGGGGTCTGCGGGGACGACAGCATCCTCAATGAGATGCAAAGTCCAGAGCCTAGTGGGCATGTGTCGTGCATGTTCCATTGAGCAAAGGTAGCGCACCAAGGGCTTCCAGACTGTCTCGAAACGAGTGTCACGCATCTGGAGCCGCGCCGTGAGGAGCTCCATAGCTAAGACGTGCCACAGCCGCACAAACCAGGAGGCCATGGGGGGGTGCTTCAGTCTTCTTCCAGTACAAGGCTATGAGCTGCTTGGCCGCACCTAGCATTTGTAGTGTCACAACCCAGTCACTACTGGTGAGGGCCTTGAGTCCTAGAGGCCTAACACCCAACAGGATCGTACCTATGGCTTCAGGCAAGGGGAACCCCCCTAATGTGGCTAAGGACCTCCTTCCAGAAGACAGTTAAGAGCGGGCACGCCCACCATATGTGCACAAAATCCCCCGTTGCAGTCCGACACCTCCAGCACAGCGGCGAAACATTGGGGAACATCTTATGGAGCCGCAAAGGAGTGTAGTACCATTGAGTGAGAAGCTTATAGGCATTTTCCCTCTGCTGGATACTCTGATACACCTTGGGGATATCTCTCCACACTGCGTCCCACTGCGAGGGCTCAATGTCCGCATTGACCGCTAGCTGCCATTGGCGCTGATACGGATGGATGGATACAAGTGGCGGATGTTGCAGAATGTGGTAGATCTGGGAGACCAACCGCTTTAAACCCCCAAGGGAACGCGCCAGCTTTTCGAAAGGGGTGAAGGCACGCGTGGCAGCTTGATACATGCCTCCATCAGAGACCCAGTGTCGCAGTTGGGCATACTGCCGCTGCGCCATGGGCTGCAAGAGGAACTCCTCCCGACACTGGTCGAACAATTTAAATGAGCCCCCTTCAAAGAGGTCGCAGATAACCCTGCAGTCTCCTTGCACCCAGTTCTCAAACGCCCGAGATTGATGGGCCGGCGGGAAATGAGGGTTCGCCGCTATGGGAGTATGTGGAGACGGGAGCGTAGTAAGCCCCTTGGACACAGCAGTGGCATCCCAGATGTCCAACACCGTTTTCATGGGCACCGCAAGGTATGCGCTCCTAGAACGAGCCGCCCGATGGAGCCACGGCAAATCCCAAATGGAATGTCCCGCCACCACCCTGTCCATATGCAGCCATCCTTTTTCATTCTCGCGCACCCCCCACTCTATTACAAAGCGGAGGTGTGCAGCCCAATAGTAGTGGACCAGATTGGGACAGGCTAGACCTCCCCTGTCTCACGGAGCCATAAGGATTTTTTGGGAGAAGCGTGATCGCTTACTGCCCCAGACAAAGGACGTGAGTTCGCGTTGCAGGCTTCGTATGCAGTGGAGCGGGATTGGAGTAGGGAGGCATTGAAACACGTAGAGGATTTTGGGGAGGATCGACATTTTGACAGCGTTGAGTCGGCTTAACCACGACAACATCAGGGGCTTCCACCGCCGTAGATCTTCCAAGATCTCCTTTCGGCAGTCGCGCCAATTCACAGATGTCCAGTCATCCAGGGAGGGGCTCAAGGTGAGGCCCAGATATCGGATATGGCGCTCAGCCCACTGATAGGGCACAGTCCCCTTCAAAGAGGGAAGCTCCTCTGCCGGGATAGTAAGATTAAGAGCCCAGGACTTGTCATGGTTGATCTTGAGGCCGGAGGCCCTCTCGAAAAGGCAGAGCACCCTATGAACGGCCGGTAGAGATTCCCACGGACGCGTGAGAGTAAGAATCAGATCATCCGCGAACAATGCCACCTAGTTGTCCCGACCACCGTGAGCTATCCCATGAATGTCTGATTCACGCTGTATCAACTCCGCGAGAGGTTCCACTGCGAGGGCAAATAAAAGGGGCGAGAGGGGGCACCTCTGTCTAGTGCCCCTATGTACCGCTAGCGGAGGTGTTAAGTCTCCGTTGACCCGAATTCTAGCTTGGGGCCCTATATATGGAGCCATAACCCTTGCGGTCATCTTCGGACCCAACCCGATTTTGCGAAGTACCGCACTAAGGAAGGTCCAATCCACCCGGTCAAACGCCTTCTCCGCGTCCAGGGAGAGAAGGCAAGCCGGGATTTTCCAATGATGCACTTTCCCTACAAGGTGCGCAATTTTACGGACATTGTCTGCTCTCTGACGGTCACGAATAAATCCGACCTGGTCAGGGTCCACAAGCCATTGCATATACGGGTCTAAGCGTTTAGCGAGGAGTTTAGTGTATATTTTGAGATCCGTATTCAACAAGGCAATAGGGCGGTAAGACGCACACAATGTGGGGTCTTTTCCAGGTTTCGGTATCAACGCTATCTCTGCCATGCCCATGTCAGGGGATGGCCCCACATCTTCTGAGAAAGAGTTGAGCAGTCGAAGAAGGTAAGGTCGAAGCTGGGTCTGAAATGTGCGATAGAAAGATAGCAGCAGGCCATCCAGACCCGGCGTTTTCCCCAGAGGGAGGTCTTTAATCGCCGCCGTGACCTCCTCCTCTGTAATGGAGCCCTCCAGCTCCGTCGGGCTCCCTGCAGATAGCGTCGGTCCCTCGTAGTCGTCCAGGACAGCCGCTATCACGTCCACCGAGACGGGTTCCCTCCCATACAGAGAGGCATAGTAGTCCACAAATGCGGCCTGTTTGGCCTTCTCCGAGACTACTCTCGACCCATCCTGCAGTTGAATACTAGTTATGTGAGCCTTGGCGGCGCGCGCCCGCAGCCTTCCCGCCAGCAGCCGTCCTACCTTGTCGCCACCCTCAAAGTACCTTTGTTTCAGGGCCAACAGAGAGCATTCCGCCTTATTAGTGCGTAAAAGCCGAAGTTGTCCTCTGAGGTTGGCTAATCTCCTCCTAGTTTCCCGCGACGACCGCACCCGATCTTGCACCTCGGCCCTCTTAATGTCCACTGCCAAATCGGCCTCCAATTTGCAGGCAGTACGCCTCCGTGCAATTGCCAGAGAGGTGATGTGCCCCCGAATCGTGGCCTTGAAGGCGTCCCATACCAACGGGAAAGACATTTCCGGGGTATCATTAGAAGCAAAATAGGTGTCTATGGCCTCCCGGATGCTATCCACATCTTCAGCATCCCGAAGGACGCTCGGCGGGAAAGACCAACGAGTGGCACGCATGGGACGCGCTGTCAGGTCCTGGAGGAGCATCTCCACATGGGCATGGTCCGACAGTGATATGTCCGAGATGGAGGCTCCCAACGTGTCCCGGAGCAACTCCAGCGATATAAAGAGGAAATCAATACGGGAGTAGGATCTATGGGCGTGTGAATAGAATGAATAGTCTCTCAGATCCGGGCTGTGATAGCGCCACACATCTATTAACCCTAAGTCTGCAATCTTCTTGCGCAGCGCAGAGGACATCGCCCCAGCGGCGTTGAAAGCAACATCACCACGGTCCATGTCAGGGTCCCACACTAGTTGAAGTCCCCTCCCAGTTTCATGTGCGGGTCTCCACATGGAATCTGCTCCCGCAGGAATGTCGTAAGATATCGGTCCTGCAACTGATTGGGTGCATACACGTTACACAAAGTGAACCTGCGCCGCCCCATATGTACTGCGACCTTCAGAAAGTGCCCATCCCCACTCTTATAGGGTCTGGAATCTCCCCGCCTGAAGCCAGCTCTACATAGTATGGCCACCCCCGCAGTTTTAGTGTCCGCAGCTGCCCAGAACTGGAGAGGGTACTTGGGGTGAGCAATGCGGTGTGTGTCCCCCTGCAGTAGGTGGGTTTCCTGGAGAAAAATAATGTCGGGCTGCTGTTGGAGGAGATAGCGCCAAACCTGCTTGCGCTTGTTAGGGGAATTCAGGCCCTTGACGTTGAGTGTCAAAACCTTCAGGGTCCTAGGCACAGTCGCAGCCATGGCATGTAGCAAGTAGGATCCGCCCACGCTCCCCGCTCCCACCAATGCAGAAAAAAATGACCAGAGGAACCTTCCTCCCGCCTACCCCACCCAGGAGACAGCTGCCACCCCATCCCCGTCCTACCACCCACCAAACCAGAGGAAATGGAAAGGGAAGAGCTCCGAAGGAAGAAAAGCGAGAAAGAGAAGGAGGAGAAGAAGAGAGGGAGAAGGGGAACGATAAGAGGCCAACCAGGCCTTGTAGCTGCCAAGGGCAACAAAGGCCAACAGGGCCGTATTGGACAGCCCCAGTCACCGGGCATCCTCTACCCAAGGGTTTGGACGCACTCAGGAATGTCACTCCCTATGGGGCAGTACGGGGGGTACCCACGCGTAGCACAGGAAACCTCGATCCCAGTAGCCCCGCTGCCAAATCTGGAGTCGGGGGCACCCTGTATCTGCACAGAGCGGTTGGGCGTGACAACGGCCATCACGCAGCCCCCCAAAGCGGACCAGGCACTGCAATTCAGGCGGGCCCCCTACAGTTCCAGGTCCACCACACGAATGGTACCAGTAGGGAGCTGTCTGCTGAAGCTGGGGGTATTGCAACCACAAGCGCAGGGAAGGCCAAGATGTCCCAGGGGTGTAGATCATCCGTGCCACAAGGGGATCGGGGCCTCCTCCGGCGACAGTAGTGGAGAGTAGAAGTCCAGGCACTGCAAGCGGAGCCGTCGCAGTCAGCGGGCCAACACATTACCGCAGACAAGTGAAATTGAAGCGCCCCACATCAGCAGCAGGAGCCACGAAAATAGTATGTCCCAAAGAGGTCCAGGTCACGGAGTAGACGGATGTGAGGACTGGCCATCCCGGTCGCCCTCAAGAGAGCGGATGTGCGCTATGATGTCCTGCTTGGCCTGCGAGGAGGATCTCTCATCCACCGGAGGAGAGCGGCGATGCCGCCGAACCTTGGTCCAGTCCGGCCGAGCAGGAACCCTCTCCTGCTGTCGCGATCGAGAAGGGCTGTGGGCCGGCGATTCCGGCAGCTGTGGAGGAGTTGGGCCGCTTCATGATAAGACCGGATGACCCTGCGTTTGTCTTCCCAGCGAAAAATAAGGGCGAAGGGGTGACCCCACTGATAAGCGATGTTGAGAGCCCTTAACTTCTCCGTCACCGGCCGGTAGGCCCTCCGCCGGCGCAGGGTGTTAGGAGCCAGATCCTGGAAAATTTGTATCTTGTGGCCTCCGTAGGTAAGATTGGGCTTGCCGCTTTCAGGATGGCCTCTTTCTCCGTGAAGTAGTGCACCCGCGTCAAGATGTCCGGGAGAAGGCCCGCCCTACCCGCCGGTCCGTACACCCGGTGGGCACGATCCAAAGTCGGGGGGGAGGCATCCTCATCCCCCCATACCTCATGCAGGAGCTGCGCCACATAGGTCAGGATGTCCTTCCCCTCCTCGTCAAGTGGGACACCCCGAATTCGGAGATTATTACGGCGGCTTCTGTTCTCAAGATCCTCCTGTTTAACCTGCAGTTTAATGTTCAGCTCTTCCAGGGCTGCCACTCTCTGCCACAGCTGCTCTTGGTCTTCCGTGCGCGCATCAACTAGCTTCTCCAAGCCGTCAACCCTGTCGCCCAGCTCAGTGACCTCCTTGCGCAGTTCCTTGACGCACGATTGCACTTCCGATCGCAAGGATCCTATCTCCGTCTTAAGCTCAGACATGAAGGAGGCCATAAAGGCCTGAGTCACCGGCGGTGAGTCTGCGCCATCTGCGAGGGGCCGTCGGCCGGCGCCGCCGCTCCAGTCTTGCCCCACATAGCCATCACCGACATGTCTTTAGCCGTCGCCGCCGGGTCCATTTTGCCCCCCTTGGATCTCGTCATCGCCAGATCTGCAGATGAAGTCTATCAGCTCGTGCCACTAGGTATAAGCAGGGCGTAGCACCGTGGCTCAAGGGGACAGCTAGTGGGAGGAGGCTCCACTCCGGGCCGCGTCACTGCAAATCTCCTCACCCCCCTATCGATGCGCCAAGGCCTCGGGCCCCCCAGGCGGCAGCAGTTCAGGGACCAGGGGCCAGGACCCCCCTCACCCCAGGTCCAAGTTAGAGGGCACGTCGAGGGCGCACACGCACAGTACAGCCACAAGACAGAGCCCAGCAGCGCAGAGTGATGGTCAAGCCACCGTGTCAGGGGGTAGAGAGGCAGCACGCAGGGAGTCAGGGTGTAACAACGCACACAGTCTGTAGAAGCAAGTCCCCGGGTGAATCAACGCCTCCAACACCTCGGCAATGTACCGTAGCCCACACCAGCAGGCCGGGTGAGGGCTACCTCCACCGTCAAGGGCCTCAATTCCCCCCGGCCAGCTCCGCCGCCCAATCAATCCAGTGTCCACACCACCGCTCAAGGTGTAGGATTCCCAAGTTGCAGTGCGTAGGACAGGCCCCAACAGCAGGCAGCACCCCCGTCCACCATCAATCAGCGTCTACGGGCAGTTCCAAAAGTCGGCAGGGCCCCAGCACCCTCCCGCCGACCTCTCGCTGCCAGCCAGGGGATCCGGGCGCAGTCCAGCAAGGCCTAGTCGAGCGTGATATGGCACCTCAGTTCACACCATAGCACGTCATGCCAGGCAGGGACCACCACAGGCCCAGGGGGCCCCAGACCGACCCGCACTTCCCTCAAGGGGGGCTCACAGCACCCCACCGCTCCTCACCTTACAGGCCGGGTCTCAGGGCCCCCAGCCGGTACAGCTCACCGTGGTCTCCCGCCTCCTAGGATAGCCTTATCGCCCCACAGGCCGCCGCACCAGCAAGATACACGGAATGGCGGACAGCAGCTCCGCGCCGTGCCCCCTGCCACGGAGGGTTGCAGGGCCCCAGCACTCCCTCGCCGATCACCGCTTCCAGACAAGGCCCCAGCTCACAGGGGGGGGAGGGACGCAGGAGATCTGGCCGTAGCCCGCCAAAACTGAGTCACCGCAGGCACCAGGGGCAAAGGATCGCCTTCCACACCCAGCTCCAGCTTTCGCAGCCCCCAGCAGGTGCAGCTCACCTCCGCCTCCGCGCCGGTCACTCGGGGCTCCGTGACCAGACGGCGCCGCCACCACTCGCGACCACGACGCCAGGTAGGATCACAAGATGGCGGCTGTTGTTGCGCTCCGATCCCGTCTCACACTCTCTTCGCTGCGACCCCCAGGCGAGCCAGCGCCAAGGGTCTCCGCTCTCCCCGACCCCCACAAGGGAGCCCGTCTCCAGGCCCGACGCCCGATCCAGCCTCGGGGCGCCGGGATCTCCGCAGGCCGGAGCCGCCGCAGGTCACACCAGGCTCCGGCGTTGCAGTCCAGACAGCCAGCACCACCTGGCGACTCAGCAGCGACTCACGCCAGGGGCTCCTTTCGGGGTCACCAAGTCCCGGCCGAGATTCACTACCCGGGAGCAGCCCGGGCTTAGAGGGGAGAGCCCGCCGCCGGCCGCTCAACCAAAATGGCGGGCGCGACTGCCCACCGGGACCCTGCCGTCACACCGCAGCTCATCAGGCAGCGTACGGAAACTCTTTCGCCGCTCCTGCAGCACCCCAACTGGCCAGGGGTCTCCCCAAGACCAGAGGATGGTGTGTAGCCCCCAAACTCCGCTGAAGATGGCTCAAACAGGCAGTGGGGCACCGGAGCTCTTCGGAGACACAGCCTACTCCATTGCCGCCGAAGCCACGCCCTGTTTCTTTTTTTTAATGGATGGGGACTATTTCGCCTCCTTCCATGTGGGTGGAATTGGTGCTACTGATGCAACCCATTGGTGACCAAGTTAACATATGGGGCTCATACTTCCTTATCATGTTTTAAAAAGTCCCCAGTGAGCTTATCCAAACCAGGGGTTTTTCCCATCTTTATGATATCAACCCCCTGTACTGTTTCTTCCAGATTGTGGTGGGACATGTATCTCGTTTCATTCATGAGGTACTGAAATTCCCATAACAACTCTTCCGGGGCGAAGTATAGATTAGTAAAATGTTCAGTCCAGGTGGTAGGGTCCCAATAGTGTTATGTGTAGGTAGTAGAATCTTTATTTCCATAGGCCATTATTTTCAAAAATTTGGCAACATCTTTAGATTTTTCCGCTTGGAGAACATCACTCCAGTTCGCCTCCCATCTTCTTTGGGCACTAGTCAATGTTTTCCGATAATTAGCCTGGCTTCCTTTACCGATTATGCACTCCTAGTCTTTAGATTCTCTAATAGTAGCTTTCTGTCCCATTTGCAATACCAAGTGTACCAAGAGTTTTGCTTTGGTGAGTTTTTTACCCTATTTATTTGATTATGATCAGTTTTTGTTAATAGGGCCCTTATGGCCACGACCAATGAGTGATGCATGGCCATAGTTGGAATTGTAGATGGGGTTTGTTCAGCATATTGTCCCACCACCTCAACGAAAGCATTATAGTTAATTGCCATGGTCATTAGATTTCTGTAATGCGGGGCCACTTAACAATTCTACGATTGTTCCCTATCTTTCGGTGTATTAATAAAGTGTTTCTGTTAGATTATTGCTTTTCAGTGATTCACCCTGTCATTTCTTAGCATAGCAAGAAATGAACGCTGTGCTCTCTGTTGTCTATTTTGAAGGCAGTTATCCTATGCCAGCTTTTTATACTATGCAAATATAATCTTTTCTCGATCGAACACTACCTCTTTTGAAAGTATACCAAGTGGTGTTGTCATTGTTCTTGATATTAGCCCTACCATTACATGCTCTTAAGTCGCGTTCTAGTGTAGAATGTATTAGTTGCATCACTGCTGTGGTACATGGGACCTGCAGACCTCCTTTTAGTTGTGGAATACCCCTATCAATGTCCTCTTCCCCAATGCTGTTTCTACGCCAATAATCTGCTCATATTTGAGTACAAATTGCCATCTATGAGTAGTGTTTCTTTGGGAGTTAAGTGAAATGAAATGAAATGAAAAATTGAAATGAAATGAAAAATTGCATTTGTATAGCGCATAACTGCCCTGAGGCCTCGCAGCGCTTGAAGATTAAATGGTTTAGCGCAGGCTCAGGGCAGATCAGCAGGATTTTGCAAACAAATGCGTTTTCAAGGCCTTTCTAAAAGAAAAGAGGTTGCTGTTTCCTCGGATGGTAAGGGGAAGGGCGTTCCAGAGTCTGGCCGCCGAGTGGGAAAAAGAGCGGCCACCCCACCGGGCTTTATTGATCTTAGAGGAGGTAGCCAGCTGCAGGGTGCCAGAACGAAGGGAGCGAGCTGGAACATAGGGCGTAACCAAGGGGTGCAGAATCGCTGGGCCTACACGATGGAAGGATTTGTGCAGGATGCACAAAGCCTTGAACTGCACTCTGGCAGCCATTGGGAGCCAATGGAGGTCTTTCAGAGCCTTCCTCGCCGACTGCCGACGGGGCAGATTAAACAGTAGGCGGGCCGCACTATTTTGTGTGACCTGGAGCTTCTGAAGTACCGAGGCCGGTGCTCCCAGATAGAGAGCATTCCCGTAGTCCAGGCGGGAGAGAATCAGGGCCTGGACCATGATCCTCCTCGCCTGCAGAGGGAGCACCCGCCGGAGCATCCTCATTAGTCCAAAGCAAGTGGCAGCGGTCTTAGTGGCCTGGACCGAGAAATCAAGAGCGGTGTCGAGCCAGATCCTGAGGCTCTTTATCTGGGACCTGGGGGCGGGGGGAACGCCAAGACATGGTGGCCAGACGGGTGCAAGAACAGACGGGGAGGAATTTCCGAGGAGAATGATGTCTGTCTTCTCCCCGTTAAGTTTCAGACAGGAAGCTTGCATCCATCTGGCAACAGCCTCTAGACAGGGGCCTAAGGTGTTGGATGATCCGTCTGCGTGGTCTAGCGAGACCACCAGCTGCGTATCATCCGCGTAGGTGACAATACGCACACCAAAGGGATGGACTATCCTGTCCAGAGGTTCCATGTAGGCGTTAAAAAGGGTCGGGCTCAGGGAGGAGCCCTGAGGAACCCCGCACCTGAGAGGATGTTTGGGAGAGACTGTCTCACCCTCAAAGACCTGGAAGAAACGCTCGCTCAGAAAGGAGGCAAGCCAATCCAGGGCCGCGCCCGACACGCCCAAGCCAGCCAATCGATGTAATAGCGTGGCATGGTTCACCGTGTCGAACGCGGCGCTAAGGTCTAACAGGATGATGGCCACCTTTCCTCCCTGATCAAGAATAGCTCTTGCTTCTTCTGTAACCGCTAACATAGCGGTTTCGGTACCATGTTGAGGACGAAATCCTGTCTGGGAGGCACGCAGCAGACAGTTGGACTCCAAATAGTCTGTTAAGATGTTGTTGACGTGCCTCTCCAGCAGTTTACTCAACCAGGGGAGCAACGAAATGGGACGGTAGTTGGACAGGTTGCTCTGATCCAGGGTGGGCTTTTTGAGAAGTGCCCTCACCATGGCACATTTCCAGGAGAGTGGGACCGATTTGGACACAATGGAAGTGTTTAAGGTTTCCAAGATGACAGGGCGAATAACGTCCAAGGCCTTGACAAGGATCCGGGGGGGTGCCGGGTCATTGGGTGACCCGGAAGTAACTTTGGAGATTAATCTATCCAGACTACAGGCATCAAGAAGCGGAATTGTGTCCAGCTTACAGAGAGCCAGAGAGTCAGCTGGTTTGTGTGGGGCAGAGCGGGCGATGACCATAGAATTGCTAAAGGAGGAGTATATGGTCAAAATTTTCTTTGAAAAGAAGGCAGCCAGCTCATTGCAGCGATCTTGTGCACCTTCGGCAGTGGGACGCTCAGCCGGGGGTGAAATAAGGGACTTAGCTATCCTAAAGATTTCCCTAGGGGCATTGGCTGCTGCATTAATTTTCCCTTCATAGAAAAAGGCTTGCGCCTTTTTAATCTCTAATTTGTAGAGCTTCATTGCAGACCTATAATCATCTTTCCTAGACGAAGAATGGTCCTTCCTCCACGCTCTCTCCAGTTTACGGCAGTCAAGTTTTAATGACCTTAGAGCAGGAGTGTACCAAGGTGCGACTTTAGGTCTTCTAATGAGTTTACAGGGCGTTTGGGAAGAACTAGGTCTAGGGTGCTGGAAATCCAGTGATCAAAATCGTTAGAGGCAGAGGCAGGAGTCGTAGCCTTCCTCGGGGGATCTTGGACGAGAGCAGTTGTCCAGTCAGTGAGAGAAAGAGAGGACCATTTCCTGCCCAGATACTTGATAGGAACATCACAAGGGGAAGAGGAGTTGGAAAGCCAGGTAAAAGGTATCAGGAAGTGATCGGTCCAGGGTAGTGGAACTGGGGACTCTACATTAAGGTTGGTGTTGCTGTATATGTGATCAAGAAGATGTCCCTTCTTGTGGGTTGCCTGATGGCCTCTCTGGCAAAGATCTAACGCTTGCATGTTGACCCGTAAGTTATTAGCTGACGTATCATGGGGGTCATCTAAATGGATGTTAAAATCCCCAAGCAAGGTGAAGTTAGATGAGGTCAAAACTGTGTTGGCAGTGAGGTCCGTGATTTGCGTAATGAAATTGTTAAGGGAACCAGGTGGGCGATAGAGTAAGATACCGGAGAAAGTGGTGGTGGGGGAAAAATCAAGCGCAAAGTGTAAGCTCACGCAGGTCGGCGAGGAATTGGGAATGACACGACACTTAAAACTGTCCCTATATATGATGGCCAGGCCCCCGCCTCTCCCCGACTGGCGGTCGAGGCGCTTGAGGGTATAGCCTTGAGGTGTGGCCCATATTGTAGTCGGGTCATTGTCCATCTGGAGCCAAGTTTCCGTTAAAAATAGAGCGTCAGAATTGAGCTCTTCAATCATCAGATGCAGCTCTGTGAAGTGTTTAGGTAGTGACCGGCAGTTGAGGAGATACAATCTCCAAATCTCTCCCGGGGGGAGAGTGTAGCTGTATGGGCGGGGGGTGCTCCATGTACAGTGCTTACAGTAATGTTCAAGATTAGCTGGGGGAAAAGAGTGGCGACAGGAGGGACTGGTGGGGGGACGTAGGGAGTGTAACAACAAAGAGTTGTAGGAAATACGAAGACCCACCATAGTGCTGGGCGGCTCCCAAGCCAGGGCCAGCGAGAAGCGTCTGAACGTCTCTTTGGCGCCTCTTCGGCGCGTATACGGCGCTACCGCTGCGCGTCACCGCTGCGCGAGGTAGGAAGAGGTCATATAGATTAGGTGAGGGTGGAGACTAGCCCGTCAACCTCCCCAAGATGGCTGCCCAGGATGGAGCAACCAGGAAGTGGTGTCGCTTCAACCTCCCTCCACAACAATCAGCACAGAAGCTGTGGTGGACCGGGGAGTAGCGACCAGAATGCAAGTGAGAGCTCAGAAATATCTTTAAAAACACATATTAGTACAATCAATAGGTTTTTAAAAGTCTGTAAAACGAAATAGATGCTTGCAGTAATCAGAATGCAAGTGAGAGCTCAGAAATGTATTTAAAAACACATATTAGTACAATCAAAAGGTTTTTAAAAGTCTGTAAAACGAAATAGATGCTTGCAGTAATCCTTATCACAGTCAAGCGCTAGCGCTACGATCTTCGTTGGTTAATGATCGTGCGCGATTGACTCCCGCCCTAAAATAGTGAGGGCGAGGGGGGAGACTAGCCCGTCAACCTCCCCAAGATGGCTGCCCAGGATGGAGCAACCAGGAAGTGGTGTCGCTTGAACCTCCCTCCACAACAATCAGCACAGAAGCTGTGGTGGACCGGGGAGTAGCGACCAGAATGCAAGTGAGAGCTCAGAAATATCTTTAAAAACACATATTAGTACAATCAATAGGTTTTTAAAAGTCTGTAAAACGAAATAGATGCTTGCAGTAATCAGAATGCAAGTGAGAGCTCAGAAATGTATTTAAAAACACATATTAGTACAATCAAAAGGTTTTTAAAAGTCTGTAAAACGAAATAGATGCTTGCAGTAATCCTTATCACAGTCAAGCGCTAGCGCTACGATCTTCGTTGGTTAATGATCGTGCGTGATTGACTCCCGCCCTAAAATAGTGAGGGCGAGGGGGGAGACTAGCCCGTCAACCTCCCCAAGATGGCTGCCCAGGATGGAGCAACCAGGAAGTGGTGTCGCTTGAACCTCCCTCCACAACAATCAGCACAGAAGCTGTGGTGGACCGGGGAGTAGCGACCAGAATGCAAGTGAGAGCTCAGAAATATCTTTAAAAACACATATTAGTACAATCAATAGGTTTTTAAAAGTCTGTAAAACGAAATAGATGCTTGCAGTAATCAGAATGCAAGTGAGAGCTCAGAAATGTATTTAAAAACACATATTAGTACAATCAAAAGGTTTTTAAAAGTCTGTAAAACGAAATAGATGCTTGCAATAATCCTTATCACAGTCAAGCGCTAGCGCTACGATCTTCGTTGGTTAATGAGTGTTCAAGAGTATTATTTAAAATGTCTATAACCTGGGACTCCAGGTTACTTCTGTTTGTCCTGTTGTGTACATTAAATAGATGGTGGCATGTCTTATTCTCAGCACCTAGACTCACACCTAGAATGTCTTGCGAGTCTATATGATGAACATTGATTGCTGCGTTTAGGATGATTTTTACCCACAAGACCAGCCCCCAAGATGGCCTGCCTCTCATGGGAGGGATTGATTTGAAATAAAAAGTTTTGTATACAGGTTCATATGGTGGATCTACTAGCCAAGTCTCCTGGCAGAGGCAGAAATGAAACTTCTATATAACTATGACAATCTGGGTCTAGTAGCTTATGTTTTAATCCTACCACATTCCATGAAACCTTGGCTATAGATTCTTGATCTTGAATTCTAAGAATATTCAGCTGGATCTCTCGCATCGACTCGTTGTCAAGTGTAGCATTTGATTCTTCACTTCCCTCATGCCATGTTACCTGAATCACTACCCTTGGTTCACACATTGCATTTCCTTGTGATTCTCTTCATCTTCCCAGCTTTGTTTGTTTAATTTTGGGACCTTAGTTAGATAGATTCTATGTTATCTGGCTCTAATCTGGGTTTCATTTATACGGCGCATATTTTTTTAGTTAGTCTCACCTCCACTGGGGCACGATACGCAATATGCCTTCCCCTTCAGTTTGGTGTTTGCTGAAAGTTCGGAATTGTAAAATTCCAAATGACAGATGGTAAAATTTCATTAGTAAGGCACCAAGGTCGTTTTGGTTCCTAAACCTATTTTTCCCACCTGCTAGGGTGCCTGGCTTGAGCTTGTTTTTCCTGCACCATGGGACCAATTTGTGTGTCTTGAAGTCTAATTTGACCCTACTCAGTGGTACTCTATCTAGCAAATGGGGGTCTCAGATTGTGCAAGTATGCTGTATTGAGTAACCCTTCAGTCACTTCAGCAGGTTTGTGACAAGTAGTGCTCTCGCTACACTTCAATTGAATCATCAAAGAATTTACTAGGCCCCTTAAGCTCTAAACTTCATCTGTTAAATCATCAATCTTTGCTAGTAATAATTCCTGCAATTCATGGCATCTACATTTCTGTGTTCCCGCTAAATATGGGAGCTCCGCTCCCTCTTGGATTTCTTGGGTTGCCTGTCTAGAACCGTGTAGGCTTGAACTTTGGGTTACAGTTATCGGTTCCTCATCTGCTAAAGGTGCAAATCTATTTGTTCAAGTAGATTCCACGTTTCCACCTTCCCCTTCTCCCTCTGTCGCTAGTAAAGTTGGATTTGATCTCAAACTCCTTCCACGCAGTGGATTTAAAATTATTGTAATTACTTCGATTGGTGTCACTACTTGGAATGGAGATACCTGCCTCTCTGATGCATGCTCCCCAGGGGTATCATGGTGCGTTTTGTCCCTTTGGTGTCCCACCCCTTCCTTGCATAGAAAGAGGTTTTTTTTGTTGATGGTACTTTTTGGTGCTTGATCTTTTCTCCTGGCATAGTTTCAACATCCTTTATAAGGGTGTGTATACCTGCTATCATGCAATTATCCTCTGCATTTCTCTTTATTTTAGGTGTTTTATTCTGAAAGTTACGTTAAGTCCCCAGTCTAGTCAACTCCACACAAGCGGTAAGAATGCCACCTACTTCAGCAGGTTTATGCAGCAGTATGACAGTATAGCCTATTGTTAGTACAAACCGCCCTAAGTTGAACTTTGCACTCAGTTCTTGTCTTTGGCAAGTAATTTAGAGATGTCAGTGTGGTAGACAAATCAATAACTGTTATTCATGGGGTCTACTTCTTATTGCCAGCAGATGTCAGTGGCCTGTAAGTGACACATCATTGGTAGCTGTTGAAAGTAAATACCTCACAGGAGTCCAGGTAGTTGTTCCAAGTGAGTATCTTTATTGAAGTTGAAGTACATAGGTGGTAGGTAGGTAGGTAGGAGTAGTAGGTAGGCCAAGATGAAGATGGTATGAAGGCTCCACCAGGAGCTGTTTCCTTGAGCTCAGCCAGAAGTCAACTGACATGCATGAATCACATCAGATTCTATGAAGTCATTGGACATTCTAAATTTCCCTAGACTGAAAAAGGAAGGAAGACAGGGTGGAAATGAAGAAGAAGAGGAAAGACCCTACAAGATATCCTATTCCTTTACAAAAGTAAAGAAAAGAAGATCAGGGTATAAGATAAAACACTGTTACACGTAACACTAAAATTACGCAGAATGGAGAAATGCAAAGATGTATCAACATTTCAAAAGGAAAATGCACGTAACACTAAGATTACATAGAATAGAGAAATGCAAAGATGTAATAACATTTCAAAAGGAAAATACACGTAACACTAAGATTACATAGAATAGAGAAATGCAAAGATGTAATAACCTTTCAAAAGGAATATGAAATGGCAAAAATGAATTACTACAACCGCAGAGGATTGTAGTAAAATAAAGGCACGAACACCATCCCCCTTTTTCATAAGGGAACACCAAAATCAAGAAAAAAAAATGTGCCAAAAACCAGAAAGGACAAAACACATACAAACTTGAATGCCTGACATCAAGGCAAACACAACGTAAAGTGAAATGGCGAAAACAGCGAGCCAGCACTGCAAACAAAAGTAACCATAACACAAAATGAGATGAAGTGTAAGTATGTGAAATGTAGAACGTAGGCAAAGTGAAAAGAATAGCGAAAAGCAGAAAGAATGCCTGCACCGCAGGAGAATATCATGTTAGTGTGAAGAATACATTTAAGAAAGCATATCATGAATGTATGACAGCCACTCAGGTAAATCATCGAAATACAACCAGAATATCAGAATACCAGAAACTAGGCCTAGTAGAGAAGAGCATAAACATGCACGAAGAAAGAACACACATAAGAATTCAAGTAAGTGAACCCCAAGAAAAGGGAAAATTACCAGTAGTGGGGTACAAATATATAGGAAAAGGAGATAAAAGAATAGAACACAAGTAAAGAACCTCCCACAGAGAATGTAAAGGAGAATGAACTGCCATAGCAGAAAAAATAAGAACAATAATGTAATGATAAATACATTCATATAGAATTATATATAAATATCACTTGAAGTAAAACTTTGCATACGAGTAAAAACGTCCTTGGTATAAATCAATATTAATAATGAATATGTTTGATGAAAATATGCAAAGAAATGAATAATATCACATGCAGAATAAAACTCTTACATATAGAGAATATAATAATATTAACCCTAAAGCAATGGAGAATTCACACATTAGAACTCAAGAAAGAGCAATTGTCATGGGAAAATAATAAGCTAAAATAACAAAAGTAGACACCGTGGTCTGCAAGACTGTGGTGAGCGATGTCTCACCCGAAACCAGATAATGTCTCATGAAAAATAATAAAATAAAAATAAGTAAAGTAGTCACCGCAGTCAATAGAAGTATTGCTCAGGCTTGAAAGAAAAAACAAGCATTGGAAATGCAATAGGTCTCGCATTAGGAAAGTGTGAACGATTGGTATTGTAAATGACACTTTTTTATTTATGTGTTGGTTTTGAAAATAGCAAAATTAATAGCTTTGTCAGTTACAATGTCAATAGTTTTAACTTTCGCAAATGTGACACCTATAGCATTTGTAATGCAATGTGTGTTGTATTTACGTGACTTAGATGTATTGATATTACAAATAACAATGGCTTTTAATTTTGTAAATAATTATTACTTAAATAAAATGTATTGTAATTTATAATGGCAATAGCTTAAACGTTTGTAAATAACTTTTGTGAAGATTATGTTCAGTGTATTTTATTGTGACGAAAATCCAAGAACATTGCATTTGCACCTACACACACACACAGAGCCACACACACACACACACACACACACACATATAGATGTGGTGGTGGTGGATCTGGGGGATATGGTGGTGGTGGATGTGGTGGTGGTGGTGATGGTGGATGTGGTGGTGATGGTGGTGGATGTGGGGGTGGATGTGGTGGTGGATGTGGTGGTGGTGGTGGTGGTGGAGGTGGTGGATGTGGTGGTGGATGTGGTGGATGTGGTGGTGGAAGTGATGGTTGTGGGTGTGGTGGATGCGGTGGTGAATGTGGTGGTGGTGGTGGATGTGGTGGTGGTGGATGGGGTGGTGGTGGTGAATGCGGCGGTGAAGGTGGATGTGGTGGTGGTGGATGCGGTGGTGGTGGTGGATGCGGTGGTGGTGGAAGTGGTGGTGAATGTGTTGGATGTGGTGGTGGATGTGGTGGTGGATGTGGTGATGGATGTGGTGGTGGATGTGGTGGATGTAGTGGATGTGGTGGATGCGGTGGATGTGGTGGTGGATGTGGTGGGTGTGTTGGATGTGGTGGTGGATGTGGTGGTGGATGCAGTGGTGGTGGATGTGGTGGTGGATGTGTTAGTGGATGTGGTGGTGGATGTCATGGTGGATGTGGAGGTGATGGTGGATATGGTGGTGGATGTGGTGGTGGATGCGGTGGATGTGGTGGTGGTGGATGCGGTGGATGTGGTGGTGGTGGATGTGGTGGTGGTGGTGGATGCGGTGGTGGTGGAAGTGGTGGTGGATGTGTTGGATGTGGTGGTGGATGTGGTGGTGGATGTGGTGGATGTGGTGGATGTGGTGGTGGTGGATGCGGTGGATGTGGTGGTGGATGTGGTGGTGGATGCGGTGGTGGATGTGGTGGATGTGGTGGATGTGGTGGTGGTGGGTGTGGTGGATGTGGTGGTGGATGTGGTGGTGGATGCGGTGGTGGATGTGGTGGTGGTGGTGGATGTAGTGGTGGATGTGGCGGTGGATGTCATGGTGGATGTGGAGGTGATGGTGGATGTGGAGGTGGATGTGGAGGTGGATGTGGTGGTGCTCCCGCCATGCCAACAATCGCTCAAGGGACGAATTATTAGTAAGAAATGTCCGTCTGGGAGGTTAGTTGTCTGTACTTAGCTGTGTACGTGAACTGGGAAGCTAGAAGAAAAGTGACTCCCGCTGTTGACAGGGTCATAAAAAACACTAATCACATTTCGCTACGGATCACACATGGTGTCGGGTACAACACTGGCATGGGTGTATAAAAATCATTACTTTGGGAGGATTGAAAGAGCTCAGCCCAGAGAAGGGAGAGTTTCCAGTCTGTCCGGTGAAATCTGATGAGCTGCAGAGCTATGTAGAGTAGCAAAAAAGTAGTTGCACTGCGCCATGCAGAGCGCATCGCTCCTTAAATGTGAAGTTAAAGCGGCGCAGTTTATAAATAAAGGCCTATGTAAAATATAAACAAAAACTGATTCTTCCGAAGCGGCAAGCATGAGGTGTTGGTCGAAGGCACGAGGAGATTGTACCCACGAGTGGCAAGGAGACAGCTGAAAGAACAAGACGGAGGGCATTGCTGTGGGGAGGGGGGGAGGAGAAATGCGACACGGCGGGCAGGGGAGGGGGCGGAGCAGGGAGAGCGGCATGAGGGTGTGAAGCAGCAGGGGTCTTTGAAGTGAAGCTAAGCTTCACTTCAAAGGTGTGGGAGGAGTGCGGCTAAGGCAGAGCGCACGCTGGGGGAAGCTTGTGGGGCGGAGCGGGAAGAGCTGCTGGGGAACAGATGGCGATTTGATGATGTGCACGCGCATTTTAGGTCAATGCGCTTGCGCATTGACCTAAAAGCGCACGGGCACAGCACCAAATCGCCAAGTTGGGTAAAGTCTGTTTCAGTCCCTATAGTCTCGCTCTGCTCAATGCGCATGCGCATTGAGAGGCGAGACCTAAAAAACAGTACCTAGGTTGCTGAATTGCTGTAATCACCACAAGAAACAAAAATATGAAGAACACCAAGGTTGAAATGTCGATGTCAAAGTTGAGGGGGGGTGCCGAAGTAGTCATTTAGGCGAAAGCAGAAGCTGCATGCAGTACTCTGTCTGCCGATGAAGAAGAATATTGATGTTCAATGCAGAGAAGGATACTTGAGAAAATGAAATCCCAAAGAGTACAAAATCAATGGTACATCGCAACCAGAAATTCAAAATTACTAACTGCAACTGAAGGATGTCGGGATGACGATGACACTGCATATTACAATATAGAGGTGCTGAAAGAATAAAATAAAACAAACCATGACTGCCAATGTAAAAATGAAGCGCTGAGGCAA
The DNA here is from genome assembly GCF_964261635.1 of Lissotriton helveticus. Taxonomy (NCBI): domain Eukaryota; kingdom Metazoa; phylum Chordata; class Amphibia; order Caudata; family Salamandridae; genus Lissotriton; species Lissotriton helveticus. The sequence continues at coordinate 787,235,193 of NC_136070.1, forward strand.
AGCAACATAGACGTGACCACTGCAAGATGGCGGCACGCATTTGACACAATGCTGGATGGCTATCGACAAGAATATGCACCAAATGTTGCCGCGCAGGGTTACTGACGCAGAAGAAGAGAAGCACGTCACAGGAGAGTCCGCAGAAGGTCCACAGAAGCAATACAGAGGACAAGAAGCAGGTAGGAGTGCGTGCGCTGATCTTCACACAGCGTATTTAAATGGCGCGTTTAACTGCCAGTACACAGCAATGTTCATGGTTCTGTGTCATTTTAAAAATATTAAAGAGATGGTTGATGAACTGACACTGGGGCCAAGAAAACTGCAACATTGAGCGTGGATTGTCTTTCATCAGCATGACAGCTGACACGTAAAAAGTATGTGGGAAGTCCAAATATTCATAATGCCCCAAACGTGGTACATATCGCACAACAGGGAAAGATATCCAGCGGAAAATGAGGAGACTGGCACACATTGTGAGAGAAAGAAAAATGATGATATTTTACAAAGAGTGCACAACTTCAGGCAAAAGGGGCTATGAGATAGGAACAGATAGGTCCCACGCCGGTTAAGAAGTAGTGAGAAAAAATAAACACTAAATCTAGCGCCTGTCATTCAAGAAAGATGACTAGCATGAAAAAACCAGGGGCCTCATTTTTGAAAAGTGACGCATCGCTGTGTGAAAGCAGCGATGCGTCACTTCTCAGTGCGCACTCCTTGCGACATTCCTGATGCGTCATATTTAATGTATGACGCATCATGTCGCAAGGAGTTACAGATACGTCAGTATTTCTGACGTATCTGTAAGCGCAAAAGTGACGCATTGCGTCCTTTCACATGGGGCAAGCCCCATGTGAAAGGGCCTGCGTCAGTCTTACGCCTGCTGTGAGGCAGGCGCAAGATTTTAACGCAACAGCGTCCTAAAAGTGACGCAATGAAATCTCATAGATTTCACTGCGTCACTTCTACAACCCTTGCTTGAGTCAATACGCAAGCAAAATGACATCCTCGCAAGACTTTTTTCTTGTTCGCGATCAGCAACATCAAGTTGCCGATCGCGAGCATGGAAAATAAACCTCCCGGCAAGATTCTCAACACGGGAAGGTCAGGTTTTTCATTGCGAGTGTTCGCGCCTACTCACGACCGCTCACAATGAGAAACTACCAGTCCACGTTGAGAAAGCTGCAGCTTGAGTAAAAATCTTCTCGAGCAGCAGAAAAGTACAGCTCGCGCTGTGCAAGATGTCGTTTTCAATGATTGCACAGTGCCGGATGCTTGTCCGCCCTGTGCAATCATTGAAAACGACATCTTGCACAGTGCGAACATGCTACTATGCAGTTCGCGTAGTGCTACGCGTAGCTCGCGTAGTGCGAAGTGCACTTTGCGTAGCTACGCATAGCGCTACTTCGCAAACTACGCCCACCCCTAGGAATAAGTGGCAAACAAAAATGCTTAGGCAGTCACAGGAGATCACGATAAAACAGCATAACATCCAAGCAGTTCATGACTCACCAAGCTCGCATTGAAAATTGGCATGCCCAAGTTGAAGCTGACCGGTGTAAAGTGGTCACTGGTGGCTAGGGCTGCCAGGTGGTAAAACATAGATGATACAAGCTTGGGTTCGTGGATGAAGTCGCAATATATGAATCCTTAGTTGCTGTAAACCAGGTAATTGAAGAGAAGGTCCATAGGGTTTGAATCAACCCAGGGAAGACCAGATCGTCGCCAAAATGTTGAAAGTAAATACCTCAAAGGAGTCCAGGTAGTTGTTCCAAGTGAGTATCTTTATTGAAGATGAAGTACAGAGGTGGGAGGTAGGTAGGAGGAGTAGGTAGGCCAAGATGAAGATGGTATGAAGGCCCCACCAGGAGCTGTTTCCTTGAGCTCAGCCAGAAGTCAACAGTCATGCATGAGTCACATCAGATTCTATGACATCATTGGACATTCTAAATGTCCCTAGACTGAACAAGAAAGGAAGACAGGGTGGAAAGGAAGAAGAAGAGGAAAGACCCTACAACAGTAGCCGCATAAATTGTACAGATTAAATCAGGGCTCCGTAATCCCTTGGTAGGCCCAATTTAGTCCCAGGTCAACTCAGCGTGCTAATGTTGTACCTGCTACCCAAGTAAGCGCACAGTACCCCTGTCATTATTATTTCTCAATGGTGTTTCTGGAATTAGCCTGCCATAGGAAAGGGGATGGCTCAGGCCACAGGGCTTAGATGTTCAATACACATACCTGTTATTTCTCCAAGTAATCACCTGAGCAAACGTTGATTTATTTATTTATTGAAGTTTTGTATAGCGCTAGCTGGACCCAGAGGTATCAGAGCGCTTCACAGCAAATATACATAAAACAACAACAAGCAGGAAATAGAGTCCGTGCAACAGTAACTTGAGCGGAGTAAGGGATGGTGATCTGGCGAGAATCAAATTGTTCAAGGTTCCGCTAGAAAGCTGACTACCATTGTCCCGTATGAGGGTCATCTTAGGCACCAGAGTGTTCAAGGAAGAAGGCTTTGAGTAGCGATTTGAATTGCGGGAAGGAGGCAGTCATTCTGATATGAGGGGGGATGGAGTTCCAGATTCTGGGGGCATTCCCCGCAAAGGATTTATTAGATGTTTTTCGCTTCTGTGATTTCAGAGGGATGAGTAAAAGTGTGCTGGAGCTTCTGAGGTTCCTGGACTGACCCGCCCTTTTGAGTTTAGAAGCCAGGTATTCCGGTTTGCCTGTATGTAGGGCTTTATGAGTGAGGCAGGCTGTGCGGAAGTTGGCTCTTTGGACAATCGGGAGCCATTTCAGTTCTTTGAGTGCTGGGGAGATGTGGTCAAATTTCTTTGTTCCTGTGACCATTCTTGCTGCTGCGTTGAGGGTGGAGGTGAGTGGTTCCAGGTGCGTCTTGGCCGTTCCCGTCAGCACTGCGATGCCATAGTCTATTCTGGAAAGCACAAGTGCCTGGGTGGCCTGTTTCTGATGGCCAGCCATAAACCTAGATCCAGTGGTGGCAGCCTCCTCCAGGCTCTAATGGGCGTGGATGGGACCACCTGTGGCCTGGGCGCATGTTGGGTGCAGCCGAACTGCAGTGCTTTTAGGTTGCGCTTAACTGGCCTCAGGTGATGATGAGAAGGGGGTTGTGGGGTGTGCAGTCCTCAGCGGCTACACCAGCAGCGGCTCTCCTCCCTGTGTACAGCTGAGTCCTGGAAGTTGAACGATGAACATCCCTTGCGGTGGCAGTCAGACACCAGGATGATTATCACCCCTGCAGTGGCAAATGACTGGAGTCACTGTAGCGCAGCCACCTACTTGAATGCACTATAACCTATTAATAAAAAAATAAAATTATTATTAAATCTTCAACCACTAGGGTATTTACCCCACATTACCGTACTCTGGCTTTATTTTCAGTGACACTGTCTTCGGTAATACAGAGCATTCCTGCAAGTCCCAATATAAGCATAATTTAAAAGATTAAAGGAAATAGAGATTTAACAAGGGTAATTCTATGTACATATACATGATTAAATTGTGTTCTTTCATAGTTGAGGTAAAGAGGTTCTACAGTATACAAAACAAGATGTAAATAACTCTTCAGTCTCAAATGACTGCTATATAGACAGTCTAGCATACATATTCCATCTATACACATGCTTGAATATTCAGTATTTCAACTCCAGTATGACATCATCAAAAAGACTTTATAGTCACCATCACCATCTCCCTGCGCAAACCAGTCACCAGGCTCCATGACGCCGGCATCCAAGGAAAGGCCTTAGACTGGCTATCATCATTCGTCTCCTCCAGAACACAGTGATTAAGACTCCCACCTTTCCTCTCAGAATCAAGAGAGATCAGATGCAGAGTACCCAAGGATCCTCCCTCAGCCCCACAACAGCTACATGTCCCCCCCTCACAACCATAGTCAGAAACCATGGGCTTATCATCGTATCCTATGCCAATGACACCCAGCTCATCCTCTCCCTCACCAAAGAGACCCCGAAATCACCAGGCACAATTTCCAAGAGGGTGTAAAAGCTGTTGTGAGCTAGATGAGGAACATCTGCCTGAAACTCAACTTGGAGAAAACAGAAGTCCTCATTCGCGGCTCCACCTCCTCTGCATGGGATGACAGCTGGTGGCTCCCTGCCCTCTGAACCCCACCCACCCCAACAGACCATGCACAAAATCTTGGCATCATACTGGACTCATCACTCACCATGAACCGCCAGATCAACTTTTTAACTTGCCGCCACCATGGAAAGTGAATATAGGGCTATTCTTATGTCATAATTTCTTATTTTTACTATTCGAATGAATTGTGTTGGGCTGCATTGATCATTATCGCATGTTCCTCCTATGAATTTTATGATGACTCTTGATTTAAACTGTAGGTATTTTATGATGGCTAGTATTAAAGAGGTGTGTTGTTTATGAATTTCGTGTCAACTTGAGCTTTAGATTGACTATTCTTTTTTACCATGATGAAATTGGTATCTAATTTTTGCGTATGCTTGCACTTAACCGTCAAATGGTGGAAGATTGATGTCTATGTTTAAATCCTTAAGGCTTTTCTAACATTACGGGTATATGACTTTCTGTAAAGGCTTTTATGCTGTTTTTATAGATCGTTTTGCAGTACACTTTTATGGCTTTTATCAGTCGAATTAAGTTGATTTTGACTTGAAGAAAAAAGACGTAAAGAGAGACATATATCTTTTTTCTTTGCTCCCTCCTGTTTTAGGAATCTATTTCTGGAGCATAATCTGTCTCCCGACAGTCCTCGGGCCTATCATATAAAAGCCCCTCAGGAATACTAATACTCATGTACAGGCCCCCTTAAGGAACTTTGACGTTTAACTGTTGGTGAGTGTGAAATGGCACATTTGGGCAATTAACTGGTTGATTGAAGTATTTATGTGCTAAAGCGAAGAGCCCGAGAGAGCCACAGTTCGCTGTAAGTAAATCATCATAATATGAAACGTTGAAGAAGTATGTATGACAATATGAATGAATGTCTGTTTTGTATGGAATGTAAGTAATGGACATGAATGTAGCATGATGTTTAAAAATAATTACCTTAGAGTTGATGTAACTAATACACTGAATCTGTACAATATTGTGATACAACAGGCCATGACATTTGTGCTATATCATGTATAAATGATTGAAGGGATCGGTACTGTTGAAATAGACAGTTGTTCGCTCTCTTTTCTTGTTTCTCCCTATATGAAAACAAAATTCTCTCTTTTCTGATAATTCTTTCATTCATTTCTATTTGTGCCGAATTTACGTTTTTTTAAAGTAACTATTTATACTCTGTTTACAAGTGGTTTTTAATTTCTGTAGGTAATGTGACTACTATAATATTGTATAACTGCAACAAATGATGGACAGAATGCTGAATGATTCAAACATTCACCGCCAGTAAAGAGATCTAGGTTAAATCCATCCTTCTTTTGCCCACTACGCCACCCCAGTTTGCAAATCAGTCTTGACACTGTGCCTCATGTGAACAGTCCAGACCGAACTGCCAAGCCAGATCCTCTCTCACACACAACAATGATGCACTCAACAAACATCAGTGGCTGCCTATGGCACATAGTGTTGTTTCCCACACACCACACATTGACACTCAGTGATGCCACACACAGACACAAAATATACATACCTACATACAAAAATGCTGGTGATACACCAGTGTCACAAACATTGGTGAACCACACAGCGCTACACCACTGTGCCCCAAAACCCATTTTGCGGTGCCGCACACTGCGCCTACAGCAAGTGCCAAGCGTGAGGGTGAAGTGGAGAAGATGAGGAGCTGTACCGGCCCCCTCCCCGGGATGCCTTGTGCAGTCTGCCCACCAACCTGACCGATTAGACAGAATGCAATTAGCTTTCAGACACAGCCCCCCTCTTTCTGGGCCCCCCTCCCCGAGTTTGTGTGCAGTTGGCTGCAGGGAATTAAAAACGCCATGTCCTCTCAAGGCACTGCCTGTCTCTCTGGGCTTTCTGCCAGCAAGGAAGCCACTCCCCCCAAGAACTGTCACATGGAACCAGTGCAAAGATGACACAACCACCAGAGGAGCAAGCTGCCCTCCATCAAGCACTTCAGGGATAGTAAGCGCTACATAAATACGATTATAATGGAGTGCAATACATTCTGCGCACTACAGCCGCGGAGAAAGACCAAAGACAGGGGTGTCACTACTATTAGTCTTTCCGATATTTTTTGTTTGTTTAGAAAACTGACAATTTAACTGAGGAAATCCATGTGTTGCTTTGATTGTGAGTTTAGTGAATACACAATTCCCACATATCATTTTGATAATTTAAAGGGGTACTTTTTAGGCCTCAGTGTAGTGCTCAAATGAGAAGAAGCGGTGCTGTGGTGCACCCTGGCCCTCCTGGGAACTGGCGGAGTAAGAGGACACCACACTATAATGCTGGATAGACCACAGGATCGATCACGGCAGCACTGCTACAGCCTGTCACCGACACGCGGGTCCTCTACAAGGCCGGACTGGCCGTATCGGGCATTCGCCATTTCCCTGGTAGGCTGAAAGGGTGGAGGGATGCTTTTCTTATTGGGGGCGGGTTTGTAGCAGTTTCGCAGTTTTAAAAGCAGCGCAGAGTTCCTTGAATATGTAACCGTTTTCAGGCAACAATAAAAGTGAGAAAATAACTGGTGATTAATGTACCTGCTAGTGAGATGAGGGATCGGAGTTTTTTCTAGTTGATGTTTTGCCTCAACTAAGGTAGCGCAGAGGGTTAATATGCCTGCTGCAAGAGAATGTACTATGCAGATCTCCGAACCGTATTTTATGTACATAGCTCAGTGTGCCACTGCTTTTGTCACAGAGTTTCTTGTGTGGCTGTGCAGTTCATAAGTTATAGATTACATTAGAACGTTCTGTTTTGTTTCCCAGTATTTCAATAGCCTAATTGAGCTAAAAAGGGTTTGTTTGGGTAGAAATAAATTGTTATGAGTAAAGCCACCTCTAACCACTGTGTTACGTTCTGAATCCTGAGTTGGTGCCTCCCCAGACCACGTACTCTTAAAAAATGCCTACCAGTATGATGACATGTAAATCTTACACGTTGTAGTCCTCTTTGTCATATGTGATATTTTATATATATACTGATTTACACATGTATGATTCATAGTCTCTGTATGTGTGTGAGGTAAAATGTTCCAACACTCTACACTGATATGAGAGGTGCAATTAAACAAATGAAATACATGTGAGCGAGGGGTTATGGAGAGATGAGAGACACCGTTGGAGGGTGATCATGAGGAAATCATTGAAAAGCCCCAATAAAGATTGCTGTATCCTGGTGCACTCTAAGGTCATCATTTACTATGCTTTAAAATCTAATACAAGTGAATATATATTAAAAAATGTGTTGTGGAATGCACCATTTTCCCCCAAATTTTATTGGGGGGAGAACCCCCCAAGCTCACTTGTAGTTGTCAGGCTCTCTTGCTGCGCTCGCTCGCTATGCACCATATGGGGGCTGGTCTGACAAACTTTGCCAGTTCTACTTTGGGTTCCCAGGCCAGCTCTTATCCTCTACCTCTCCACTGATTCCCAGAACCTGACAAGACTTGTGAAAATCAAGGCAAAAGGGTGTGGTGTAACGGCCAGAGCTGCCCACTTTGGAACTGGGGAACCAGGTTTGAGTTTAGGCATTGGCTCAACATTCTGTGATTCTGGACAAACTACTACATCTCCCAGTGCCTACAAAAAAGGAAGATGATCTTGTGGAATGTAGCTGGTGCTCACGTACAGTGCTCCATTACCTTCGGGTTGAGTCCATGTTACATGAAACCGCAAAAGAAACTGCAAAAAGAGAAAATCCACTAACCAGACTCTTGGCGCTATAAATAATAATACTTTTTATTACACTGTAGATTTGCAAGGTGTTAATTTAACACTTATGCTGAAGGCCATGGTGTGAGAACCTCAAAGCCCTTTCAAAGGTGCCGGCCTGTTGGGCAGAATGGCAGTTGGACTGACCCCAGGGATACCTCCCTCGACACACAGAAAAAGAGTGTAGGCTGCAAGAGAGCTGCTCGGGGAAATACTGAGTCACCTGCTGCTGGGCTCTCCCTGTAGCATCACTGCCTGGTTACAATGGAAACAGCAGACATACAATCACAGCTGCTGATGTACACATCAAATCAGTAACAGTGAGGAGCAAGGCAGGGCTACTGCCATTAATGTGTGAGGTTGAGCCGCAAATATACGGGATCTCCTTCCTTGCACAATCTTTAGTCGCCCCTCTCCCACTTGCTCAAACACACAAGTAACACAAAAACATTGTTCTATACAGCCTCAATCCACCTCAATGCACACATACAAGTTCCTGCTCAAAGTGTATTATTTATCAGGGGCAATGTATTTTCATGTCCTCTGTGGAATTCAACTGCATTGTCAATGGCAGTGTATTTTCAAGTTCCCATCACTGTAGTCAGGTCCCCTGGAATTATGCGTCAGGAAAGGACCAAATTATGCGGCAAAAATGAGAAAATTATGTGAGAAGAAAAGACAAATTATGCTGCATTATGCAGCACATTTTGTAATAGTATTACTTCATTATTAACACTGGCTGGGCATTGGTTGCACCTCATTAGTACCAGTTTAACACCCAAATATAGCAATAAGCAACAGAAAGGTGACCATTCCAGCTTTGCAAAGGGCCTTCCACTGCATTGCAACATGTGTCGCTGCATTTTTAGTAACTTTTGAAGCATTTGGGCAAGAAACAATTGTTTTGTTGTTAAAATCTGCAGTGCAGATTATTCGTCAGATGATGGATTACGTGAGAAATGTGGCAAATCTAGAATTATGTGAAAATGGCTGCCTCCGCGCAATCGCATAATTTCAGTGGCTCTGACTTTAGTATTCGTCAGTGGCAGCATATATGCATGCAATCCATACAATTACACTGTAAATCAGTAGGTGAATTTTTCCATGTGCTACATGAGATGACACTAAAAGGCATCAGCAGTGTATATTTGTGTCTCCCACAGGATTGCATTGTACATTTAATGCCTGCAATATTTATATAGGTATTGTTACCCGACTGGAGATCATGGCACTAGATCAACAGAGAGAGGTGAGAAGTTAATGAATTACAGCAAATATAGTAAATGTGTTTTCACATGGGGCTGCATTAGAAGTCTGTGGTAGCTTGTATTTCCTAACCGACGTAAGATTGAAATGTGAGCGCACTGTCCCTACCTCAAATGCAAACAGAGACAGCACGCAGTCGCCGCCATAACAGACACTAACTCCAGATCACAAACAGCTAATAGAGAGATCCTCGAGGTCTTCAGGAAATTTTACGAGGAACTCTACACAACAGACACCAACCTCAAGCACGACGGGGGCGCCTGTCTCCTAGACAAAATAGATTTGCCATGCCTCACAGCAGACCAGAGGGAGGCGCTAGAAAGCGAAATCACCGGGCCAGAAATAGACAAGGCAGTAGCCTCACTAAAAGAAAACAAGGCACCAGGACCAGATGGCTACACAACCACTTTCTATAAGAGCTTCCTGCACCTCCTAAAACCCATGTTGGTTAAGGTATTCACACACTGCAGCCAAACCGGCGGCATGACCCAGTCAATGTCCGAGGCAAATATAATAGTAATTCCCAAGGACGGCAAGGACACCCAATACCCTGCCAACTACCGGCCTATCTCACTAATAAAAGTGGACTGTAAGATCTACGCGAAGGTACTAGCGATGAGACTAAACACATACCTACCAAGCATAATCCACATCTCACAGGTCGGATACATAAAGAATAGGTTATCCAACGACAACACTAGACTACTATGCCACCTAATCGATAGCACATTCATAACAAACAGCCCGGCTGTAATGATAGCCTTGGACGCCGAGAAGGCTTTTGATAGAGTCTCCTGGCCCTTCCTAGACAACTGCATGAAGAAATCTGTCCTAGGTGATCAATATAGGAAGATGGTAATGGCACTCTACAACGAGCCGAGAGCCAGAGTAGTAGTAAACGGAGCCGCGTCGGACCTACTCACACTAGGTAGAGGTACAAGACAAGGGTGCCCACTTTCACCAGCCCTCTTCCTTTTGGCCATAGAGCCGCTACTAACCATGATTAGGGCTAACACACACATAAGAAGCATCCCAGTACATGAGTCCGTGGTCAAGCTGGCCGCTTACGCGGACGATGTATTGATCATAACAGAGGAACCAGACACATCCATAGCAGCACTAATGTCCACCATTGAGGAATATGCACAAGTCTCTGGATACAAGCTAAACAAAGACAAGTCATAATGCAAGCCATTGAATATCCACACCGCAAAAGCGTCCCTAGGTAATTCAGGACTGACGTGGCAAACAAAATACCTAAAATACCTTGGCCTGTAATTCGGAAGGGATCTAAAGTCGACCCTAGATTACAATGAGAGCAGACTTCTTAAGAAAGTGAAAGAGCGCATAGATACTTGGTCTCCCAAGTTCATTAGCTGGTGGGGGAGAATAGAATCAGTGAAAATGATGTTAACACCCATAGTCAACTACACGCTTAGCATGCTGCCACTCACACCGACGAACGACTTCCACAAACAACTAGACTAGTTGCTCAACAACTTCATATGGAGGGACAAAAGCCAAGAATAAGCCTCCAGAAGCTCAGACTAAACAAGAACTTGGGAGGCCTAAACCTCACTAATTTTAAAATATTCCACACCGCATGCCTAGCCAGGCAGGGTATCCACTGGGTGGCCCCGAGCCAAGAGTACAAGCCCGCATGGCTGTCCTTGGAGAGAGCACTAATAGGAGGCCTGGACCCAATAGCAATGATGACGGCGAACAAACACCCCCAAGCCAATAACACTATCCTGAAGAACACAAAGACCGCACTACTCAGGGTAGATAAAAAGCTAGAACATAGTATCGGAAACACTGAGTGATCTCCCTATGGCACAACACAAAGCTCAAATACAAAGAGATAACACTAGACATGAAGGAATGGTATGAGCAAGGGATCTCTACACCGCAACAACTAATGATACAAGGACACCCCCTCACTTTCGACTCACTCAAAAACCAGTACAACCTCCCAGGCCTAGAATTCTACGCATTCCTAAAAATAAAAGCCGCAATTACTAGAGCAAACCTCAGCAGAAACCCGCTATCCATCCTAGAGTACATGTCAAACCTAAACAAGCTAGGACACCAAACAGCCCACCTCTACAATCTACTCAGCCCCCACACATCAAGACTGAACAATAAAGCCCTTGAACCCCTGGAAAGAGACATGGGTAGAGGCCTCAGGGAAAGGGAGAAGTTAACCATATGGCAAGCCGCAACTAGAAACAAGATAACCCCACAACTAGCCCAGACGAAATACTGGCTGCTGCACAGGGTGTTCTGGACTCCAGCTCGCCTGGCCGCTGCAGGTATCAGGGAGGATGACAGATGCTGGAACTGCCACAAAGAGAAAGGGGACCTGGAACACCTAATCCTACACTGCTCCAAGGTCAGAGTGTTCTGGAGCAAGATCAGGCAATTCATATCTGACCTGACAGGCCAACCACTGCAAGGCAGTATCAAAGAAATCACTGCAACTGCAATAGCCCCAAGCCCCAAAGCGAAAGATGACAGAGACCTGATAGACCTCCTCCTAACAACAGCAGTGAAAATAATCCTCACGAACTGGAAGGACACCAGGAAAGCCACCTTCAAAGGCTGGCTAAACTGGATCACCTTCTTAAGAGGAGCAGACAACATAGCCTCACACCACTCACCATGCCACCACTCCGGGGGGGAAATGTGGAAGGCACTAGATGAGCACTTGATCACCCTCAAACCCCCGTAAAACCCCCAGGCTTCAACAGCAGGAACCAGCTGACAGAGCTACCTCACCCGTAATTGGCCAACCCCCCCCCCCCCGGGTTTCTTTCTCTCTTTCTCTTTTCTTCACTTCTCCACAAAAATCCGCGAAGGAGGGAACGTAAATGTTTAATCGTTTGTACCACACAGCCCTGAGCGCAGGCGCGATATTACCGCCAGACACCACGCTGTACTACCCTTGTTGTATTGAAATGAGACACGGAAACTGTACTGTATGAATATAAACACCTGTTTAATAAAAAATTGGGAAATAAAAAAAAAGAAATGTGAGCGCATTTTTATGAGCCCCATGTAGGGCACAAGTCGGGGATACACGCAGGTACACAGCGTCCACCCACTCTTTTCCCAGGGTGGACACCGTCCCCCCTGCAAAGAAGTTAGGGCTCAGAGAAATATGTTGAAATTGTCCCAGTGTCATTTTCAGACACCAGGACACGTTCAACAGCGCCAGTACATTGTCTGCTCCCAAGTCCTAGTAGCAACGTGAGGGCACTGATGGGTTTTCTTTTTCACCTCCAGCTCTGCCAAGATAAAGGCAGAAGTTAAGGGGCAATCCGGCCTCCTTTTGATCGAGTATCCTGACTGGAGGCAGCCTGGAACCTTACACTTATGCAAATGCAAAGGAGAGGAAACAAAAGCACACAGCTTGTTATCTCCTCACAGTTACTTAAGAGATGCATGCTTTTTACTTTGTTCAGTCCCTATATTTAAGTTCACGCACTGTAAGAATTTCAGATGGGTATGCCTGTCCCAGTATTGACACAAATAACAATTGTGTGATGCCACGTGTGAATGCCACGCATCCTGATGCTATGTGCTGTGATGGCATGGGTCATGATGTCACTTGCATAATGCCCAACTTGGTCAGTCCCCTCACTTCTTTTTATAGGACTTGCGCCCTGCTCTCATGGGTCTGATTTGTAAATCGACTGCAGTGTATTTTCATGTCCCCCATACAACTACATCATAAAATAGTGGAAGTGTGCTTCAATTTCTGAACTACAATTGTACTGTAAGCCACTGGTAGTGTATTTTCATGTGCATTTTTAATGTGTACCACAGGATGGCAATGTACATCAGTTGCAATGTACATGTGCCATGGCACTGTGAGTCAGTAACAGTACATCTTCACGTCTACCGTAGGATTGCAATGTAAATCAGGGGCCTCATCTGTCAGTGAGTCCCATAGGATTGTACTGTATGTCACTGCATTTTCACATCTGCCATGGGATTGCATTGTAAATCAGGAGCAGCATTTGATTGTGAGTCCCATAGGACTGTTCTAGTAGTCACTGTGTCTTAATGATTCCCATGGGATTGCATTGTAAGTCTGCGGCAGCATTTATTTCATGTCTATCATTAGACTGAACTGTAAATCAATATATTTTCATGCATCCTAAAGGTTTGCATCGTAAATCTATCATAGCATTTTTCATATCTGCTATATCAGGGGTCTCCAACCTTTTGTGTAGTGAGAGCTACTTCTGGTCAGTGAAAATCGTCGTGAGCTACTAAACCCCAAGCAACTCGCGCATTTTTCCGAGCGACCTCCCCCGCCCAGTTTCATTGACGTTAAGCTTATTTCTTCAGAGCCCACGGGCCCCATACTGTGGTTTGAACACAATAACACTGAAAGAAAAGACTTTGCATGTGTGCTGTTGGCAAACCGCTTTACGACCTTTCAAGTAATAGTTTCAAAATCACGACACATGATAAAGCATTAAGATAAAATAAATGAATAAATAATACGAGGGATGCACAATGAAAGGCATATTATTTTCACATTGAGATCACCAAATCCACAACAATGAAAGGATCGAATCTTCATCATAGTGACAAATACTACAAACCCCATTGGTATGAACAAGACCAGGACTGGTGTCCCAGATCCATTACAGGTGTGTGGAGGACACTGGCCAGCTTCCAGCATCTGCAGTTATGCACCAATGATTTATGTGCATTTTGGTATCACATACAGATGGGCCATGTTTGAAAACACTGAGTCCATGACAGCAAGAGCATGCCAGTAGAGTAGAGGACATTTTACTCCTGCCTGCATTTTCCATACGGGCCTACAACTAAGAGTTTTCAGTGGTGGTCTAATTGTGCTGAAATCCACTGACTGCGCCCTGAAATGAAGTGCTCAGTGGTGTGTTCCCGGAAAGATAAGCAACAACAACAGTACTTTATGTGCGCAAAACAGTTAACTGGACTCAAGAACACGTTGACTCCATAACCAAGCTGGTGCCCCAATAATAAACACTGATCACGTTGTAAAAATAGTAACTGTTAATATTAATTATAATTGCAAAGACGAGTAGCAAGGGTCCTCAAGGCCAGATAAGGGTTCATGGAGCGGGGTACAGTCTGATCGAAAGCACAACACTGCAAACGGCTGGTATAATAGTAGTATGCACATTGCATGCACACACACTCCCTCACACAACAAATTACAAAAAAGACAAGACGACGAAATCGAAACCCCGTGCATGCAAGGAATTCTGAGGTACAACATAATAATAATAAAAATAATAAGCACTACCAAAAAGCTTTTCCACACATGCCAGTCGGTCCTACAATGGGAATCTCAGTCTGGATCTGTCCTGGATTAAATATATACCAGGCTGCGTGACCGCCTCGAGTGTGACAACTGTATCCTGGTCAAAAGTAAGCTTTAGCAGCTATATGATTGAACTGTGGGTGAGATATTTTAATGTCTCCCTTGGGATTGCACTCCTATCAGGCAGCAGCGTAGTTTAATATCACTTGAAGGATTGCATTGTAAGTAAGTGGCAGCCTTTCTTTCTTGGTTGGAAACACACAAGTAATCGAGCACAAGAGATAACAACACAAATTAGGTTTGTTTATAAAGCCCTCACTCACCGACCTGGTCGGTGACATGCTTCATCATCGGGCCCCACTGGGTGTGACCGAATGTCACCCCAGTGTGCTTCAACGCTAGATTTACTGTGGAGCGGGTAATGTGAAGAAGTGAAAGGCTAGGTGATGAGTTACGTGAAAAAAAGTGATGTGGTGAATTAAAAATTCCTTGCATGTATCAAAAATTGATTTAATGAGTGATCACCAAGGACATATTAAAAAATGTGTTGGTAAACACGGCCAACTAAATTGGATGGTCTGTTTCCAATATCATTATGTGGTGGTGGATGGTCAACATGTTACTGCCAAAGGTGGTGTAATTAACCTGGCATTCGTCAGGACCTAAAGTGACTAAACCCCGGCGGTATGGGCACGCTAAGGCCCACCCTACCAAGGGACGTGAAAGTAAAAGATGTCTGTAAAAGTGCAATGTACAGGGGGCCTCACCACACAAAAAACCGGGAGGCACACACCCTGCTAGTCTCTAGATCAGAGACTTCAAAAATGTAATGCACCTGTGGGAGCAAGAAAAACAGACATACACAGAAAGACAAACAAACAATTAGTTCTTGTTCTGAGAATAATCATTGTAAATAAGGTGACTTGTGCTCATGTGTACTGACATGTGCACAACACTCATCTAGTTGCAAAGATAAGTGGCTCCGCCAGTGGGTGTATATTTAAACTATGATACATGATAACATTATCAGTGTACTGCCGGTCTCACGTAGTATCCATGTCAAACGGCACATACAAATATTGCCCACCGGTGCGCGTGTCAGATTCCATGCGCCGCGAGGGAGATACGTGCCACTATGGGAAACGGGAGCTTAGGTAGAGAGCCCTGTAGAAACACAAAGCGCGTTCACTGTGTGGAACTAACCGATCAATGGGCCAAGAGCCAGTGACCACTATGCCCAAAGATTACGGAGTACTGACGCAATGGTTCTCACTTAAAAGGAGATGACATATCACCCCATAGACCACGGGAGGGGGGTGATGGCGTATTTGGCACATCCTGCAAGAGGAAAAACAAACAACGGGACAAACTGTTACAGAAGCCTCAAAAGTACTTAGCTTGTGTTGGTAACGTAGCCAAGGAAACACTCACGCCCACGACGCCAGGCACCCGTTTGTAAACCTGAACAGCCCTCTAAACCGAGTCTCGACGATCGGGACCTTGAGTGAAGGGACGGTATATGTAGCGAGAGCCGAGTCAGCAGCGCTCGCGTTTCCGGGTCAGGGCGTGGCCAAAAACGCGTATGCGTGGGGTTAACCAATGGGAATGGCCGGCCGATGTCAACAGACCGGCATTACCATTCTGAAGCTAGAGCGCCCAGGCGCAAGTTACGATGTCAAAACTGAAAAACTGGAAACTTTATTGACTATTATCAAATAAACAGCCCAAAGGTGTGGCATTAGATGATAAGTCCATGTTGACTATTTCGCCGGGGATGGGCAAAAATGAAGCGTGGGGTTAGTTCAATAATCTGGTCAACGCAGTAAACCAGGCGAACTAAACTAACGGGAAACTTTATTGACTATTATCAGATAAACAGCCCAAAGGTGTGGCATTAGGTGATAAGTCCAGGATGGGCAAGAACGAAGCATGGGGTTTGTTCAATAATCTAGTCAAAGTAGTAAACCAGGCGAACTAAGGAAAGGTCAGCATGGGTTACAGAATATCATATGTCAGATAAGAGCAATGGCTCACAAACTAGTGGTGCTAGGAGGTGATAGACTCATGAATAATCATTAGAGGATGCCTGTTCTAGGTTTTGATGTTTAAACATTAGAGAATGCCTGTTCTTAGCCTATCAGTACTCAATGAGATGCACATGGATAATTAATTATTTATAAGAACTCGAAATCCGTTGGCACGATTGGTAGATATTCAGAGAGATTCCGAGAGGATGTTACTTTCGAATTGAACCCCATGGTATGTCATCATTCAGACCATTTAGGTGGGTGCCCAGCCGGTACACCCATCGCTGCTCCTTCTCAAAGAGGCTTTCAGCAATGTTGGGGCCCTCAGTTAGCTGCTCGATGACAGTCCATCTTAGGTTATTGGTGGTATGGTTCGCTTGTAAGAAGTGGTCGCTCATCTTGGTTGTGGTTTTTTTGCACCTAATGTTGCTCCCATGTTCCAACTGTTCCGTCTGTCATCTAACGATGGCTACAAAATCGTTGTCCTTGGAACCAGACAAAACATGGTGGCAAAAATCACACACCAACTGTAACTCGGCTAATGTTGTCTACCTAATCACGTGCCCCTGTTTGTACCGATACGTGGGCATGACAACAAGAAAGGTCAAACAGAGGGTATGTGAACACAGGAGCAACATTAGGTGCAAAAAAAACACAACCAAGATGAGCGACCACTTCTTACAAGCGAACCATACCACCAATGACCACAGATGGACTGTCATCGAGCAGCTAACTGAGGGCCCCAACATTGCTGAAAGACTCTTTGAGAAGAAGCAGCGATGGGTGTACCGGCTGGGCACCCACCTAAATGGTCTGAATGATGACATACCATGGGGTTCAATTCGAAAGTAACATCCTCTCGGAATCTCTCTGAATATCTACCAATCGTGCTAACGGATTTCGAGTTCTTATATATAATTAATTATCCATGTGCATCTCATTGAGTACTGATAGGCTAAGAACAGGCATTCTCTAATGTTTAAACATCAAAACCTAGAACAGGCATCCTCTAATGATTATTCATGAGTCTATCACCTCCTAGCACCACTAGTTCGTGAGCCATTGCTCTTATCTGACATATGATATTCTGTAACCCATGCTAACCTTTCCTTAGTTCGCCTGGTTTACTACGTTGACCAGATTATTGAGCAAACCCCATGCTTCGTTCTTGCCCATCCTGGATTTATCACCTAATGCCACACCTTTGGGCTGTTTATCTGATAATAGTCAATAAAGTTTCCCGTTAGTTTAGTTCGTCTGGTTTACTGCGTTGACCAGATTATTGAACTAACCCCACGCTTCGTTTTTGCCTATCCCCGGCGAAATAGTCAACATGGACTTATCATCTAATGCCACACCTTTGGGCTGTTTATTTGATAATAGTCAATAAAGTTTCCCGTTTTTCAGTTTTGACATCGTAACTTGCGCCTGGGCGCTCTAGCTTCAGAATGGTAATGCCGGTCTGTTGACATCGGCCGGCCATTCCGATTGGTTAACCCCACGCATACGCGTTTTTGGCCAAGCCCTGACCCGGAAACGCGAGCGCTGCTGACTCGGCTCTCGCTACATATACCGTCCCTTCACTCAAGGTCCCGATCGTCGAGACTCGGTTTAGAGGGCTGTTCAGGTTTACAAACGGGTGCCTGGCGTCGTGGGCGTGAGTGTTTCCTTGGCTACGTTACCAACACAAGCTAAGTACTTTTGAGGCTTCTGTAACAGTTTGTCCCGTTGTTTGTTTTTCCTCTTGCAGGATGTGCCAAATACGCCATCACCCCCCTCCCGTGGTCTATGGGGTGATATGTCATCTCCTTTTAAGTGAGAACCATTGCGTCAGTACTCCGTAATCTTTGGGCATAGTGGTCACTGGCTCTTGGCCCATTGATCGGTTAGTTCCACACAGTGAACGCGCTTTGTGTTTCTACAGGGCTCACTACCTAAGCTCCCGTTTCCCATAGAGGCACGTATCTTCCTCGCGGCGCATGGAATCTGACACGCGCACCGGTGGGCAATAATTGTATGTGCCGTTTGACATGGATACTACGTGAGACCGGCAGTATACTGATAATGTTATCATGTATCATAGTTTAAATATACACCCACTGGCGGAGCCACTTATCTTTGCAACTAGATGAGTGTTGTGCACCTGCCAGTACACATGAGCACAAGTCACCTTATTTACAATGATTAATCTCAGAAAAAGAACTAATTGTTTGTTTGTCTTTCTGTGTATGTCTGTATTTCTTGCTCCCACAGGTGCATTTAATTTTTGAAGTCTCTGATCGAGAGACTAGCAGGGTGTGTGCCTCCTGGTTTTTTGTTCGGTGAGGCCCCCTGTACATTGCACTTTTACAGACATCTTTTACTTTCACGTCCCTTGGTAGGGTGGGCCTTAGCGTGCCATAACCGCCGGGGTTTAGTCACTTTAGGTCCTGACGAATGCCAGGTTAATTACACCACCTTTGGCAGAAACATGTTGACCATCCACCACCACATAATGGTATTGGAAACAGACCATCCAATTTAGTTGGCCGTGTTTACCAACACATTTTTTAATATGTCCTTGGTGATCACTCATTAAATAAATTTTTGATACATGCAAGGCATTTTTAATTCACCACATCACTTTTTTTCACGTAACTCATCACCTAGCCTTTCACTTATTCACATTACCCGCTCCGCAGTAAATCTGGCGTTGAAGCACACTGGGGTGACATTCGGTCACACCCAGTGGGGCCCGATGATAAAGCATGTCACCGACCAGGTCGGTGAGTGAGGGCTTTATAAACAAACCTAATTGGTGTTGTTATCTCTTGTGCTCGATTACTTGTGTGTTTCCAACCAAGTAACACTCTTTTGTTGTTATTTTTCTAGTGATAGTGGGGACTAAGAGTGTTGCTTCCTCCCTACCTCTCTTTTTGTTGATTTAGCATTTGTTTCTTGTCTGCCACAAAACTGAACTATATTCCGTTTATGTTCCGTTCTCCCATGCAGCGGATAAAGTGCATTAAAGAAAGTATGGGAACTGTGACCCTGAGCGCAGTGGGGGCGGGGCTAGAGTGTGAGGGCAGGCGAAAAGGCATAGCTAAAATAATGCACACTAGAAATGGTAGAATTCACTCCAAGTTATTAGTCCCAAATTCTTGATGCTCAACAACGTTAATAACATGCGATCTTGATTAGTGTTCCGTCCTAGCGCATTACTGTATGTGTCGCAAACTGGACCCTCGTCAAGTCCCCAAACAAGATGCACAAGCACACGTATGAATGAATTCAAAATCTTTAAACCACTTCATTATGTTATTATTTTTATTCCTGCAGCTCTCCGTTTTTAATCCAAAAGTTTTATACCTCCTCAATTTTTCATCACAATGTTTTCAAAGATGCCAATCCAAGCTTTTCTTAGCAGCACGAGCACAATAAACTGTACCTTTTGCATTTTGGGATAATTCCATTCCTCGGGGTAACTAAAATACAAGATGATAGAAGCGAAACCCATCAGCCTGACCAGTGAGTAATAAACTAAATAGAAATCTGAATAACAAACGTAAGTGCTTAATCCCACAATGGCACCTAATACGATATAGCTTTTTAACATAAAAATCTAAAAGTGCAACCCTGCTCATAATCACTCATACGTGACCCACAATGACTTAAATTCAGTGATTAACTCCATTTAAAGCAACCCAAAAGTGCACTTATAACTCTCCCAAATAAAAGTGACACAGAGAAGTGAAATCCATTAAATGGCACATACGTTCATGCAAAATAAACACGTAACATTCATGTGAAACCTATGATAACTGGAAAAAGAATTACCTGCTTTCAGATAAAACACAGCTCACCAAGAATCAACAATAAAATATGACTGAATATACTTATCAAATATTCAACACAAAACCAGTATTCTTAAATCTCCCTTGTGTTGCTAAGAAAAGCATGTATTGACATCTTTGAATACATTGTGATGAAAAATTGATGAAGTATAAAACGTTTGGATTAAAAATGGATACATTCTAGAATAAAAATAATAACATGGTAAATTGGTTTGAAGATTTTGGATTAATTCATAAAGTGGCTGATCATCTAGTTTGGGGACATGACGAGGCTCCAGTTTGTGACACATGGTTAAAATAATACCATATTTTTTAACTATTTTGTTGCTCTTTCATAGACAGGTAAAACACACCTTAAATGAAAAATAAATGTGACTTAAACTAATCAGTGAGAAATGCACTATTTCACGTAAGATATATAGCCTCTGTTGGTTGATGTGATCACTACTGGTGTCTGTGTGTGAAACCAAACAGCAAGAGATCTGAATCCTGCTTGGTGCAGTGGGGAAGATTTACTTGTGTATGTTTAGTGCTATGAAGCCTTAGCCTGTCGCAGAAAGTACTGGGAATATGTATGTTACAATTGTAAATGTACCTTACACACAGTATAAAATAGGCTGGCAAAATGCACAGAAAGGTTTAGGTTAAAGATAAAAAGTGCTTGCAAAATATAGATTTTAATAATCGCACTCAGACTGCACATAGTGCAAACATTTTTAGGTCGCTGCCTACCAGACAGTGAGCTTGCTGGTTTGCTGAAGACAGCTTGGGGAGTTTCAGAATGTTGACCTGGGAATCCATTTTGCCCTTTGTATGCCATTGGCTTTATGGTTTGTAACTCACATTTTCTTTCTTTCCATTTACTGGCTTTATTTGCTTTAGGCTCACCAGATTCAGTTCCTCCCTCCTGTTGCCCAAGCCTTATTTACAGTATCCTTCTGAGTCCTTGGTTACTATAAACAGGCCTGTATATCTAGTTCTTATCTTGTCACAATTGCCATGCATTCAAAGACCAAGGTCAAATGTCAGGTGCTGTCTTAGAAGGGTGCTTTTATACTGTTCTTTCTCTGACTTCAAAGTGAGAGAATGGCGATTCTCTGATTAAAATGAGTGGAGAATCAAGATTTAATTAAAGACATGGAGGCTAATCCTGCCGGAGTGGCATTATAAGATATTATGCATAATGGTAGCCTCTGGTCTTGAAATGAAAATTATGTGACAATCATGCTGGATACTGGGGGTAGGTAAGAGTTTTTTTCTAGCTCATGACAACATTTAAATGAACTGTGTAAGTATTTCAGAATTTATTAGAATTAGGAACAAAAAGAAAGCACGTTTTTTGTTATTTCTGAAGCGTGTTGGAAACAAATACGTCAATATGATCAAAACAAATCATTACACTAAGGGGTCGATTCTGATTCAGGAAACTAATCCGTACGACGATTCGAATTCGTAGCCTTTTCCGTACAAATCCGTCCGAATCGCGTAGTACGATCCGTAGGTAAAAAATACGTCTGAATCTTTGCGAACCGTACGAAAATCAAGGGAAAATCCGTATGATACGGACCCTGAAAGTGAACCATACGAATCGTAACCATGCTGTACGACCCGACAAGTACGATCCAGACCGGTGAATCAGAATGCGATTCATAAGGGAAAACGTGTATGAGCTGCGATTTGTACGGAAAACTTCACGTATGAGCGAGCCACAAAATCAAATACGAGACAAACCCACACTGAACGAAGCGCACGCGAACCCCATAAAAACGTCGCGCATGAGCGAGCCACAAAATCAAATACGAGACAAACCCCCCCTGAACGAAGCGCACGTGAACCCCTAAAAACAGCACAAGGAGGTAGAAAATGACTCGTACCGCGAGAACGTCGCGTTGGACACACAAATAAACAGAAGCAAATACAAGTAAACGAGCCGTACTGAACCACGCGGACACTGTAAAACAGCACAAGGAGTGTGAAAAAGACTCACACAACACCATAAAACACGTTTCCAGTGTACAAACCATGGAAATGAATGTCCTGGCCAGATCCAAACAGGCAAACAGAGGGGCTAACTCAGAACCACCCCTTATAACACACCCACCAAAAATTCTAACTAAGCCCCACCCACAAATGGACCAGTTAAAAGGGCCCACACACACAAACCAGGATCCTTTGCAACAGACCCAATTTGCAAGACACACTGACAACACACCACCAACTGCACACATCCACCTTCACACATACCCCCAATCACATTCAGACCCACACCCCTACCATTCACATTCAGACCCACACACCCACATCCATACACACCGTCACCCCACACCATGTCCGCAAAGAAAAATCCAAAGTTCACAAAGGAGGAGATGGAGATCCTTGTAGATAAAGTCATCAGAGTCGAGCCACAGCTGTTTGGCGCATTGGTCAGACGGACCAGCATAGCTGAGAAAACACGCCTGTGGGAGAGGATAGCAAATAGGGTGAATGCTGTTGCACCCATCAGACGCACAAGGAAGGAGTGCCAGGCCAGGTGGTACGATCTGCGGAGGATGATCAAGCGGAAAATGGACGACGAGTATGCACAGAGCCAGCACACTGGAGGTGGTGGTCCCAGCAGACCAGTACAGTACCAGCCTTGGGAGGAGAAGGTGATGGTCCTGCTACCACCGGTGGGAGTACATGAAATTGAAGGAGTCGTAGAGCCTGGTGAGTACACAAACAACTCATGTAACATGGGGGTAATGGCATCCACACCCCAAGTACAAAAAATGCCTGCACCAACCCCCAAGGACCCACCGCCCACAACTACATTAAAAAACAACGCTAATGTCACTAACATGTATATGCCCCATTGAGAAAGCAAGGCCATGCTATGTCCCATGCTATAGGAAGCACAGACCCAAAAATGGACGTCCGGTATGCTGGGAAGGTGGGTGTCAACAAATGCATCGTGGGACTCCAAATCAGACCCAATTGCATGGGCATCTGCAAGGGGGGCTTTTGCCCTCCCCCCGGGATCGCCAGTGCGTCTGGGGTGGGCCCAGTCAGGGCCAGCCCTAGTCCATCATGCTTTTGAAATGGTGCCATTGTTCCAGGTGGCAGCCCCCTCCATTGGGTGGGAAGGGTGCAAGGGGGTGGCTGAGAAGTGTGAAAGGTAGAGGGCGAGAAGGGTGCAAGGCGGAGGGGAGAAGGGCAGCAACGCCTCCCAAATGTGGCTGAGTGAAATCTACAAGATTTCACTCAGTCACTTTTAAGCACATGCTGTGTCAAAACTCAACGCATGCTTGAAGCAAGCGTAAGGATTGACGCAGCAGTGTGCAGATAGGGCCCCACAGAGCATTGCTGGAGCTGCATTGCGCTGGTGACGCAACTCCAGCAATGCGCCAGTTCTACGGCACAGGTGCGTGACGCAGCTGTCCCATTTTTCCCCCATGGTGCTCCGCAAGGTAAATGTGTCGCATACATGCTGGCATAGCTGTGGTGCACAATGACTGGCAAATCCCTGCTGATATGCAGGGCTGTGCCAGTTATAGTAAATATGCCCCCACATGTCAATGACTCCTGAGCACAGATCAATCTGACCCCACAACTTACCCATTCACAAGTGAACATTGAGGACAATCCAAAGCATAGACAACTACCAGGTGGAACAGTGCCATCTACAATGTGTATTAAAAATGGATGTTGCATTAAATTACATTAACATTGTCTGTCTCTCACACCCACAGGGCAACATGCGGAATCTACCCCCAACAATGGGGAAGATGAATCACAGTCCCAGGCTCCGCAGGACCCTGATCCCACGACGGCGACGCCACTCACCACTCCACGGATGACCCCGACCAACCTGACACCTCTGGTGCCCAAACCCGTGTAGCACCTGGATCAGGAACATCTGCGCCAAACACCACCACCATTCCTGCCACCTCGGAGGTTCTGCGGTTTTCGACTCCGCTTCGTATCTAGCCGCCATTTTTTTGTCCAGCCGCCATTTTCTGTTGCCTCACTCAGGCAGCACGGCGAACGCAGTATTTTTGCTTTTTCAGCTGCTACATGTCCTTTCTGTTAAAAAGTAACCCCTTGTCATTGTTTACTAAACCGATGTCAGGGTTTAGCTGAGTTCGTTAAGCCATGTCTAGACTGATTAATCCTTGTCTTACTCCACTGTTTGGGTCCCACCATTCTTTCTTACTTTATCTTATTTGACTGGCCTTCGCTATTCTATTCGTGTATTCTCTTATTACACAAACTATCCTTTGAAGCATACAAACATGTTCTACCACCTGCAAATTGAATTACGGGCACTAGTGTTGATTAACTTGAGGGGAGGAGAGCACACGGGGTCTGAAAGGAGGGTGTGTTTAAGATACTTGATAGCTTGTTTTCAAACTTTTCCTATTTGTCAGTTTTGTATGTTCTGGGAGTAGGCATTGTAAATGTGTGTACTATAAAAGACTGTGAGCCACAGAGTTAAGTAGCAGTCTCCTGAGAATATATCGTTAGGGTACTTCTTGGACAACTGTGCTTAGCTGCAGCTAATAAACTCGATTTTCTACGCCTAACAGAGTGTCTCGTGTCTCTGTCTGACAAGGCAGGTGAACCCCGAGATATTAGGCGTGCCCTGCGCCGCTCTGCCCATAAGGCCTGGTTCTCCAACTGGCACCCAACGCGGGGCGACTTCAGTGGTAGTGGTTCAGCCCAAGGGTCGTGAGGAGCTTCGCAAGAAAATTCTGGAGGATTCGCGAACCACGTGAGCGACCCCTGTATGTCGAATTGGACCAAAGGTCTTTTGCAGCGCGGCTACTCCTTTCCGACGGCTGCTGATGACTGCTGCCCTGACTGTCACCCTGCCTTGGCCCTCTGGTGATGATTGGTATCGTGAGACGTTAGACGGACATCTGTTGGCGTGAGAAAACATTTAGTTAAGTATTTGTGGGTAGCGCCAACTCTTTTGTTTTGTTTTTGTTATTAGATTAGTGCACTTATCGAAGCCAAGGGGTAAGTACGTTTGTGCTGTGACTATATTGTTTTAAACCCCTTGAAGTTTGTGAATAGTCCAGTTTGTTACGAAATGCCTGGACTTAGTAAGTGTAGGAAGTTTTGCTGTTTAGGCTGTAATAGGGATTCCCGGCTAGAGGATTCTTGTCCAATTCCTCCGGTTGGAACTACCACTTATGAGCTCTATTCAAAACATGGTCTTGGCCCTATTATTTTTAATGAAACATGGATTCGATATACGAAGAAAGATGGTGTTCTGCAGTTGCCACAAAATGGTAGTTTTGAGCCTGACATATTAGATAATTTAGAAGCAATTTTGTTTAAGAGAAAAGCCCGGCCGGCAATGTTTGACTCTTTCCGCTTATGGCGTAAGGAAGCCAAACAGAAAGAAATTAAACAAGCAAAAAGAGATAAGAAAGCTCAAAATATGACGATTTTACAGGCTGCTCACCAGTTTAAAAACGATGAGACTGATCAGATGATTGAAGTCTCAGAAAGACAGCATCATATGGCAATAGATAGATGTTATCCTGTGTTGCCTACTTCCCCACAGAGTAAGGATCTTGACGAGGATCCTTTTATGTCTCATTTGTTGAGATTACCTCCACCTTATGTATTAGGTGCTAATGCACCTCCATTACAACCTATTGTTCAGCAACCTGTTGCTCAACCAGTTGTTCCGGTTCTTCCGCAATTGCCTATTGTAGTGATTCCACCTCCACCTCCTTTGCCACCGACTTCTGTACATCAGTCTTCTGTACCTCAGTCTCCTTTACCTTCAGTTTCTTTTGCAACTAGCTCTTCTCCTACTGTACTGAATACATTGTCTCCCGTTCTAGTGTCAGATGCTCCTACGGCTCGTCAACGATTAGTTGACACCGTTTCCGGTCTCTTGTCACCTTTCTTTGGGTCTCTTAATTTGACTCCTGCCTCGTCTCGAAGGCAATCTCGTAGTCAAATTCCGGACTCTGACGAGCAGATTAAGTTAGACTCTCTCGCTCGTAATTGGATCATGAGTGGTCCACTGTATAGTGTGCGCGATATTCTGGATACTTTTCTTCAGAGGAATGCGCCTACGCAGAGATATGTTTTTAATGTTATGTGTAATACTCTTATTAAAGAATGGGGAGATATGGATTTAGATCTACCTCCTCAGGGTTTGTTCGAGATACAGGATACATTTGATAAAGGTCTTATTGTGGGTTCCGAAGTTGAGCATGCCGTCCAGACACTTGTCACTTTTAGGTCTTCCTTTTTCTCTCAAGCTTCTCTCGAACCTGATCCTGCGGTTCGGCGTAAAATGAAACAATATCCTATGCGAGAAGTTCCTCCGGTATGGAGAGATGCGGTTCCAGACCAGGATGGTAATCAGCCTGTCCCAGCTCATTTCCAGCGTATATGGGTACATGATCCTTGGAAAAGATCGGAAGTTTTGGCGCTAAAACATTCTTTACCGGACCCTCGTAAAAATCCTGATGGGTAATATAAAGAGTTGTCCCAGACTGTTGATGCGTGTATCATGAATTTGGCTGATATTGATTTACTGATTGGAAATGTAGTCCCGCAATCATTATGGGCTCGGATTCGTAGGGAAGACCACGATCAAGCTTTAGGTGGTAATTGGGCTGCTATAATGGCTGCAGATGCAGGACAAGTAGGTGGTGCTAAACGCGATGATTTGATCACGGAATTGCCTGGTAGAATAATAGCTCCAATGAAAACGATGATGCCTGCCGTGCGTGTTAATTATGATAAGTTAGCTGCGTGTAAACGGAAGACGTATGAGAGTGTCTCCGATTTCTTTACCTGTTTCGAAGAAACTTTCATCGACCATAGTGGTCAAGATATGGGTACTGAAGGTGGACAGCGATTATTCGTGGATACATTTGTATTTAATTTACTCCCAGAATTATCGCACAAATTGAAAAATTCAGAGAGTTCATGGGCCGTTTCATCGACTGCCCAGATATTAGCTACTGCTCAGTATTATGAGAATAGGGATAAGGAAGAAAAGGATAAAGTGGAGAAAAAGACTAAAGAGCTAAAGACGAAGATTCTTTTGCAACAAGCTTATCCCCCTTGTCCTGCTCAGCGCCAATCGCAACAGCCTCCACAGTTTTAGAGATTGTTACAGAAACCTACACCTTTTGTTCCACTATCTTTGTTGGGTCCTAATCAATGTGCCTATTGTAAAGAGGAAGATCATTTTAAGAATAGTTTTCCGGTTTTATTGCAGCGTAATGGTGGATCATCAGTGCCGCGAGGCCGTGGTGGTTTTCAGTCAGTTCCTAGAGGAAGAGGGCGAGGCGTGTTGTCTCAGGGACAGCGTTCCTTTCCCCCTCAGAATACTATGAATTATTTTGATCAGCAGGACTCTCAGTCTGCGCAATATTATAATGACGATTACTATACAGAAAGCGAAAATCCTGATTTTCACACTAGTTAGGACAGCCATGGACAAAGCAAGGGAGTTGTATCAGTTCCAGTGGATCAGAATGGACCTTATGTTGATGTTGTAGCATTGGGTGTTATAGAACCATTTCTTTTGGATACTGGTGTAATGAGAAGTTCTATCATGCATTCCAAACTCCCTGGGGCACCTTTGTCTGGCTTAACAAATGTTTCTGTAGGATTCTCTGGCGCCCCAGTTCGCAACCTTGTTTCTTGTCCTTTGCCTATTTCCATTGGTCCTTATTATTTAGAAGCTCCGCTTCTTTTGACGACTGGTTGCGGAGAGAATTTGTTGGGTTTGGATTTACTGAAACGCCTGCATGCAACATTGTATTGTTCCCCCTCTGGTGTACATCTTACTTTGGGTGATAAATTGGTTTCTCCTATGTATTTATCTAAGGATCAACTGCTACTTGAATTGCGTTCACTTCCTGCTACGCTTTGAGCCACGGGTCCGAATGATGTTGGTTTGCTTGAAATTCCACCTTACGTGATTACTGTCAAACCCGATGTTAAATTACCTCGTATTGCTCAGTATAAGATTTCCAATGATGGCGAAAGAGCTCTGTTGGCTATTGTTTATGATTTAGTTCAGAAAGGTGTTGTTGAAGAGACAAGAGGAAATGTTTGCAACACTCCTGTTTTGCCTGTCCTTAAACGTACTGATCCTTCTAAGCCACCTGTGTACTGTTTTGTGATTGATCTTCGAGAGGTCAACAAAATTGTTGTCCCTCAGTTTCCTGTTGTCCCGGATATTACTGCTTTGCTTACAATGATTCCTGCTTCAGCTGTTTGGTTTTCAGTTATTGATCTCAAAAATGCTTTCTTTAGCATTCCTATTGCTGAGGAGAGTAGGGATCTCGTTGGCTTCTCTCTCGGAGGCCGAAGTTTTCGATTCAAACGTGTACCTCAAGGCTATTGTGAGAGTCCCTCCATTTATAGTCAGGCTTTGAAATCTCAACTGGATGTTTTTTCTTTGCCTCCAGGTGCTACTCTTATTCAGTATGTAGATGATTTGTTAGTGGCTGCCGATTCAGAAGATGTTTGTAAAATGCGACTGTTTTGCTTTTGCGACATCTGTCTGATCTACACCACAAGGTGTCACCTTCTAAATTACAATATCGCCGCCAAGAGGTTACCTATTTAGGTCACCTCTTGTCGAAGGAGGGAAGGCGATTGACCCCAGAACGTATCCAAGCAATTGCACGTATGTCTGTACCATCCACACAAAGAGAGGTGCGTGCCTTCCTAGGCATTACCTCTAATTGTAGACAATGGATTCCGAATTTTTCCCTGTTGGCTAAACCTCTGTTGGCACTTACTCTGAAAGACACGCCCCAACCTCTTCCTTGGTCTGATGAATGTCAGAAGAGTTTTTCTGATTTACGTACTGCATTGTGTTCTGCTCCTGTGTTGGGTACTCCAGATTATAGTAAGCCTTTCACACTCTATGTTCATGAAAGAGAAGGTTGTGCATTGTCAGTCTTGACACAACAATTTGGAGACAAGCAAAGGCCATGTGCCTATTTTTCGGCTACATTGGATCCAGTAGCCAAGGCATTGCCTAGTTGTCTCAGAGCAACAGCAGCAGCGGCGATCACCATTCGTCAATCTGTTGGATTGGTGTTGGATCACACTCTTATTGTTATGGTACCACATGCAGTAGATACTCTCTTGAACAGAACAAAGACACAACATCTCACGAGCGCTCGTTTGTCTGGATATGAGTTGACGCTTTTGGCTAGTCACATACATATCAAGCGATGTAATGTTCTAAATCCAGCAACATTGTTACCTATTTTAGATGAGAAAGATACACAAGAACAACATGATTGTTTCCTTCATACAGAGGAGGAAACTAAAGGCCGAATAGATTTGAAAGATACACCACTTGTGGATCCGGATGGGATCCTGTGGGTAGACGGGTCTTGCTTTAAGCTTCCTAATGGCGAGACGACTGCAGCCTATGCTGTTACTACTTTGCATACAGTAGTAGAAACTGCACGCATTACACAGAATTCAGCACAAGCAGCCGAGTTGATTGCAATAACAAGAGCGTGTGTGTTGGCGAAAGGAAAAAGAGTGACTGTTTACACAGATAGCCAATACGCCTTCGGCGTTGCTCATAGTTTCGGTCGTTTGTGGAAGGAAAGAGGATTCTTTACTTCCCATGGCACTAATATACAGCATGGTCAGTTGGTAACTGACCTTCTTGAATCACTTGTTTTGCCTACCCAGGTAGCGATCGTGAAGTGCAGTGCACATAAAAGGATTACCGATGATGTGGGTCGTGGGAATGCGTTTGCAGATGAGGTAGCGAAAGAAACAGCGAGAGATGTTAAGAGTCACATGTATGTTGCAGGCCCTGCAAGCTGGGTCAGAGAAGAAGGTATGTGTGAAGACACAGTAGAAAGTGTGAAAATGATCCAAGAGGAAGCAACTGAGAATGAATTGAGTAAGTGGAGAGAGAGTACGGGAATGTTGGACGCGACGGGATGTTGGACGGAATTGTCAGAGCACCAACGTTGGCTGTTACCAGATGCTTATGTACTACCTGTAGTTACTATGGCGCATGGTCCAGCTCATATTAGTGCAAAGGGAATATGTAAGCTCTTGGCTCCAGTATGGCAGAATGAAGGTATCCCCAAATGTGCGGAGAATGTGGTGAAGCATTGTATTGTTTGCTTGATGCATAATCCAGGAAAGGGTACACCAACTCCGGCAGGTCATTTTGCTCCCCCTACGTACCCTTTTGAGGTATTGCAAATAGATTACATTCACATGGAACGTTCCAATAACCTCAAGTATGTTCTGGTGGTGGTTTGTGCCTTTTCCAGATGGATAGAGGCCTACCCCCTAAAGGACAATACTGCTTTGTCCACTGCCAAAGTCCTCTTGAAGGAATTCTTTCCTAGGTTTGGTTTGCCGCGCATTGTCTGGAGTGACAATGGGAGTGAATTTGTAGGCCAAATTATGCAGAAGGTGTGTATGGGTCTTGGTATTAGACAGAAATTCCATGCGGCAAACCACCCTCAATCAGCGGGTTTGGTAGAGTGTTATAGTGGCACTCTCAAGCTCAAATTATCAAAGATTCAGGCTAGCACAGGCCTTTCTTGGCCTGATGCCTTGCCTTTGGCACTTCTCTCTATGAGAACAACGGTACATTCTCGTTTAGGACTTAGTCCTTATGAGGTCGTTTTTGGACGCCCAGCCAATGTTTGGGGAGTCCCTTGACCTAAGAAGTATTCCGATATTCCATACCCATTGTTGATTGATTATTTGCATGACCTCACCACTAAATTACGTGTTATTCATCAACAGGTCCAAAACGCTTTGCCGGAGGCTTCCTCAGATCTAGGTCATTCCATTCAACCTGGTGACTACGTCTGCGTAAAGAACTTCCAGAGGAAACAGAATCTGGAACCTCGCTGGGGGCCGCCGCGACAAGTGCTTTTGACGACACGTACAGCCGTGAAAGTTGTCGGGAAGAAAAACTGGGTCCACGGTGTGCACTGTAAAAGGGTACCATTACCTTTACCTTATGACCAGTGGGTCCGAGAGGGTGTTGGTGATAGTGAATGTGAGAAAGTACCCCGAGTTGTATCATTCAGTAGTACACACCTGGACTGGACAAGTTCTGAGAAAGAAGACGACGATGTGTGCAAGAAGCTGTACCACCACGTTTGCGACTGAACACGACAAACCCAGAGACTTTGTTTCGAGACCAAACGATACCTGGCAAGACACGGTACAACCTAAGACCTAGGTTGACCAAAGACAATTGAACTTTGTTTTTTTTTTCCTTTTTGCTGGTTATATTTTTTTATTAAAAGACATTTCCTTTTCCACTATCCATCAAGTTGCAGGGTCACGGTATTAGTCTTAGGCTGTGACCTGAATAGTGACTAGGTCAACAGGACTTGCAGTGTCATAGGACGGCTAATAATCACAGCTAAGTGATCCAGGATGATTACCGTGAGCAACGCCTTTAGAGAAATGGTTAACCAAGTGGAAGGGGGTGATATTAAGATTGTAAAAAGAAATAAGTATAAGAAGCTGTTGTTTAGTCGATGTGGCGTAGCATTATGTATTTTAGTATGTTTATGTAGTTTATTAGCTTGTGTAGGATGGATTGTCCACACTATGCAGCAAGCACCTGTTCCTACTTCTGCTTCTTTGCCTTCTCCTACTACAATTTCCCCGCATAAATTCTATGCACTCCCAGATCACAAGCAAATTAGGAGAACAGAATATCTCAACAATTCGTTCATCCAGTTGTTACATCAGCATCAACTGGTAGTGAACACTACTGACTGTTGGGTTTGTGGGCTCATGCCCCACAACACAGAGAGAGGAATGCCGTATTTAGTCCTTCCGTTTTCATATGAAGGTTCTGCTTGGGCTTATCTGGCTATGTTTTCTAATGCATACCAGAATCAACTTCAATATCTTCCTTGTGGTCCATATAATGGTGGAGCAGATTTTAGTTATAGTCCTTTGATAAAAGGAATAGTGACTATGGATAAAATTGCCGACATTAGTAAGATTCCCATCGATGAGAAACGAGCGTATGATGGTTGGAATGTGACTCGTTACGTTACTAGTCTTACTGATAAGGCTAGACAAAGAAGATCTTCACCAATTTGGACCATACCTCATAAAGGTAACTTATGTCTGCAAATAAATGGTCAGAACACTAAAAACAAACAAGAAAAGAGTGTTTGTTCTCACACATACATTTATACACCCTTGATTTCTTCACCGCTGGTACCATCTCAAGGTACATATTTTATCTGCCACAATACAGCCTACACATGGCTTCACACCTATTTTTCGGGAACATGTTATGTGGCTTTTCTTCTTCCCCCGACATATACTGCTCCTTCAGGTCATCACAGAAAAAGATATGGTAGAGGGGTTATTGATTCCGAAGACACTGCTGGACAAGAGGGAGGAGACTTTATCAAAGGGTTTCTTCCTTTTTGGGGTCCAATGGTCAATAGCAGAAACATTAGACATCTAGTTTGTGTAGTCGAGGCTACCATAAATGTGACTTTCGGAGCCTTGAGTAATCTAACAGCTGAACTTCATGCGGATCGCCTTATGACTTTGCAAAACCGAATGGTTTTAGACATTGTCCTTGCAGATAGAGGAGGAGTCTGTAAATTAATTGGGTCTAGTTGCTGCGTTTACGTTCCTGATAATGCCCCTACAGTATACCAAGCCATCTCTAAGTTACATGTGATTTCCGAGTCTATTCATCAGGACACCGGGGATTGGTCTGTGATGGGATGGTTTTGGGGACTACTGTCCACATGGGGATGGAAAGTGTTAACTTTCCTTGGAGCGATTTTAGCAATCATCTTTTCTTGTTGCCTCTGTTTGCAGTGTGGCCCCGCCATCTGTGGACTTTGTGCCACCTTGTGTGTTCCAAAGCCCGTGTCACAGAATACAGAGAACATTAAAATGATGTTGCAGCAACAGCTTAGTGACCTCATGACCATTGACATCGACTCAGACTAACATGAGTCCTTTGTGCTTTGCCTGAGTAATGGCAAAAGGAGGGTCTGAGTTTCTGCGATTTTCGACTCCGCTTCGTATCTAGCCGCCATTTTTTTGTCCAGCCGCCATTTTGTGTTGCCTCACTCAGGCAGCACGGGGAACGCAGTGTTTTTGCTTTTTCAGCTGCTACATGTCCTTTCTGTTAAAAAGTAACCCCTTGTCCTTGTTTACGAAACCGATGTCAGGGTTTGGCCGAGTTTGTTAAGCCATGTCTAGACTGATTAATCCTTGTCTTACTCCACTGTTTGGGTCCCACCATTCTTTCTTACTTTATCATATTTGACTGGCCTTCGCTATTCTCTTAGTGTATTCTCTTATTACACAAACTATCCTTTGAAGCATACAAACATGTTCTACTACCTGAAAATTGAATTACGGGCACTAGTGTTGATTAACTTGAGGGGAGGAGAGCACACGGGGTCTGAAAGGAGGGTGTGTTTAAGATACTTGATAGCTTGTTTTCGAACTTTTCCTATTTGTCAGTTTTGTATGTTCTGGGAGTAGGCATTGTAAATGTGTGTACTATAAAAGACTGTGAGCCACAGAGTTAAGTGGTAGTCTCCTGAGAATATACCGTTAGGGTACTTCTTGGACAACTGTGCTTAGCTGCAGTTAATAAACTCGATTTTCTACGCCTAACAGAGTGTCTCGTGTCTCTGTCTGACAAGGCAGGGGAACCCGGAGATATTAGGCGTGCCATGCGCCACTCGGCCCATAAGGCCCGGTTCTCCACATCCCAGCAGACATCTCAGAACACTGCCCACCGTCAACAACTGAGTCAGTCTAACTATGAGGGACAAGGTTTGCCGGGCACCCAGGAGGTAGCAGACAACACCACCACTGCCATCCCTCAGGGGTCCCGTCGACCCGATGTGCCCACAACGGCAGGCCAGGCTCGTGTGTGCAGGGTTGGTGGGAGTGGCGGCAGGCAGAGGCGAGAACCTGATCAGCCAGCTGTAGGGCCCGGTATGTCTGAACTACGCAACATCATGGAGGCATACCGGCGGGACACCAGGGAGTTCAGCCAGGTAGTAGGGACCCTCACAGAGATGAAAAACCTGCAGGCCAAGCAACATGCCAGTCAACAAGAACACCAAGGACGGATGGAGGCCAGACTGGCTGAGCTCCTGGCGGTGCAAAGGGAAATAAGCAATTCACTCCGTCAGATCGCAGACAACATGGAGCACCCTCTCTGTGCCACCAGGCAAGACACTTCTAGGCGAAGACCGCCAACAGGCACAGGGAGGGAGGAGGAGGAGGAGGAGGAATCGTCTGACGGAGCTTCCCATGCATCGTCAAGGCCTGAATATGAGGGTGCCCCAAGGAAGGTGAGTCTTCCACGGAAAAGACAGTGAGAGGCAGCGGGCCATGCGCATCTCCCAGGTCACCTTGTCTGGCACCTTGACTTTGTGTGCAACAGCATCATCTCATTGACTGTCCAACTCTGCCACATGGACTTGCTGGTTGCAGTCTGAACAATGATGCCAAGCACTGTGGTCTGGACTCTGTTGACTCAAACTGCAAGGCATCACATCTCCCTCTGTGAACTTTAGATTCCCGGCATTTTTGTACAGCACCTATCACTTACTCATGATTCACGCACAAGACAGATAAAGTCAACAACATACGTGTGGGGATATGTCAAAGTATGCCAGAGTGTGGAACAAACTCAAGCCATCCATACACTGGGATCTGAGTCTCGTCGAGGACACACGTAGGTCACACTGTATCATCAAATACATACATGGAGAGCAATACTCACCTGTGATGGTTTCAAGCTGCTGAGGGGGGGGCTTACCATACTGCTCGGATAGACAGTTTTGGAAGAGTTTCATGAAGGCATAGAGGTCATGGGTCATGTGGAGGTGCCCAGCGAGGGAGTACCAGGTCTGTTTGGTGAGGTGAGAGAACTATCTCTCGAATGCAGTTGTACTGTGGATGTGATGAATGGTGCCCAGAGCAAGGTTGGCTGGATGGGGTTGGTTCAATGGGGTGTTGGATGGGAGACGTCCATGTTCGTCTTTAGGGCTGGGGTTGTGGAGTGCCTCCTGAGTGTGGCTGAGGAGTCTGAAGGTGATCCTGCAGGTGACAGTGAGCCTATTGTAGATATCTCAGGTGGACGGTCATGTGGCTGTGGCAGGGGATGTTGAGGATGAGGTGTGCGGAGGCACCCTGGATGTGCACACGTCCTCCTGGAGTCTGGCTGTTGTTCCTGCGTAGAGGGCGTTGCCGTAGTTGAGCCGGCTGGTGTAATGGACCTGGGTGACTGTCTGTCTTGCCTAGGAGTGGATCTATCTGAAGATCATTTGCAGCATGCGGAGGGAGTTGCAGCATGAGGTAGAGATGGTGATGAGTTGCATGGTTATTGTGAGCGAGGAGTGTACGATGAACACCTGCTTGCGTGCATGGCCACTGTGTGCTGGTTCACTGTCCAAGCCAGTATGACACAAGGAGTTGTCCCAGCCATAAGGGGACAATCCTCAGATGATGACTTCAGTCTTGTCCAAGTCCAGCCTCAGGTGGCTGATGTTCATCCATTCATCAACGGACCTCATGCCTTCTTGAAGGTTGGATCTGGGAGTGGCTGGGTCTTTGGTGAGGGTGAGGAGCAGCTGGGTGTCAATGGCATAGGACATGATGATGAGGTCGTGTGTGCATGTGATGATGGAGAGGGGGGTCATGGAGACATTGAAGATTGTCACGCTGAGAGATGAGCCCTGGGGCATGGGCCCGATGACCCCAGTGTACTACGTGCTGAAGGGGGGAAGTGGACTCCCTGGGCCTTGCTGGTGAGGCACTTGGCGATGTAATCCTGGGCCCTCCTCTGGATCCCAGTGTTGGAGATGTGTGATCTGACAGTGTGGTCGCACATGGTGTAGAATGCCGTTGAGAGGTCGAGGGGGTGAGGGTGGTGGTCTTACCATTGTTGAGCAGGGTCCAAGATGTCGTTGGTGGTGGCAATGAGGGCTGTTGCAGTGGGCTGATTACTGTGGAAGATGGACTGGTGCGGGTTGCCTGGAGGTGTTTACTTGGAGGGAGATGGTCAGTTGCTCGTTGACTGTCTTCTTGATGACATTTGCCGGGTAGGGAAGCAGGGTGATGTTCCAGGCGATCCTGCGGTACTGCCGTCCATTGTTAAAGAAGGGCCTGGGTCTCTGCATGCCTCCAGCTCCCTTGGAATGTGGCATACTCAAAGGAGACATTCATGACGTGCCGGAGGTGGGCTCTAAGGATGGGGTATTCTGTGATTGAGATGTTGTGTGGGAAGGGTCCTGATGGAGAACCGGAGTGGATTGTGTACATGAGCCAGGTGGTGTCTTTGCTGCTGACGGGAGTCCAGGACCTGAGAGGGGGGTATGTCCTGTGGATAATAGCGCTGTCTGCCTCTGTGTGGCGAGGCTGTCGTGTACATCCATGAGCTTGCAGTGGTTGAATGTTGCAAGGGATCACCTTGGTCTTGCAAGGGTGGGATGTCTTTTGGATGGAGAGCTGGGGTTAGATAGTTCACTCACTATGCGGATGAGCTCCTTTATGTTGTGTGTGTTGGTGCCTATGCCCTACCTGAAGGATGTCCTCTTGTCCGTGCTGATGATATGGTGATGTCTGTGTGTGGCGAGTTTCAGGGCTGAAAGGTAACTGATGGTTGTTTGTTTCGCAAGGTTTGCACGAGAGTCCGGCTAGACCTGTATGTGTCCAGTAGGTCTGCCTTGTCCCAGGTGGCTTAACTGTTGTTGTGCTTCACAGGAAAGTCCGCCAATGTGGCAAGAGTGTTGGATCAGTCGCTGATCCAGTGTGTGAGGTTACAGGGTGTGGCAGTGGCGTTGGTTGTAGTGTCCTGGGCGAGGTAACAGGCGTATGGAGAGGAAGGAGTGTCTGGTTACTCATGGGTCATTCAAAGAAAATGGATGAAAAATCACCAAAAATGACGGGCACAGGATCAGGCACCAAAAGGTCAAGCTGCACCCAGGACACACAGCGTCAGCAGGTGTTGCCTGCCCGTTGTGGACAGCAACCTGCACAAATACATATACAACCAAGTACTTCATGCACAATAGGGATCATTAGCCATGAAGAACTGCATGCATGTTGCCAAAGTACACATACTCCCATATGCACAATCTTTGTCAATTATGCCATAGATGACGCAAGCAAAGTGGCAAGAGATCTGCGGTGACAGTGATGAGGCACATTGTACTGTGGTGAACACATCTACTACACAAACGGATCAAGTATGTGTTGAGGCCATGCTGCATGAACCAATGTCCATGGCCAGTGCCATTGCTCTGAAGAAATTAACAGTCATGTAATGAGTTTACCTGTACTGCTGGTGAAACATTGTGCACAGGACGGCCTTTGACTGTCAGTGCCTTGAATCCTCCGAAACGTGTGATGCTCAAAGTGGTCCTTCTCCCGATAGCCCCTTGGTCTGAGTAGAAATGACAGACTCAAAGGGTGATCCGGCGAGGGAAGGAAAGGAAGGGAACAGCAGGGAGGGAGATCTGAAACAAAGGTAAACAAGCATAAGGATTCAACATTCTTGTCACTGAATCACAGAATACCTCAGGACCTATACTGTGACAGTTACACCTGTAAAGGAAAACAACAGCCACTGTATCCTAGTTGGGATCACAGTAATGAAAGTGCTACTAGATCTGAGGATCGAACAAGGACATTACTACACACTTACAAAGAAGGCTGTTCCACACGTGTACATGTATTTATCCAGCAGTTATCAACATCCCCAAAAAAGTCTTAACAGCCACGTAACTGGGAAATTTTAGCTACTTCAGGACGAGTTCTACAACCCCCTGCTGTGAAAACAGAGATGAACAATCCACGTGAATTCATAGCACATGGAAAGGTGATGAAACACCATAACACACTAAAGATTATGTTGTACGAGTTGCAAAAGTAATAGCCAATATTATGATCCTGTTCCAAGGATTGTGCAACTAGCACAAGGATCACAGAAGACACATAAAAGGTAGCAGAGTATTGCAGAGATATGAAGGGGGTATAACGCTCTGCAGGCTGCTTCAAGGCAATGCGGTAATCCTGAAAATCACAGTGTATGAATAAGGTCCAATAAACAGAAATTCAAATGCGCTGCAGCGCGACTCACACACCAATCCGTAAATACCCCAGGGAATCAGTGAGGGTCAAGAAGGGAAATTACACATCCCCCGCAAGAGCCTTAAGAAGCTCGTCCAACGACGGAGGAAATTAGGTAAACACAAGGAAGCCCCGCAAGAGCCAGTCATCGGCTTGTCCAACTGGGATTTGAAATGCCAAACAGAACAAGCTGCTGGGCTGGAACTCAACAGAGAGTAATGAGGAGCGATGGCACAAAAGCACCCCTACCGTGACCAGGATATGCAGCACGCCACAAGAGAATCCTGGAATTAACGGCACCCGACTGGTGCCACGGAAGCGTTTTCATTTGCTACAGCGCAACACTGTGACGTCATCAGCGCAACGTTCTTGGCTTCATGGGAATAGAAATTTCTCATCAACTTACCGAGAAGGCTTGCAAAGCGGTGTTCTCCACTGGCCCTGAGGAAGCGACGTGACAGTGACATGACATACTGGCCCAAAGAGCAATGCATCCATAGGTACAGACTCACAGGACAGTTGACAGAACATGTGGGACATACGCTGGGCCCCAGCTTCACAACATTGTTGATGGAAATCCAAATGTACTGGCACACAAGATTAAGTGGATGAGCCAAACACATCCTGCTGCACACAGCGAGGTTGCATCTCCCCATAGAGCCTGTTGTTGTGATGTCCCACACAATGTCAACCCGTGGTATCCGCAATGTTTAAGGGGCAAGGTTTACACACATTGATGCCTTCACCAGAGTCCAAACTCCACTACAGATGACTGTCAAGAAGGGTGACTGTCATGTCATGGGAGTGGTACAACATGTAATTTGATCCATGGTGATGTGACATGTATGCATGGTACTACAACATGCACAGAAACAGTTCCTACACATGCACAAACCATACCAACACCAAAAAGCCTGTTTGGATCTCTTACCCGAACGGACATTTATACATGTCCATACATGGAACACTGATTCAGCCCACGTTGCAATCATCATGAGGAAGAGCAGGAGGACAAAGAAGACATGAACAGACAACAGGCATAGCAACCTGGGAATGACAGACACACAAGAGGTCACCGGTAAGAATATTTGCAACAGACATGGGCAGTTACGAAACAGGAACAATGTAGGACACATGCAAATTTCAAGGAAAGTCATTGCGCATTACTGTGTGGCATGACATCAGCACTTGCGTGACACATCAGAACACACATCAAAGTCACTTTGCATACAGTCAGCTGGACACACACATTGCAACACATGCCACTCAATGCTACAAGCTTGCTCACTCATTCCCAGTGACTCACAATTACAAGAAGAAGTTGCGTATGAGCTGACTCCAGATATCATCCTCTTCCTCCTTATCACTTGCATCGTGACCAAGTCCTTGATCCTCAACGGGTGGATGTTACTGCTCCTCAGGATCCAGGATGAGTGGCACTGCCTTCTCAACTGCCACGTTGTGCGGCATGCAGCACATGATGAAGATCTTACAGACCTTGTCCGGTGCCTATGGGAGGGATCCGCCGGTCTTATCGAGGCACCGGAATCGGCCCTTCAGGAGGCCAAACGTCCTCTCAATCACTCGCCTGGTCTGCCCGTGTGCACTATTGTACCGCTGATCAGCAGCTGTTCTTGGGTTGCGGAGAGGTATCATTAGCCATGGCATGTTGGGATATCCCGAGTCCCCTACATAGATACACCATGTAAATAAGTGGGCCAGGAGATGCTGTCAGAGAAAAAGATACTGAAACACACAGAACAAACAGAGTTTACCCACCAAGACATGCCCGCTCGTTGCGCAGCTGCAGGATCATTTGTGGTACCCTGCTACGCCTCATGATGAATGCATTGTGTGCCGATCCTGGAAAACGTGCACAAACGTGGGAAATCAGCATGTTAGCAAGACACACCACGAGGGCATTTATTGAATGGTAATGTTTACAGTTGCGGAAAGCCTGCTCCTGTGCCTGTGGTGGCAAGAAAGCCACATGTGTCCCATCAATGGACCCAATGACATGTGGCATTCCTCCCAGGGCATAGAAATCACCCTTGACATCTCTCAACTCTTCAGGAGTAGGAAACTTGATGAATTCATCAATGTGCTCCAACATGGCTCCCAAAACATCACGCAGGACACGGCTGAACATCGTCTGTGACATTCCACCAACATCAGCTATGGTTAATTGAAACGTACCAGTAGCAAAAAAATGTAGGGCTGCCATCACCTTTATCTTGGGGGTCAGAGCAGTAGGATAC
Organism: Lissotriton helveticus; assembly: GCF_964261635.1. Classification (NCBI taxonomy): domain Eukaryota; kingdom Metazoa; phylum Chordata; class Amphibia; order Caudata; family Salamandridae; genus Lissotriton; species Lissotriton helveticus. The sequence continues at coordinate 787,275,894 of NC_136070.1, forward strand.
CTGTGTTGCGGTTGGAGATGTGGTGCCAGCTTGTTCGTCAACTCCTGAATCAACTGTTGAGTGAATCTGTAATGTCGGATGCAGGCACGTTCCCTCATGGTAGCCAAGTCTGGGAATGGCCTTGGTAGAGGCGATGCCCTGCAGGACATATTTGGGAATAATGGAGATTAACAGTCAGCCAACATCAATGGTAATGTACATAGCACATAGAAACTGCTACTACACATCAGGTCACTATGGAGTCTGGCATGTGCAATACATCCAGGACACATATGCCAGCTTGCTGGCACTCCTACGAAAAGCCAAATACACCGGTTGATTTACAAATAAACTTGACATGCCCTGAAATGAGCTGCTGTGCCGGTCTGAGTGAACAGCCCGAGATATCACCGGAGTGACACATGTGACCATACCTGCAGTGGAAGGTTGTCATCCCATCCAGACAGATGACTGCAAGGCACACGCACAGGTCACATGGAATGCCAAATGTACATATCAAACACATTGCGATTAAGGTGTACACATGACAACAAAACAACACAGCCATTGTCACGACGCAGACATGTATGCCTGGGGAAATATGATGTCTGATGTCATCAGACCCAACAGCCATGGGAATGCACATGTAGCATGGTGTGCATAGATGTGAAACCATTCCCATCTCAACACAGACCCATGTTAGATGCACCAACAGCAGATGCAGTTTACGGAACACAAACAGCAAGCTCAATTTAACACATGAAACACACCTGACATAGTCACATAGGGTCATGCTGAGCATGACATGTCAGTTGACAAAGTGCCCAGTCCCTGGCATAAGGAGACAGGTGCCGGTAGTGATGACTGTGCCATCCCAGGGTTGCTGTGCATGACAAAAACTGCCTAATGATACACATGGGACAAGTGTCAAGGTGATGTGTGCCAAATAGTGCCCCATCACACATGACATGTGTCCACAGGTCATCACACATCGATTGTGCAACAAGATAAGATGCCCTGTGCTATATCACTGGCTGCCACACCTAGGACCTGCACATGAAAGTATGCAATGACAAGTACTTGATAGACATCCTTGTGCGAACCGTACCCCTACATCCCTGCCGTGTGTGCGCCTCGTATCACTATTGTAATGGTGCCATATGTGAGTGTGTGAACCGCACCGTACCCCAGCATTCACATCAGCATGTGAAACACACCGTGTGAAACGCACCGTACCCCTGCATTCGCAACAGCGTGTGAACCGCACCATACCCCTGCATTCACATCAGCGTGTGAAACGCACCGTGTGAAACGCACCGTACCCCTGCATTCGCACCAGAGTGTGAAATGCACCGTACCCCTGCATTCACATCAGCGTGTGAAACGCACTGTACCCCTGCATTCACATCAGCGTGTGAAACGCACCGTACCCCTGCATTCGCAACAGCGTGTGAAACGCACCGTACCCCTGCATTCGCAACAGCGTGTGAAACGCACCTTATGAAACGCACCATACCTCTACTTTCCGGGCGTGTGTGCGCATCGTATCACTATTGTAATGGTGCCATACGCGAGCGCGTGAAATGCACCGTACACGTGTGTGGATCTCAAAATTAATAAGGGGACTAGTATTAGGCCCTGAATGCATCCTGGTTGTCATGGATACTGATTTTTGAGTAGCTATGTGTTCAACAGGTGACCTGCAAAAGTCAGTTGGCCCATAAAATACAATGTTGCAAAATAATTGTTGAGCTGAAGCTCAAATTTTGAACGATGCAAATGCTGTCAGAGCCGTATGTTTAAAGGGATTGGAGGAAACGTACGATGCAAATGATTCTGACCTATCACTATGTACTCCTCGAACTGAATGCCCCATAGCAGCACTGATTTAAGGCAGCAAGAACCCCTGAGAGGGCACTTGCCTGCACAACATTAGAGTGGATCACACTGCTGCTGTCTCTGCATCCTCTGGTTACCATGGCACGTACTGTTGAGAGAGCCCCAGCCTTCACAGAGGAGGGGAACCAGGCCCTCCTGGACAGCCTCCTCCCCCAGTACAGCAAGCTGCATGGGAAACCAGAGGAGCAGGTGAGTGCTGACTCCACTACCTTAGACTGTGCACCTGTTGTGTGAGTGTCACAATAGGCATTGTGTCCAGGTGGGACAGACATGCAATGTGGTTTGGAGTGAGTCCCAGGGTGTGTACATGGTGATGTTTCTCATGCAGGGCATGATGTAGTTCATGTGCGTTCACTCCTCACTTGCATTGTGCTTACTGTGACATTCACTGCACAGTGAATGACACATTCAGCCGTGCCAGACCTTGGTGTCTTTATTTCCAAATGTCCTGAGGTGGAACAGTGGTCCCCCAGAGTGACAGGTGACTGTACTCACAGATGTTCATGAGTTGAGTGGACCTGTGGTGAGATTGTCCAAATGATGTGTACAACCTCATGGACATTGGTGTGTGTGAATGTGCCTTGTCATGTGGGTGAGTGTGTATGTGATGTGTTGCACCACTAACTGCATGGCGTATGCAACAGCTCTCCCCATCTGATGTGACAAGTAAGCAGTGCTGTGTGCCTGACTTGCTAAGCTAGCACGACACCTGTGACACCCCACAGGCAAGTGGCACATGTGCAAAGTGAGGGTTGTATCCGCTGTTGTCAGTGACAGGCGAGTGATCTGTGCCAGGGTGTGTCTGTGTGGTCTGCTGAGGATTCTTCAGTGGAGTGGGACATGTGACTGCTTGGCACGTGCTGTCACACACCCTGCAGTTGCATGTGCTGCCCAGTGTGTGCCATGATCAGTGAGTGTGTTGCACCCCTTACGCCATCTGTTAGCCTTCAATGCCATGTAGTGCATTGGGGCTTGCGCACAGGCCAAATTCACATGTACAATGATGCAAGTCCTGCCTGCATCCTATGCACTGTTCACATTATCAAAGATGTGCAAGTGTGTGTCTCTGGGACATGGAGCAGGTGTAGTGATGTTGTCTCTCTGTGTCTTCCTGACAGGTAACACCATACGAGAAGGGGGAAATCTGGTGAGACATCGTCAGGGCCGTCAGGTCTGCGGGGGGCCCTCGCCGGCACCTACGAAACGTGCAGAAGAGGTGGCAGGACATCCGGTGCTGGATCCGGCGTATCGCCCGGGTCTAGCTGAAGTTGTCACTTCCACGCCGGCATGGTGGATGCCGTCGCCTCACCCCCACATGCTCCGTGTCCTGGCGGTGGTGTTCCCAGACTTCGATGATTCAGAAAAGGGGGTGGTGGTGATGAACAGAGTGTCTGAATTAAGCAGACCACTCTTACCCAGTCCAAAGATCAGGGCTTGATCCATCACCGTTATTTAGCTCACTGCCCCATCCCAGCTCAGAACCTGGCTATATGCAAATTAGTCTGTCCCTGGCCCAGTGCAACATGGGAACAGGGCAGACCAAACTACCAAGCCAATTCTTCACCAGAAAGGATACAAGCTACCGGGGACCAGTTTCTGGCATTTCAGCCTCGTCGGCCCGGCTTGCTTTAATCCTGATGGAACAGTGAGCAAGGGACTCATGTCTGAGTATACCCTGCCACACCTATAGTGGCCAAAAACGATTCAGAAAAGGGGGTGGTGATGAACAGAGTGTCTGAATTAAGCAGACCACTCTTACCCAGTCCAAAGATCAGGGCTTGATCCATCACCGTTATTTAGCTCACTGCCCCATCCCAGCTCAGAACCTGGCTATATGCAAATTAGTCTGTCCCTGGCCCAGTGCAACATGGGAACAGGGCAGACCAAACTACCAAGCCAATTCTTCACCAGAAAGGATACAAGCTACCGGGGACCGGTTTCTGGCATTTCAGCCTCGTCGGCCCGGCTTGCTTGAATCCTGATGGAGCAGTGAGCAAGGGACTCATGTCTGAGTATACCCTGCCACACCTATAGTGGCCAAAAACGATTCAGAAAAGGGGGTGGTGATGAACAGAGTGTCTGAATTAAGCAGACCACTCTTACCCAGTCCAAAGATCAGGGCTTGATCCATCACCGTTATTTAGCTCACTGCCCCATCCCAGCTCAGAACCTGGCTATATGCAAATTAGTCTGTCCCTGGCCCAGTGCAACATGGGAACAGGGCAGACCAAACTACCAAGCCAATTCTTCACCAGAAAGGATACAAGCTACCGGGGACCGGTTTCTGGCATTTCAGCCTCGTCGGCCCGGCTTGCTTGAATCCTGATGGAGCAGTGAGCAAGGGACTCATGTCTGAGTATACCCTGCCACACCTATAGTGGCCAAAAACGATTCAGAAAAGGGGGTGGTGATGAACAGAGTGTCTGAATTAAGCAGACCACTCTTACCCAGTCCAAAGATCAGGGCTTGATCCATCACCGTTATTTAGCTCACTGCCCCATCCCAGCTCAGAACCTGGCTATATGCAAATTAGTCTGTCCCTGGCCCAGTGCAACATGGGAACAGGGCAGACCAAACTACCAAGCCAATTCTTCACCAGAAAGGATACAAGCTACCGGGGACCGGTTTCTGGCATTTCAGCCTCGTCGGCCCGGCTTGCTTGAATCCTGATGGAGCAGTGAGCAAGGGACTCATGTCGTGGAAGGGTATACTCAGATGTGAGTCCCTTGCTCATTGTACCATCAGGATTCAAGCAAGCCGGGCCGACGACGCCTGAAATGGCAGAAACCGGTCCCCGGAAGCTTGTTTCCTTCCCAGTACAAGAATTGGCTTGGTAGTTTGGTTTGCCCTTTTCCCATCATGCACTGGGACAGGAACAGACTAATTTGCATATAGCCAAGTTCTGAGCTGGGATGGTGCAGTGAGCTAAAAAACGGTGATGGATCAAGCCCTGATCTTTGGACTGGGTAAGAGTGGTCTGCTTAATTCAGGCACTCTGTTCATCACCACCCCCTTTTCTGAATCATTTTGTCCACCATAAGCGTGGAAGGGTATACTCAGATGTGAGTCCCTTGCTCATTGCACCATCAGGATTCAAGCAAGCCGGGCCGACGACGCCTGAAATGGCAGAAACCGGTCCCCGGAAGCTTGTTTCCTTCCCAGTACAAGAATTGACTTGGTAGTTTGGTTTGCCCTGTTCCCATCATGCACTGGGACAGGAACAGACTAATTTGCATATAGCCAAGTTCTGAGCTGGGATGGTGCAGTGAGCTAAAAAACGGTGATGGATCAAGCCCTGATCTTTGGACTGGGTAAGAGTGGTCTGCTTAATTCAGGCACTCTGTTCATCACCACCCCCTTTTCTGAATCATTTTGTCCACCATAAGCGTGGAAGGGTATACTCAGATGTGAGTCCCTTGCTCATTGCACCATCAGGATTCAAGCAAGCCGGGCCGACGACGCCTGAAATGGCAGAAACCGGTCCCCGGAAGCTTGTTTCCTTCCCAGTACAAGAATTGGCTTGGTAGTTTGGTTTGCCCTGTTCCCATCATGCACTGGGACAGGAACAGACTAATTTGCATATAGCCAAGTTCTGAGCTGGGATGGTGCAGTGAGCTAAAAAACGGTGATGGATCAAGCCCTGATCTTTGGACTGGGTAAGAGTGGTCTGCTTAATTCAGGCACTCTGTTCATCACCACCCCCTTTTCTGAATCATTTTGTCCACCATAAGCGTGGAAGGGTATACTCAGATGTGAGTCCCTTGCTCATTGCACCATCAGGATTCAAGCAAGCCGGGCCGACGACGCCTGAAATGGCAGAAACCGGTCCCCGGAAGCTTGTTTCCTTCCCAGTACAAGAATTGGCTTGGTAGTTTGGTTTGCCCTGTTCCCATCATGCACTGGGACAGGAACAGACTAATTTGCATATAGCCAAGTTCTGAGCTGGGATGGTGCAGTGAGCTAAAAAATGGTGATGGATCAAGCCTTGATCTTTGGACTGGGTAAGAGTGGTCTGCTTAATTCAGGCACTCTGTTCATCACCACCCCCTTTTCTGAATCATTTTGTCCACCATAAGCGTGGAAGGGTATACTCAGATGTGAGTCCCTTGCTCATTGCACCATCAGGATTCAAGCAAGCCGGGCCGACGACGCCTGAAATGGCAGAAACCGGTCCCCGGAAGCTTGTTTCCTTCCCAGTACAAGAATTGGCTTGGTAGTTTGGTTTGCCCTGTTCCCATCATTCACTGGGACAGGAACAGACTAATTTGCATATAGCCAAGTTCTGAGCTGGGATGGTGCAGTGAGCTAAAAAACGGTGATGGATCAAGCCCTGATCTTTGGACTGGGTAAGAGTGGTCTGCTTAATTCAGGCACTCTGTTCATCACCACCCCCTTTTCTGAATCATTTTGTCCCCCATAAGCGTGGAAGGGTATACTCAGATGTGAGTCCCTTGCTCATTGCACCATCAGGATTCAAGCAAGCCGGGCGGACGACGCCTGAAATGGCAGAAACCGGTCCCCGGAAGCTTGTTTCCTTCCCAGTACAAGAATTGGCTTGGTAGTTTGGTTTGCCCTGTTCCCATCATGCACTGGGACAGGAACAGACTAATTTGCATATAGCCAAGTTCTGAGCTGGGATGGTGCAGTGAGCTAAAAAACGGTGATGGATCAAGCCCTGATCTTTGGACTGGGTAAGAGTGGTCTGCTTAATTCAGGCACTCTGTTCATCACCACCCCCTTTTCTGAATCATTTTGTCCACCATAAGCGTGGAAGGGTATACTCAGATGTGAGTCCCTTGCTCATTGCACCATCAGGATTCAAGCAAGCCGGGCCAACGACGCCTGAAATGGCAGAAACCGGTCCCCGGAAGCTTGTTTCCTTCCCAGTACAAGAATTGGCTTGGTAGTTTGGTTTGCCCTGTTCCCATCATGCACTGGGACAGGAACAGACTAATTTGCATATAGCCAAGTTCTGAGCTGGGATGGTGCAGTGAGCTAAAAAACGGTGATGGATCAAGCCCTGATCTTTGGACTGGGTAAGAGTGGTCTGCTTAATTCAGGCACTCTGTTCATCACCACCCCCTTTTCTGAATCATTTTGTCCACCATAAGCGTGGAAGGGTATACTCAGATGTGAGTCCCTTGCTCATTGCACCATCAGGATTCAAGCAAGCCGGGCCGACGACGCCTGAAATGGCAGAAACCGGTCCCCGGAAGCTTGTTTCCTTCCCAGTACAAGAATTGGCTTGGTAGTTTGGTTTGCCCTGTTCCCATCATGCACTGGGACAGGAACAGACTAATTTGCATATAGCCAAGTTCTGAGCTGGGATGGTGCAGTGAGCTAAAAAACGGTGATGGATCAAGCCTTGATCTTTGGACTGGGTAAGAGTGGTCTGCTTAATTCAGGCACTCTGTTCATCACCACCCCCTTTTCTGAATCATTTTGTCCACCATAAGCGTGGAAGGGTATACTCAGATGTGAGTCCCTTGCTCATTGCACCATCAGGATTCAAGCAAGCCGGGCCGACGACGCCTGAAATGGCAGAAACCGGTCCCCGGAAGCTTGTTTCCTTCCCAGTACAAGAATTGGCTTGGTAGTTTGGTTTGCCCTGTTCCCATCATGCACTGGGACAGGAACAGACTAATTTGCATATAGCCAAGTTCTGAGCTGGGATGGTGCAGTGAGCTAAAAAACGGTGATGGATCAAGCCCTGATCTTTGGACTGGGTAAGAGTGGTCTGCTTAATTCAGGCACTCTGTTCAACACCACCCCCTTTTCTGAATCATTTTGTCCACCATAAGCGTGGAAGGGTATACTCAGATGTGAGTCCCTTGCTCATTGCACCATCAGGATTCAAGCAAGCCGGGCCGACGACGCCTGAAATGGCAGAAACCGGTCCCCGGAAGCTTGTTTCCTTCCCAGTACAAGAATTGGCTTGGTAGTTTGGTTTGCCCTGTTCCCATCATGCACTGGGACAGGAACAGACTAATTTGCATATAGCCAAGTTCTGAGCTGGGATGGTGCAGTGAGCTAAAAAACGGTGATGGATCAAGCCCTGATCTTTGGACTGGGTAAGAGTGGTCTGCTTAATTCAGGCACTCTGTTCATCACCACCCCCTTTTCTGAATCATTTTGTCCACCATAAGCGTGGAAGGGTATACTCAGATGTGAGTCCCTTGCTCATTGCACCATCAGGATTCAAGCAAGCCGGGCCGACGACGCCTGAAATGGCAGAAACCGGTCCCCGGAAGCTTGTTTCCTTCCCAGTACAAGAATTGGCTTGGTAGTTTGGTTTGCCCTGTTCCCATCATGCACTGGGACAGGAACAGACTAATTTGCATATAGCCAAGTTCTGAGCTGGGATGGTGCAGTGAGCTAAAAAACGGTGATGGATCAAGCCCTGATCTTTGGACTGGGTAAGAGTGGTCTGCTTAATTCAGGCACTCTGTTCAACACCACCCCCTTTTCTGAATCATTTTGTCCACCATAAGCGTGGAAGGGTATACTCAGATGTGAGTCCCTTGCTCATTGCACCATCAGGATTCAAGCAAGCCGGGCCGACGACGCCTGAAATGGCAGAAACCGGTCCCCGGAAGCTTGTTTCCTTCCCAGTACAAGAATTGGCTTGGTAGTTTGGTTTGCCCTGTTCCCATCATGCACTGGGACAGGAACAGACTAATTTGCATATAGCCAAGTTCTGAGCTGGGATGGTGCAGTGAGCTAAAAAACGGTGATGGATCAAGCCCTGATCTTTGGACTGGGTAAGAGTGGTCTGCTTAATTCAGGCACTCTGTTCATCACCACCCCCTTTTCTGAATCATTTTGTCCACCATAAGCGTGGAAGGGTATACTCAGATGTGAGTCCCTTGCTCATTGCACCATCAGGATTCAAGCAAGCCGGGCCGACGACGCCTGAAATGGCAGAAACCGGTCCCCGGAAGCTTGTTTCCTTCCCAGTACAAGAATTGGCTTGGTAGTTTGGTTTGCCCTGTTCCCATCATGCACTGGGACAGGAACAGACTAATTTGCATATAGCCAAGTTCTGAGCTGGGATGGTGCAGTGAGCTAAAAAACGGTGATGGATCAAGCCCTGATCTTTGGACTGGGTAAGAGTGGTCTGCTTAATTCAGGCACTCTGTTCATCACCACCCCCTTTTCCCAGACTTCGATGGGCAGTTGCAAGAGAGACAGGAGCAAGGAGGGGGTAGGTACATGGCTGTTTGTTGTGTTGTGTGTCACCTGCTTTTTGAAGTGCTCTGAAGCCTGGCTACACTCCCACAGTTGGGGTGTCTGCTCAGACAGGTTAAATGTGCAGTGCATTTTCGGTTCCTCATAGTCACCTGGTGCTCATTTTCATCCCTTCCTCTCCTTAACATGTGTCCCCTGATCTGTGCATTTGCACATGTTCATGTTATGTTATGATTTCTTGTATAGCGCATGACTCACCCAGGGGCATCTCAGCGCTTAGGGTGCATCTAGGGTGCAAGAAAATCTGACTGCACATTGATTTCCGCATCATGTGGGAGGGTGGTCTGTGACATGTGTTGGGACCTTGGCTGTAATGACTTGTGCACTGTGTTTGGGCTTCATATCTCTTGGCAATGATGATGAGTCTCAACATAGGAGTGTGAGGTTTCAACTGCACACCCTTGCAGCATGCAAGATCTATGTTGTGTCCTCAGAATTGATGTACATCAGTGGGAGATATGCATAGTGCCATGACGGTTGCTCATGGTACAGTCAGCTCATTCAAGACCCACGGAGCAGTGTGCCCACTACAGTCCCCTGAGACACCCTGGCCTCCTAATCATGTGTGTCATCCAACACTGTGCCCATTCTATGTGGGTTCAGTATGGGTCTGCCTCTGTGACATTGGTCCCTGGCATAGTTTGTATTTTTCCTTTGTCTGCTACATGTGTCCACTGGACAGGGATACAACATTTGGCTTGTGCATACTCACACTGGGCAGTGCCTGTGTGCCTATTCACAACAATCTGTTGATGGTTGTTTGTCACAAATATATATTCCCAGCCCCAAGAGGTGAGCTTGGGTTACTTTTGGAATTGTTGCTGCACAGTTTTTGTTACCCCGATTCAGAGGTCTCACTTCTTGAGCTGTATCAATCACATTGACTGAGGTATGGGGGTATTGTGCAGGAGAGGTCTACATGGGCCTGCCTGATTTAGCCTTGCCAGGTCTGACCTGTGGGTGAGAATGGGCTGAACGATGATTCATCATGCACTGCCCCTGTGATGGTGGCCAGTGATTTCAGTTTGGGCTTGGCAGCCTATGTCATTTTGTTCCAGACATGATTCAGGCTCATACATTTTTGCCACATGTATGTTGTTCAGATGCAATGCTGTTTTGCCTTAGTGTGCACACTTCTGTGTTGATATTTTGCCTGGGGATAACGGTGTGTCCACAATGCAGCAATGATTTTGTTCATCACAATTGCTGGTCCAGTAGCTTAAGCATTGTCCAGAGTTGGGACATGTGTGCCACTCCACATGACAGGCAGTAGGTTTCATGTGCAAGCAACTGTGTCATCAGAGAATGGATGCCCATGTGAGGACTGACATATTTCAAGTTGTGTCACATTAATGATTGTACCTTGGCACTCACAACACTTGTTAAAAGTTGTTCATGTTTAGAATGTGTTAATATGATGAATTGTGTAAATGACACTTATGTGACTGCATGATAGATGTCTCACAAGGTAGTGCACACAAAACCACATTTCCACTTTCTTGAAAGAAGCTGGCACCTTTTCAAATAGGCCAGTCTTAGCGATTAATGGTGTGCCTTGATCTCTATATACATGTCCCCACAGTGGTCTTGAGGTCTTGAAACTCCTTTGTTGTCAATTATACAAACTAATGAGTGTGAAGACATCAAGACCTCAGTTGGACCATGTATATGGACAATCTGCAATGTCATTTGTTTCTAACAGTGTTTTATCTTAAAAGGTGCCAGCTTTTTCAATGAATGTGTAAATGTTTTTTAGTGTGCATTTCCTTGTGAGACATCTTTCATGCAGGCACATACGTGTTTTCTTCACAAGATGGCGAATTACCACATTCAATACATGTCGATTGTGTAAAGTATGGTGAGTCCCAAGGTACCAACATTTATTTGCATTTATTTTTTGTCCAATGTACTTACAGGGCTCTGAGTGTGGTGTCACCTCGGGTAGTGAGGTTGGTTAGTTTGCCCTGAGGGGCACCACTACTGTTTATTTCTTTGTAAACTTGAGGTGGCATCACTTCATTGTATTGATCTGCCCTCCTGTAAACAAACACTAGCATCTCTGTGTATTTCTCATTCAAGTTGTGGCCTGGTGTGTTCTTTGGATCATTGTGTCCAAGTTGCATTGTGTCTATACTAACTGGGCAGTACAAGTCTCAAATATGTGCAGAGTTATCTGGTTGTTACTCATGATGCATGGCATGATTTGCAGTGTGACCTACTGATTTTGTGCTCATGTGTCAGATGTGTACAGGTGACTGATGCATTTCTGTTTCTTCTCCTTGCCCACAACATCATCACCCGAAACAGGAGGAGACAGCTGCACGGACCAAGAGAAGGGACCCAGGCCCCAGTGCCACCAGCGTGGAGGAGTCTGAGGGAGCCAGTGGCACAGAGGGTGAGGGGAGTCAGTCTGCAGACCTGTTGGAAGGTGACACATCCTACCACGCCGATGGATCCGATTCTGACTCCCATGAGGAGGGGGAATTTGCAGCAACACCGGGCAGCAGCACCGAGTCTGTACCCGCCCCCTCCAGCACCATCTCCACCCTCCCAGTTGCTCCCGTCCCTTCTGTCCATGCAGCCCCCCATGTCTCCGTCAGACCCAACACTGCAGCCCCTGCCCCTGTCACCCCTGCTGCCCTCAGTGCGGAGTCTGTGGACTGCAGGCACACCCACAGGGACTGGGGTTAGACCGCATACATGCAGCCAGAGTCACAGTCCGCAATCCTCACAGCCCTCTCCCTCCACTCCAATAGTGTCCTCGGGTGCAGGTGTTGGGCTGCCCGAACTGGCTGCATTGTGCAGCGCAAAGTATGAGTCCACCTTCGGCGCTGCACAAACCACTGAGGAGGATACGTCCACCCCTGCACCCACCACACCTACCCTTCCCACTCCTGTCCCTGCGGGACCTGGTCCTGCTTCCGATGATGCCCCCAAGGGTCACCATCCCATTAGCTACTCCATGTGCAGGCAAATTAGGGGTAGACGGCCTACCCAACGTCCCCCTACAAGGACATTTGTGTGGACTGGCCATTGGCCTTATTTGAGCACAGACTCACTTTTACACATCTTATTTTTTCCTGCTGAATAAAGCCTTTTATTTTACGTTCAACACTATTGCATTTCAGGTACTTGATGTTGGTGATGAGGCGCCTGGAGTTGGTGTCATGGTAATGTTTTGGGGTTCTGAAAGATGTTTTTTGTTGATGGTCATGAGGTAGACCATGGTATCTGTGTGCCATCACAATGTCTCAGCAATTAATCATTGGTTGTGTGTGTTCAGTTTGGCTAGAGACATTGCCCCAAGGAGTGTTCCTTCCTCTGTGACACTGACATCTTCACTGCAGACAGTTGCACAATTGTTGTGCTGACATGTGTGCACATTTCCTGGTGATGGTTCCCTTCAACAATAGCCATGCCTGCTCACAGATGTATACTGCTCATTCGTCTGTGCCATGCTTGCAACTCACTGTACTTGTGTTTTGAGTATGTACAAATGCCTTCATGGACACATTCACCCTTTTCACCACTATGCATGTGTGTAATCACAGCCTACCCCTATGTTGGGGATTGTTATGCAGGGTATTTGGGCACATGACTCACAATTTTGTGCATTGTATCTAAGGGGTTTCAACCCTATTCCTTCCTTGATAGACTACATCTTGGTGGTCTGACCACCACCTGGACATTCATATCAGTCCTGGGATGTGCGTGACAGTGCGTGTTCCCTTTTGCTCTGTTTGTTTGGTAGGCTGTTACATCACTATACACTATTGTGTCATGATGGTAGGGTGTGTATTTCGCTTGCAGCCTCCATGGGTGGGTATGCACGTGGAATTTGACATCACACCCACATGTGGTGTGTCACGCAATGTGTGAAAGTAATCCATCCTCCAGGGAGTGGGACACTGCTGTAAGTGATGTGTTGCTATGGCACTATCATTATAGTCACAAGTTAGGGATGTGCACATACCCCATGTAGTTGTGGTATGCTGAGGATGATGTACCCCCCTATATCTGAGCACTGCTGGGAGTCATATCCACCCACCCCTCATATGTTTGGGCACTGCTGGGAGTCCTCTGCACCCACCCCCATACTGTTGGCCTCTGCTGGGAGTCCTCTGCACTCACCCCATACCGTTGGCCACTGCTGGGAGTCATATCCACTCACCCCTCATATGTCTGGGCACGGCTGGGAGTCCTCTGCACCCACCCCCATACTGTTGGCCTCTGCTGGGAGTCCTCTGCACACACACCCATACTGTTGGCCCTCTGCTGGGAGTTCTCTGCACCCTCCCCCATACTGTTGGCCTCTGCTGGGAGTCCTCTGCACCCACTCCATACTGTTGGCCTCTGCTGGGAGTCCTCTGCACCCACCCCATACTGTTGGACACTGCTGGGAGTCATATCCACCCACCCCTCATATGTATGGCCTCTGCTGGGAGTCCTCTGCACCCATCCCTCATATGTCTGGCCACTGCTGGTAGTCCTCTGCACCCACCCCTCATATGTCTGGCCTCTGCTTGGAGTGCTCTGCACCCACCCCCATACTGTTGGACACTGCTGGGAGTCATATCCACCCACCCCCATACTGTTGGACACTGCTGGGAGTCATATCCACCCACCCCCATACTGTTGGACACTGCTGGGAGTCATATCTACCCACCCCATACTGTTGGCCACTGCTGGGAGTCATATCCGCCCACCCTCTCATATGTCTGGCCTCTGCTGGGAGTCCTCTGCACCCACCCCTATACTGTTGGCCTCTGCTGGGAGTCCTCTGCACCCACCTCCATACTGTTGGCCACTGCTGGGAGTAATTTCCACCCACCCCTAATATGTCTGGGCACTGCTGGGAGTCATAACCACCCACCCCTCATATGTATGGGCGCTGCTGGGAGTCATAACTACCCACCCCTCATATGTCTGGCCACTGCCGTGAGTCCTCTGCACCCACCCCTCATATGTCTGGCCACTGCTGGGAGTCCTCTGCACCCACCCCCATACTGTTGGCATCTGCTGGGAGTCCTCTGCACCCACCCCCATACTTTTGGACTCTGCTGGGAGTCCTCTGCACCGACCCCCATACAGTTGGCCTCTGCTGGGAGTCCTCTGTACCCACCCCCATACTGTTGGCCTCTGCTGGGAGTCCTCTGCACCCACCCCCATACTGTTGGCCACTGCTGGGAGTCATATCTACCCACTCCTCATATTCCTGGGCACTGCTGGGAGTCATATCCACCCAGCCCTCATGTGTCTGGGCACTGCTGGGAGTCATATCCACCCACCCCTTATATGTCTGGCCACTGCTGGGAGGCTTCTGCACCCACCCCATACTGTTGGCCTCTGCTGGGAGTCCTCTGCACACACCCCCATACTGTTGGCCACTGCTGGGAGTCATATCCACCCACCCCTCATATGTCTGGCCTCTGCTGGGAGTCCTCTAAACCCACCCCCATACTGTTGGCCTCTGCTGGGAGTCCTCTGCACCCACCCCATACTGTTGGCTTTTTCTGGGAGTCCTCTGCGCCCACCCCCACACTGTTGGCCTCTGCTGGGAGTCATATCCACCCACCCCCATACTGTTGGCCACATGGGGTTGATGGTGTTTGTGTGCCTCGTTGTCAGACAGAGATAGGTTCCACTAACCTTTTCAGCCGGATACAGCGGGAACGATGATTAATCTAATTAATCCCTTCCCTTGAAATGGAAACATCCAAGAGTAATATGTAACACTGCAAGGATAATACCACCACAGGGGAAAGGGAAAAAAGGGATAAACGAAACAATAAAGTTGCAGCTGTTTGGCATAAATAAGGGATGTGGTCAGGTGCTGTGGACCCCACTCTTTGCTGTGGACACCGCTCAGCCCTCCACAGGGCTTGGTCGCCCCACTCACTGCTGCCGCTCCTGCCTGCCTTTGCCGCCTCCTGCCTGCAGATTCCTTCGCTCGCTGCCCGCTGCTCCTGGGAATTTCCCGCTGCCCGCTGCTTCTTGGAATTTCCCGCCGCTGCCTCCCTGCGGCCCCGCCCCCCTGTGATTCCATTCGCCGCCCCGCTCCCGCCACCCAGCTGCTCCTCCCTCCCGGCTCCTTACTTATGACGCCCCCAGAGCGACCGCGCAGCGGAAGCACCGATTGAGCGCCGAAGGTGCGCCAAAGGTAAGCCCGTCTGCGCCGTCAGCGTCTGGACCGCGCCCAGCGCCAGGACCCCTGGCCCTCCCCGCCGAGGCAAGACGACCCGACTGACCTACGACACCGCCACTCTCAACGCACTCAATGCCGGCCGGACCCACGCCTGCTGCCGAGCCACCCCGAGACGCACCCACGGACCCTTCACCTGCTGCACCTGCAAGTTCACCTGCCTCCGAACCTGCCCCGCACCCGCCAAGACAAACACCAGCAGCAACCACCTCAAGTGCATCCTGATCAACACCCGCTCCGTCCACAGACACGCCGTGGAACTCTGGAACCTCCTCGACGCTACATCACCGGACGTCGCCTTCCTCACGGAAACCTGGATGAACGCCTCCTCTGCACCCGACATCGCCATCGCCATCCCGGACGGGTACAAGATCATCAGGAGGGACCGCATCAACCAGACCGGAGGTGGCATCGCCATCGTCCACAGGAACACCATCCGCATCACGACCGACGCCAACGACTTCTTCGCCGCAGCCGAACATCTCCACTTCCAGATTCACACCGACCCTAAGACGACCCTCAGAGGCACCCTCGTCTACAGACCCCCGGGACCACGCACACAATTCAGCGAAGACAACACAGACTTCATCAGCCCGCACGCCCTCCCCTCCACTGACTACATCCTCCTCGGGGACCTCAACTTCCACCTGGAGAACAACAAGGACCGCAACACCACCGCCCTGCTGGAAAACCTCGCCAACCTCGGACTCAAGCAACTGGTCAACACCCCCACCCACTACGCCGGCCACACGCTTGATCCCGTCTTCTCTTCCAGCAAGTACATCACCTTCAGCCACGCCACCGGACTCCACTGGACCGACCACAGCTGCGTCCACTTCAGCTTCAAAAGATCCACGACCCACCACCACCCGCAACAGGTACCTCACAGGAATTGGAGCAAGATCACCGCAGACCAGCTCACCACCTCCCTCAGCCAGAGCCCACCCGCCAACACAACGGACCCCAACGAAGCAGCCCGCAACTTCACACAGTGGCTGACCGCCTGCGCCGACGACCTCGCGCCACTAAAGAACCCTCCCAGCAGACCCAGAAGCAAGAAGGCATCCTGGTTCACCGACGACCTCAAGGACTCCAAGAAGACCTGCCGCACCCTCAAGAAAGCCTGGTTCCTCGACCAGACCACCGACAACATGACCGCCCTCAAACACGCTACCCGCAAGCACCACCAGCTCATCCGCACCACCAAGAAGAAATCCCTGAAGGAACGACTGGACAACAACGCCCACGACAGCAAAGAGCTCTTCACTATCGTCAAGGAGTTCTCCAAACCCAGCACCGGCACCGACGACATCACTCCGTCACAAGACCTCTGCGCCTCGTTCTTCCACCGCAAGATCGCCGACATCCACAACAGCTTCGGCGCCCCACCCACGCACCCAACCGTCGAACCAACGCCCCCCACCGCCACCCTTCGCACCTGGACCATGGTGACCACTGAAGACACAGCCCGCACGATGAACACCATCCACTCCGGATCACCGACCGACCCCTGCCCACACCACGTCTTCAACAAGGCCGACTCCACCATCGCACCCCAACTCGGGAACATCATCAATGCCTCCTTCAACACCGCCACCTTCCCGGAGAGCTGGAAGCACGCCGAGATCAGCGCCCTCCTGAAGAAACCTACAGCGGACCCCACCGATCTCAAAAACTTCCGCCCCATCTCGCTCCTCCCTTTTCCTGCTAAAGTCATCGAGAAGATCGTCAACAGACAGCTGACCGCCTTCCTCGAGACGAACGGATCCCTCGACCCCTCGCAGTCCGGCTTCAGAGCCAACCACAGCACCAAGACCGCCCTCATCGCAGCCACCGACGACATCCGGACCCTGCTCGACAAGGGGGAAACAGTGGCCCTCATCCTCCTGGACCTCTCCGCTGCGTTCGACACGGTCTGCCACCGCACCCTAGTCCAGCGCCTCAGCAACATCGGTATCCAAGAGAAGGCACTGGAGTGGATCATCTCGTTCCTCGCCGGAAGAACACAAAGAGTCCGCCTCCCCCCGTTTCGCTCCGAGGCCACCGAAGTCATCTGCGGCGTCCCGCAAGGATCTTCACTCAGCCCCACCCTCTTCAACATCTACATGAAACCTCTCGCGGCCATCGCATGGCAGCACAACCTCAACATCATCTCTTACGCCGACGACACCCAGCTGATCCTCTCCCTCACCAGAGACCCCGACACCGCTAGAACCTGCCTACACGAAGGGATAAAAGACGTCGCCGAGTGGATGAAGGACAGCCGCCTGAAACTGAACTTGGACAAGACGGAAGTCCTCATCCTGGGATCTTCGCCCTCCGCCTTGGACGACTCCTGGTGGCCCCCAGCCCTGGGCACCGCACCCAAGCCAAACGACCACGCACGCAACCTGGGCTTCATCCTGGACCCCTCCCTCTCGATGACCAGACAAGTCAACGCCGTCTCCTCATCGTGCTTCAACACCCTGCGTATGCTTCGCAAGATCTTCCGCTGGATCCCGACCGAGACCAGGAAGACTGTCACCCAGGCACTCGTCACCAGCCAACTGGACTACGGAAACGCCCTCTACGCCGGAACCACAGCCAAGCTACAGAAATGACTCCAGCGCATCCAGAACGCCTCCGCCCGACTCATCCTGGATGTGCCCCGACGCAGCCACATCTCCAGCCACCTGAGGAACCTGCACTGGCTCCCCGTCGACAAGAGGATCACGTTCCGGCTCCTCACCCACGCACACAAGTCTCTCCACGACCTGGGCCCCAAGTACCTCAACGACCGCCTGACCTTCTACACGCCCACCCGCCAGCTATGGTCCACCAGCCTCGCCCTCGCAGCCGTACCACGCATCCGAATAGCCACCGCCGGAGGAAGATCCTTCTCTTACCTGGCTGCCAAGACTTGGAACTCCCTCCCCATCCACCTTCGGCTGACCCAGGACCATCTCGCCTTCAGGAAACAACTCAAGACCTGGCTGTTCGAGCAGTAGCATACCCCTCCCCCCAAGCGCCTTGAGACCCTCCCGGGTGAGTAGTGCGCTATACAAATGGCATGATTGATTGATTGATTGACTCTCCTGTACTCCACCCCATCAGCCCTGTAGGTGAAACACAAAACATACATAAGATAACACTCACCCTACTCCTGACCCCCAGCCAAACCCTATGTGTATGTACTCACTTATTCAACAGTTGCACTCTTCCAAGATAAACCCGGCAAAAAACAGGAAAAATAAATAAACAAAAAATATATATATCCACAGTCTGGTCCACGATAAATGAGGTACTTATCTGACTGACGATAATCCTCTCAGTGTTGCAGTCCATATAAGCTCCAAAGCTGCCTTGTTACTTCTGGCATTCATTGTTTCTTCAAGCAGGTTAATCCAAGGTGTTTGGTTTTGTTGCTAGGGTTTATATATAAAAAAAATGTTTGAAGATGAAACAATAGAGGAGCACTCCCAGCGCTTGCTTACTGCTGTATATCCCCAGTAAAATCACAAAAGAAAAGAACTGCAGCTGCCGTGTGATTCCATGCAGCAAGCCAGTGAATGGGGACAAGAGCAATCAATGAAGTGCACCCAACGTGTCCCAGCTGCAATCACGCGGAATTGCCGGGTAATTCCTACCGAGGTAGCGTAGGGGATGCTACTCGGTAATGGCTTCTGGTGTCTTATTTCGGGCATTCACGGGGAGCGAGGAAAGGATGCTCGGTACTCGGAAGTAAACAGAATGAGGGTTTTCACTGCGACTCGGAGAGGCGCCAAAGGCAGCGCGCAACTTTTCACAGCAGAGCGAGCAAACAATGAAAAGCAGCCGTCTTCAGGCAGACTCTGGTCGGAAGTTGGTGTCACAGGCGAGATGAGATAAGCAGGACTCAAGATACTCCAGGCAAACAGGCTTCCTGAGTGACAAGCCCCATGTTATTGCAAGGGTGGGGCTTATGTAAGATTAGTCAGGTGCTGACTCCCACACCCTAAGGATTGTGGGACATGTAGTCCATTGTCTCTCTCATTCATTCCAAGTGTTTTATGTACCTCACGCTAAACTCCTATCTTCGCCTAGCTATGACACTCATATAACTATTGTGAGGGTGCCGTACGCGAGCGTGTGAGATGCACCATACCCCAACATTCATGACGTGTGTGCGCGCATCATATTACTATTGCAATGGTGCCATACGCGAGTGCGTGAAATGCACCGTACCCCAACATTCATGGCGGGTTTGTGCGGCTCGTATTACTATTGCAATGGTGCCATACGCAACCGCGTGAAACGCACCATACCCCAACATTCATGGCGTGTTTGTGCGGCTCGTATTACTATTGCAATGGTGCTATACGCGAGCAAGTACACTTCCTTTGTTGCGGTAAGTTGTTCTCACCGTATGCGCCGTCGTCGGTTTCTGTGCACCAGGTCGTAGGCGTACAGGACTGGGATGACACGGACGATGGGGTTCATGGCGTGTATGTTGCGTACCGGGGATGCAGTTCGGGTCGGACTCTGCTTTTACGGACGTTTTGAGCTCCTGTAGAAAAAGGGTCGTACGGAGTCTCGCAGAGACGAATCCTACTTGCTGGGCTGGAAACTGCTGCTTGATTCCGTACGGATGTCGTGCAATGCGTGTTCCGGATACAATTCGCACGTATGTCGTACGGTGTTTGGTACGATTCGTACGGAGATCTGCTTTGGGTTCAGATCGTACTTCATCGTACGTATGGGGACGTTGAAGGTGTACGATTCGTATGGGAAATATGCTCCGTACAGCTATTTGTACGGGATTTTACCTAATCGGAATCGGCCCCTAAGTGATTTAATTTCCACACATTTTCATCTGTGCGCGGCATAGTTTTATTAGTAAAATTGTATGTCTGTACAAAGGTAATGGTCATTTCAATAAAAAAATGTGTTGCCTTTAATGGCAGTGCACTACTACACCATGAATATTCCACTCTAAGCCACTCTACACTACTTTGCACCACTCCACACCAATGCACTTCACTCTGCACCACTCCACTTTACACCACTCCACGCCACTGCACTCTGCACCACTCCACTCCAGGCCCCTGCACTCTATGCCACTTGATGCTATGACTCTCTACGCTACCCTGTACCACTCTACTTCATGCCAATCCACTTTTCACCATTCTACTCTACACCACTGCACTCTACACCACTCCAGTCTAGGTCAGACCAATCTACTCTGCACAACTCCATTCTACAGAACTGTACTCTACACCACTCTGCAACACTGCACTCTACGCCACTGAACTTTATGCCAATACACTGTAGGCCAATGCACTTTATTCTGTAAATCTATGCCCCTGCACTCTATGACAATCCACTTTATGCCGCTTTAATCTACTCTGCACCACTGCATTCAATGCCACTCTGCCCAACTGCAATCTACCCTGCAATACTCCACTCTAGGCCACTTCACTCTACTCTGAAACAATCTACTCTACTGCACCCTACGCCACACTACTCAACTCCGCACCACTCCACTGTATGTCACTACACTCTCTGCCATTCTACTCTTAACTACTGCACTCCACGCCAATGCACTCTACACAACTTCACTCTCTGTCATTGCACTCAACGCCACTGCTCTCAAAGACACTCTACTCCACTCTACACCACTGCACTCTGACACTCTGCTCTGCAACACCTCATTCTCCGTCACTGAACTCTATGCCACTCTACTCTGCAAAACTCCACTCTATGCCACTGCACACTACTGCACTATACACTACTCTGCACCACTCTATGCGACTCTACTCTGCACCACTCTATGCCCCTTGACTCTTCTCTGAACTCTACACTACTGCACTCTATGCCACTCGACTCTACTCTGCGCCACTGCCCTCTGCATCACTCAACTCTATGCCACTCCACTCTGCACCATTCTACGCCACTTCACACTGCATCACTCTATGCCACTCCTCTCTTTCCCACTCCACTCTGCCACACTCTACCTTACTATGCACCACTCTACTCTACTCCGCTGCATTCTATGACGCTGCACTATACACCGCTGAATTCAATATCACTGCACTCAGCACCACTGCACTCTCGTCCCTGTACTCTGCAACACTCTATACCAATGCATTCTACACCCGTCCACTCTACTGTATGCCACTTCAGTGTATGCCACTCTACGCGACTCCACACTCTGCCCCTCCAATACATGACACTCTCTGCCACTCCACTCTACAACACTCTCCTCACACTCTTCGACATACCACTCTATGACATTCCACACCACTCTCTTCTACCCACTAACTGGTAGCCATACTGCACAGCCGTCATGCAACATGTCTAAAACACATTGTCAAAACCAATAGCTCTTGTATAGGCAAGACCTATTGGCTTTGCCGATGCTTGTTATTAGATAGATTCCGGGTAGTGGCCTCCTCAGCGCTGCTTTCATGGATGGTTCCAGTATGCTGACAAACTCGCTACTTGTGTGTCTTTCTCTCAGTAGAAGGAGAAGGGCCAAGATATGCTCTGCGGGTCCAATCTATGACCAGAGCATGAAAAGAAATCACATTTGTGAAATTTTTATACCGGATCGAGGAGTGTTAAACTGAGCTCACAAACTCTGAACAAGAAGGGTAGCACTGCACCTGTGCCTGAAAATGTGCCATACCATATCTTACTCCTACTTACAGGAAGGTGGCGAGCAGGAGACCTTGAAATAAGGGTAGAGTGGCCTTGAGGTAGTGGGCCTTCGTATTCGCATATTGTAGTGTTTCATTTTTTTAATTGATTAAAGTTTTCTTTTTTTATGAATGACAAGCACTGAGCTGGACAATCAATCATTGCTCTGCATGAGCTGAAGTATCCCAGCACTACTACCTTCTTGAGAAGCCTGTGACTGCTTGCCATCACTATCACTGAGAATGAATTGCTGAAAAGGTTGTACTTGGCACAGTTTGCAGAGCCCTACTAGGATGGCCCCGGGCACATCAGAGGCAAACAACCACAGCCCCTCCTGCTGAGGCCCTGTAACCCGTATTTGCTCTATGCCTCCCTCCCTGAACTAGGCCTGACTGACAAAAATGCACTTACTGCACTAATCCCACAGAAGTCCATTGGTGACCAATTTGTATTCATGGTCTGTGCTCACGCATGATTTGCACCT
This sequence comes from Lissotriton helveticus, assembly GCF_964261635.1. Lineage (NCBI taxonomy): Eukaryota > Metazoa > Chordata > Amphibia > Caudata > Salamandridae > Lissotriton > Lissotriton helveticus. The sequence continues at coordinate 787,298,363 of NC_136070.1, forward strand.
TTTGCCATGGTCCTCCTCTTCGCATGTGACATGTCAGTTTCCATTTTCTGATGTTCTCATGCATTAAATGATATTGAGTGATGCTTGTTTATCATGATCTCCCCTCATTATGTGCCTCAAGCTGACGTATCTCATGCCTCAGGTCCTTCACGTTGTCTGTCCAACTACCTCAAGCTCCCCACACTGTACTTCTAGATCTAAACACTGTTATTTAGAGTTCAATTTCCTCACATTGTGTCCATGTGCCTCCAGTGCATCAGAATGTCTACAAATGTACCTGTTGCTCCTCACTCTAATGTTAACGTGCCCCATGTTTTTTTTCTGCCTGCCCATGTGCCTAATGATACTTACATTGAATGTCTGACAAAATGTTGATACAAAAAATATCGACATACAAAAATATTGCAACAAAAATATCGATGTCAACAATATCGACATCCTATCTCCAACAAAGTAAGTACAAAAATATCGAGAGAAAAAATATCGAATGTCAAAAATATCTTAATTAAAATACATCGTTTTTTTTAATTAAGAAAAAGATGTAAAATAAATTATTAAATAATACTTATAAATGTATGTAATAAACATAGTTAAAAATATTTTATAATATGTAAAAATAATAATAATTAATATACATAATTTAATGAAAAATGAATTAAACATATACATATAATACATAATATATATATACTTACTTAATAATAACTTTTAATAATTATTTTAATAACTTATAAATATTTAAAAATATTATAAATTACAAATACATCTATACACATAAATGATAATGTCAACACGTTGCCTCCCACGAAGCCCTAGGAGGCGAGTTCGCACACAAACATTTGGCAAAATCCTTTTATTTTCTGGATGCACGGACCAAAAAGCACTTCCCTACGCGTTTCAGCATGAGCCTTGTTCACGGGAATCCGTTGCTTTAAATCGGAACTGTGGTATGTCCCACCAAGCTTTAATTACACCACCCTCATTCGGCCCGCCCATATTGGAGCGGAGCATCGTGGTACCAGTAGTCCCGAATAAAATCAGTCCTTGAATAGGTTACATGGTCCGTGTTATAACATCATTACTGAGGGCCAATGTTCCCTGCAAGGCGCCTATTGACATCAAGAAGGGCCCAGGAACGCAGTGTATCTGCGATGGCACAGGCATAGGCAGCTGTTTTTCATCCATTTGGCGACGGCTTCCATGCCTTCTCGAAAGTTGCGTCTGGGGGTGTTGGGCTCGTTGGATAGGGAGAGGATGAGCTGGGTGTCGTCTGCATATGACACGCTGTTGAGTCCGTAGGTTCTGACGATGGGGGCAAGTGGAGCCATGTAGACGTTGAAGAGCGTCGGGCTGAGGGAGGAGCCCTGGGGGACTCCGCAGGTGATAGGTGTGGGGTCCGAGAGGAAAGGGGGGAGTCTGACCCGCTGCGTCCTGCTGGAGAGGAAGGAGCAGATCCAGTCGAGGGCCTTGTCCTGGATTCCTGCATCGTAGAGTCTGCGTATTAGGGTGCGGTGGGAGACTGTGTCGAAACCGCTGATAGGTCGAGGAGGATGAGGGCTACTGTTTCTCCTTTGTCCAGTAAGGTGCGGATGTCGTCTGTTGCGGCGAGGAGGGCGGTTTCCGTACTGTGGTTTTTTCTGAAGCCGGATTGGGAGGAGTCGAGGATGTTGTGTTCTTCAATGAATGTGGCGAGTTGGCTGTTGATGGCTTTCTCGATGACTTTCGCTGGGAACGGGAGCAGGGAGATGGGTCTGTAGTTTTTGAGGTCGGTGGGGTCCGCTGAGGGTTTCTTTAGGAGGGGGTTGACCTCGGCGTGTTTCCAGTCGTCGGGGAATGAGGCGGTCGCCAGGGAGCGGTTGATGGTTTGGCGGAGCATGGGTGCGATGGTGTTGGCGGCTCTGTTGAAGATGTGGTGGGGGCAGGGGTCCGTGGGGGCCCCTGAGTGGATTGACTTCATTGTCTTCAGTGTGTCTTCGGTGGTGAGGGCTGTCCAGTCATCAATCGCTGGTTTCCGGGTGTCGGGGGTGGTTGGTGAGGGTTCAGTGTGTTGGTTGTCTTCGTCGAAGTTGTCGTAGATGCTCTTGATTTTGTGGTGGAAAAAGATGCTGAGTTTGTCGCAGAGGTCTTGTGAGGGAGGGATGTCGGTAGACTCGCTGGTGGGTTGGGCGAACTACTTGATGATGCTGAAGAGTTCCTTGCTGTTGTGTGCGTGGGTGGAGATTCTGTCTTCAATCGCTTTTTTCCTCGTTTCTCTGATGAGTTGATGGTGGGCGTTGGTGGCGGCTCTGAAGTTGTTGTGGGCTTCTGTGGATTTGGTGTTTCTCCACTCAAGAGTGCAGGGGCAGGGGCACCTCACTTAATGGTGGAGCTGCGAGGGTGGGAGAGCAATTTCACTGACAATGAGTCAGTGGTCTTGCACGCCTGTCCCCGCAGTGGCCGCCATTAAGTAGGGGTCGGGGAGGGCTGGACAGCTGGGAGGCGGGAACGGGGAGGGGAGCTGGATTGGGCCGGTCGTGCTGGGGGGGGAGGGGCCGCGGGGGCAGCAGCGGCGGGGAAAGGTAAAGGGAGGAAAGAAGGGATAAAGAAAAAAGGGAAAATAAGCAGAAATAAGGCACAAAAGAGCAGAGATGCAGAAAAGAGCAGAAAGGAGAAAGATAGAAAGGGTAAAAAAACGAGTGAAAACGGGTGAAGGAGCAGAGGGAGAGAAAGGGAAAATGGGCAAAAATAAGGCACAAAAGAGCAGAGGTGCAGGAAGGTGAAAGATAGAAAGGGAAAAAACGAGTGAAGGGGCAGAGGGAGAGAAAGGGAAATGGGCAGAAATAAGGCGCAAAAGAGCAGAGGTGCAGAAAGGTGAAAGATAGAAAGGGGAGAAAAAGGAGTGAAGGAGCAGAAAGAAAGAAAGGAGACAGAGGTCCACTGGACCACCAGGGATGAGGCGCAGGGAAACCTGCGGGTGGAGGAGGGCCTCGATCACCAACACTCAAGAGTGCAGGGGCAGGGGCACCTCACTTAATGGTGGAGCTGCGAGGGTGGGAGAGCAATTTCACTGACACTGAGTCAGTGGTCTTGCTCGCCTGTCCCCGCAGTGGCCGCCATTAAGTAGGGGTCGGGGAGGGCTGGACAGCTGGGAGGCGGGAGCGGGGAGGGGAGCTGGATTGGGCCGGTTGTGCTGGGGGGGAGGGGCCGCGGGGGCAGCAGCGGCGGGGAAAGGTAAAGGGAGGAAAGAAGGGATAAAGAAAAAAGGGAAAATAAGCAGAAATAAGGCACAAAAGAGCAGAGATGCAGAAAAGAGCAGAAAGGAGAAAGATAGAAAGGGTAAAAAAACGAGTGAAAACGGGTGAAGGAGCAGAGGGAGAGAAAGGGAAAATGGGCAAAAATAAGGCACAAAAGAGCAGAGGTGCAGGAAGGTGAAAGATAGAAAGGGAAAAAAACGAGTGAAAACGAGTGAAGGAGCAGAGGGAGAGAAAGGGAAATGGGCAGAAATAAGGCGCAAAAGAGCAGAGGTGCAGAAAGGTGAAAGATAGAAAGGGGAGAAAAAGGAGTGAAGGAGCAGAAAGAAAGAAAGGAGACAGAGGTCCACTGGACCACCAGGGATGAGGTGCAGGGAAACCTGCGGGTGGTGGAGGGCCTCGATCACCAACACTCAAGAGTGCAGGGGCAGGGCACCTCACTTAATGGTGGAGCTGCGAGGGTGGGAGAGCAATTTCACTGACAATGAGTCAGTGGTCTTGCTCGCCTGTCCCCGCAGTGGCCGCCATTAAGTAGGGGTCGGGGAGGGGAGCTGGATTGGGCCGGTCGTGCTGGGGGGGGGGGAGGGGCCGCGGGGGCAGCAGCGGCGGGGAAAGGTAAAGGGAGGAAAGAAGGGATAAAGAAAAAAGGGAAAATAAGCAGAAATAAGGCACAAAAGAGCAGAGATGCAGAAAAGAGCAGAAATGAGAAAGATAGAAAGGGGGAAAAAACGAGTGAAAACGGGTGAAGGAGCAGAGGGAGAGGAAGGGAAAATGGGCAAAAATAAGGCACAAAAGAGCAGAGGTGCAGGAAGGTGAAAGATAGAAAGGGAAAAAACGAGTGAAAACGAGTGAAGGGGCAGAGGGAGAGAAAGGGAAATGGGCAGAAATAAGGCGCAAAAGAGCAGAGGTGCAGAAAGGTGAAAGATAGAAAGGGGAGAAAAAGGAGTGAAGGAGCAGAAAGAAAGAAAGGAGACAGAGGTCCACTGGACCACCAGGGATGAGGCGCAGGGAAACCTGCGGGTGGAGGAGGGCCTCGATCACCAACACTCAAGAGTGCAGGGGCAGGGGCACCTCACTTAATGGTGGAGCTGCGAGGGTGGGAGAGCAATTTCACTGACAAAGAGTCAGTGGTCTTGCTCGCCTGTCCCCGCAGTGGCCGCCATTAAGTAGGGGTCGGGGAGGGCTGGACAGCTGGGAGGCGGGAGCGGTGAGGGGAGCTGGATTGGGCCGGTCGTGCTGGGGGGGAGGGGCCGCGGGGGCAGCAGCGGCGGGGAAAGGTAAAGGGAGGAAAGAAGGGATAAAGAAAAAAGGGAAAATAAGCAGAAATAAGGCACAAAAGAGCAGAGATGCAGAAAAGAGCAGAAAGGAGAAAGATAGAAAGGGTAAAAAAACGAGTGAAAACGGGTGAAGGAGCAGAGGGAGAGAAAGGGAAAATGGGCAAAAATAAGGCACAAAAGAGCAGAGGTGCAGGAAGATGAAAGATAGAAAGGGAAAAAAACGAGTGAAAACGAGTGAAGGAGCAGAGGGAGAGAAAGGGAAATGGGCAGAAATAAGGCGCAAAAGAGCAGAGGTGCAGAAAGGTGAAAGATAGAAAGGGGAGAAAAAGGAGTGAAGGAGCAGAAAGAAAGAAAGGAGACAGAGGTCCACTGGATCACCAGGATATGATACATTTTAAAAAATTCATGACGTGGTAACAAACGGGTTCAGATTCTAGCAATTGGAGACGCAGCATTGCTGGGCGGCATTGTCTCAGTCCCCATTGCCTTAACAGAGGTAGTAGCCATATTTTCCGGTGCGGAAGATAGAATTTACAAAATAATATTGTGTGTAAATTAGTTTGTTTTGATTCTTCATCGCAAGGACAGACAGGGATGATAGCATCCCATCTGTTTCCATCATAGAAGGCTACTAGTCTAAAAAAGAGGTCTAATCTGAATCTTGTCAATAACATCCTCTCGTAGGTGGTGATCTGTAGCGTAAGATAGGGCTGGATCAGATCAGTGGCCTGAGTCATATTAGCATGAAGGACCGAAGGTTTCATGGACTCAGATGTCAACCTCAATAATAATAATAATAATAATAATCCACATTTGTAAAGCGCACAATCACCCGTAAGGGTCTCTAGGCGCTGGGGGCCGTTGGGAAGATTAAGCAAGCTATTGCCCATAGTCACATGGTGCTAGGCTAACCTGCCGCCGGAGCCGGGGATCGAACCCTGATCCCCAGATTCCAGCGTCAGTCGCCCTGGCCGCGGCGCCACACCTCTCCCTCCCTCCCTCCCTCTCCCTCCCTCCCTCCCTCCTCTCCCTCCCTCCCTCCCTCCCTCCCTCCCTCCCTCCCTCCCTCCCTCCCTCCCATGACTCTAGGTGGCTCAGTGCCAGTTGTTTCAGCACTCTCTTTGGTAGATCGATGATGGCTTTGGGTTGGGAGTAGTACTTCTCCATACCTAGATCTTTGAAAAAATTTCTGATATACCGAAGCCATATTATATTACTAGTTCCATCAAGAGCTCTGTTACAATTGTCTGTGTAAATGAGTTTTTTTCAGAAGTCCAGATACGTCTCCAGAGCAGTAGTGGTTGAATCTTAATAAGGTCCTCTAGATAAGGGACACCAAGTTCTAGGTGGGATGCATAAATGGAAGTGCCTCTCGATGTTGCTAAGAGGAATCTAAAAAAGGAGTTTTCTGCGACCTGGAGAGTACTAACATCTACGTGTCCCCAGAGGCCTGCCCCATATAGAGCAATTGCCTGGCACTTTGCGCTATAAATCTTTAGTAGTTCTACTGGTGCCCTTCGTCCTAGTCTCTGGGAGAAACTCATCAGGGCCGCTGTAGCTCTTTTAAAGAGGTGACATCTTGCCTCTACTGCGGACCGCCAATTTAATTTTTTATTGATCATAATGCCTAGGTAGGGGTACTGGGCAGTTGCCTTAAGTTTTTGATCTTTAAGATAGATGCTCTTAGATTGTTTTTTCCCACTACCAGCAATCATGACGAACGTTTTTTTGACGTTCACATGCAGGTCCAGCTTACCCATGTAATCAGTGTACCTATTTAGGGACTTCTGTAACTCGCGCGGAGTGCGCGCCAAGATGACGGCGTCGTCTGCGTATAGCAGAGCGGGAATCAGGTGCTTTTTCACCCGTGGCAGGTCCTGAGCCCCCCTCAACATCTCCTCCTCAAGGCCGTTGGTATACAAGGAGAATAGGAAGGGGGCCAGGACACACCCCTGCCTGACTCCACGCTCTACGCCAAACGACGCCGTCAGCTCCCCCTTTACGCCAAAACGCACCCTTGCAGAAGCTCTAGAGTATAGTTCTCTGAGAAAGTCTAAGAGGGCGGAATCCACGCCCATTTGTCTCAGAATTGTCCAGAGCTTAGCATGCGAGACACAATCAAAAGCAGCGGACAGGTCTACATACACCATGTAGACCATGTCCTTCTTTGCTTGGATATATTTGCCCATTAGCAAACTGAGATTAAGGGCCTGCTCCACCGTACCGAATCCCTCTCTGAATCCGAACTGGAGATCGGAAATGATGCCTTTCTCCTCAGCCCACTGCTGGAGTCGCTCGAGGACTACCCTGCCTGCGACTTTACCCAGGGAATCCAGCAATGAGATGGGGCGATAGCATGTAACATCATGGCGATCCCCTTTCTTGAAGATCGGGACCATGATGAAGTTGGTCCAGGATTCCATCAGTCCCACTTTTGCTGCTGCACTGCACACTCTGGTGAGGATGGGGACCCAGAGATCCAGGTTATGTTTAAATAGATCTACCGGGACCCCATCCGGGCCCGGGGCTTTCCCCTTTTTGCTTGTTTCTAATGCAACTAATATCTCGGAGATGTTAAACTGTAGGGATATTGGGTACTCGACCATTGGGAGTATGTTTTCTGTCCCTTCTGATGTTGACGTATTTCTGAACATTTTTGAGAAATGGGACACCCATGTGTCTTCCCCTATGGCCACTTCTATCTTGGGACTGTTGTCATCTATTAGATAGGGAGATCTAATTATACGCCAGAATGCCTCACTATTTTTGGAGAGGGCACTATTGTGGAGTTCGTCCCATAGCTTCTGTTTTAGTTCTTGTATTCTTAATTTGCGTGCCTTACTATATTGTTGTCTACATATTTGTATCTGGCCCGAATCTCTAGGTTTATTTTTAAGGGCCAGCTTTAGGTTGGTTAAGGCCGCTGTACAGCTATGGTTAAACCATCCTTTGATGGTGGTATTCTGGCCTTTAGGATTAGCTGTAAGGAGGCTCTTGGTTTTCTCCAGTATTTGTGTAAAGTTATTTAAAACGGCCTCATCCGTTTCTTGCGAGTCCAGACATTTAATTATGTTTGGGTAGGCTGCTTTTACCAGTTTTCCGGTAATTTCAGCCGGATTTAGCTTCTCCCATTTTAGAGTATATTCATTTTGTTTACCTATCTCTAGTTTATTCTGGGCAAGTGCATTCTCTATGATTGAGACTAGGGGTTTGGATTTACTAAAGTGAAGATCCAGCATCAGTGCTGAGTGATCACTTAGGGTGTTGTTCCTAACCTCGAAAGATCTAACTCTGTCTGCCAGTCCAGATGACAGGAGGATGTAATCGACTGTCGTCTGGTATCCCCTGCCAATGTAGGTTGGTTGTAAAGAATTTGTATCATGGCTTAACCTGTTGATTATTGCCAGGTCCAGATCCGATAGCATATTGTTCATGGCGACCCCCTCCTTAGTGTGAGCAAAGTGCATTAATGGGGTGTCATGTTCATCTACTATCCCGCATTTTTTTTTTCTCGACGTGTGAACATGGGTGTAAATTAAAGTCCCCTCCCCAAAGAAGATGGATTGCCCCTTTTCCTGCTTTTGAATTACGGAACTGGGTTATTTTCTCCTGTATATTAAAAAGAAGGTTCACAAATTGACCCTCTTCTAGATTATTGTACAGGTTAATTAGAAGCATGGAAACCCCATTCTTGGGTACCAGGGAGAGTATTTGGAAATTTGGATCGGACCCAACTGTTGTTACTTTTATGTGGTTCACAGTGTTTGCGATATACGTGATTATCCCTCCCTTCGGTCTGCCTGCATTGCAAGTCAGAGCTGGGATAAAATAGGTTTTATATCCTTGGAGGTGTAATTCCACTGTGGACCATGTCTCCTGGAGGCAGATAATTTTCCCCTGCTCCAAGAAATGCAGGGCCGTCCCATCCTCAATTTTAGGGCGGAGACCCGCCACGTTCCAAAAGAAGATGGGTAGGGATAGTGTCACTGAATTAACCCCCTCCTCTTCAGTTACTGGGAGCAGTATGTCTATTACTTGGGGTGAGATTGAATTGTTAGATTCAGTCGCCGCTAGTGGTCAATCGACCATTTCTAGGTCACTGAATCTGTTCCTCGTCGGGATGTTAAACCAAGTATCCCAGCGAGGCGGCTCTCTATGGGTCATTCTCTGTGTTTGTGAGCCCCAATTGTCCCATCCTCCCCTCTTGTGGTGTAGTCCTACTGTGTGCCAGGAGCTATCATAGTCGTAACGACGAGGGGGGACTATTTGTCTTGAATTATCGTATTCAAAAGGCCGAGGGGCTGTGGTTTCCCAAGGGTTTCCGTAGTCATTTGGCGGGCCGTTGCATTGCCTTGCGGGATAAAAGAAGGAGAGTGGTTTCGTGTTTATGCCTCCAACTGCACTCGAGTAGTCCCAAGAGCAGATATAATCTACTACTCGGGGGTCCTCGAATGTGATGACAATACAATCTCCCGGGATTGTTTTTCTACCGTTTCCCACCCAGATAGTTCTACGGACCATCAAAATCCTGGATGGCCAGGTTGGCAGAATGGGACGATTGTTATTTAGCCAATGCTGGGCCTTATTTTGCAATGACCACATAGGTTCTGTATTATGATCCACCAACTCTGGGACACCAGTCAATACCACCGCGAAAGGAGATGCTTCTGGTGGCATTTCAACAGGGAGTCTGCCTTCAGGGGGTCCTCTAAGGCCGCCTCTGTTTGATACTGGGGGCGGATTTTTTTGGGCTTGAAATTTAGGACCCGGAGTTTTAACTAACGGTGTTTTTGGCGCCATAGTTTTTTGCACCGTTTTTTTGGGGCAGATGTCTTAGGCGCCGGTGTTTTGGGCGCCGGTGCCACGACTACCGGTGAGATACCCTGTGAAAGAGTTATGACAGTGTTAGCGGAAGATTTAGCTAGGCTATTTTCACTTGTCGTTTCAGAAGCTTTTGTTTTTAAAGTTTGGTTTGGCAGTATGGGTAAGTTATTTTGTGTGTCCGGTTGTTTGGGGAGGGTCTGTTTGTGGGTTTTATTTCTCGCCGTTTTTTGATCCCCCGAAACTTCCATCGGCTTTGTGTGTTTTATAAGATTAGCCAACTGATTCTCTATATGCACCAGTCTTGCTTCTACCGGCTCAAATAGAGATTTCAGTATGTCCTTGATGTTATTTAGGAGCTGCAGGTTATTACCAGCAGTTGTAACATTGGTGCAAGATGGGGGGATAGGTGAGTCTAGGCTGATAAGATTAGGTGAGTCATGTACTGAGTTGTTTATAATTGCGGTGACTACTATCTGTTCTGGCCTGGTAGGTACGTTCTCTATCGCTCTAGCCATGTCTACAATTTCTGTGACGCTACAACTTTTTGGATTTTGTTTTCTTTTACTTATTGCGCCCTCCCTCCTCCCTCTTACTTGCCTTACTTTGTCCGGTGTGATTTGGGGAGGGAGCTCTGAAGTCCTTTCCAGATCTGAGGTTGTCTGATCAACTGATAACTGGGAGTCTGATAGCTGGGATACTGACAAATCCACTGTGTTTGGTAAACTGGGCCTGCCCTCACAAAGGATTCCTTGCCCAGGATTACTGCCTGCTAGGGGGGATCTTACATTCGCTAAGTGACCCATCGAGGATCTCTTAGCGTGTTCTAAGTCTAGGGACACCCTGCCTTCCATCAAGGTGATACTCTGATCGATGAATAAATTAGCCTTAGTGATAAAATCGTCCATAGGTCCTAATAATAATTTACCCCCACTCCCTTTTGCCTTACTTTTGCTTCCTCTAGTTAGTACCATTGTTCTTGGTACGCCGGTATCATACGGGGAGGTTGAAAGTTTGTCTAGGCAAAGGGGTTGGGGCTAGCTTCTTTGGAGGGTTACAGGTGTGGGCTCGGTGTGACAACAGTACTTACAATACTCAGATGAATATCTCGATGTTGATATTTAAGGGGGATGGCCCGGTCCGGTCTCTCTCGTCCTCGAACAGCCTCAAACGGCCCGCCCTTTGCCCGGGCTTAGCCCCGGGCGCTCCCGCGCAGTGGGGTTCGCCGACTCTTATGGGCGAGGAGAAGTAATTAGGCGGGGCGGGGTGGTCAGGGAGAGCGGGCCAGCTGACTCGGCCTTGGGGTAGCCTGGACTCCTGGGAAAGCGAGTCCCGGACCCAGCGCTCGCAGCCCTGTCACTCGCCCAGCAGGGGCCAACACTTCAAATGCACCGCCTGGACGAAGCGGGTTCCGCGAGGCGTGATGGTAAATCCTTTTAAACAGCAACAAGGCAAAGGTCTGAAGGGCGTCCCACGGAGCAACAGCAGGCAGGGTCCTTTTGAAGTAATTAGGCGGGGCGGGGCGGTCAGGGAGAGCGGGCCAGCTGACTCGGCCTATGGGTAGCCGGGACTCCTGGGAAAGCGAGTCCCGGACCCAGCGCTCGCAGCCCTGTCACTCGCCCAGCAGGGGCCAACACTTCAAATGCACCGCCTGGACGAAGCGGGACCCGCGAAGCGGGTTCCGCGAGGCGTGGTGGTAAATCCTTTTAAACAGCAACAAGGCAAAGGTCTGAAGGGTGTCCCACGGAGCAACAGCAGGCAGGGTCCTTTTGAAGTAATTAGGCGGGCGGGGCGGTCAGGGAGAGCGGGCCAGCTGACTCGGCCTTGGGGTAGCCGGTACTCCTGGGAAAGCGAGTCCCGGACCCAGCGCTCGCAGCCCTGTCACTCGCCCAGCAGGGGCCAACACTTCAAATGCACCGCCTGGACGAAGCGGGACCCGCAAAGCGGGTTCCGCGAGGCGTGGTGGTAAATCCTTTTAAACAGCAACAAGGCAAAGGTCTGAAGGGCGTCCCATGGAGCAACAGCAGGCAGGGTCCTTTTGAAGTAATTAGGCGGGGTGGTCAGGGAGAGCGGGCCAGCTGACTTGGCCTTGGGGTAGCCGGGACTCCTGGGAAAGCGAGTCCCGGACCCAGCGCTCGCAGCCCTGTCACTCGCCCAGCATGGGCCAACACTTCAAATGCACCGCCTGGACGAAGCGGGACCCGCGAAGCGAGTTCCGCGAGGCGTGGTGGTAAATCCTTTTAAACAGCAACAAGGCAAAGGTCTGAAGGGCGTCGATACCAATTAATAAATATACATTATTAATTAACTACATTTAAATTACTTCCTACCCTATTCCCCTATAAACCCACAACCCGCTACAGAACTTAAACAATACAATTAATTAAATGTATTTATAATTAATAAAAATGTATAATTAATTTACTATAATTAAATTACTTCCCACCCTATTCCCCTATAAACCCACAACCCGCTATGGTACTAAAACACAAAATTAAAATATACATATAAAATGATTAACAAAATAGATGAAAATAATACAAATATCGATATTAGTAACATCGATATATATTTGATATCGATATTACTAACTTCGATATTAAAAACATCGATATTACTTACCTTAAGGTCGATATTCTGTCAATCGAAATTATTGACATCGATATTTTGTACCATCGAAATTAAAACATCGATATTATTGTATATCGATATTTTTATTTCGATATTTTGCCTACTCACCACTTACATTATGGGCCCCAGGTTCTTCATCCAGTCTGACAGTTTGCATTAAACTCCTCTATTTGTCTGTGGGTCCCTAGCTACTCACACCTTCTCAGGTGCCTCAAGCTTCTTGTACTGTGTTTGCCGCAAGTCTTCTTTTCTGAATACAAAGGATGTTTTGATTGGTATCCGGTATGAAAAGAGCAGCTGAAGTATCTCACTCAGTCATTCTCAGACAACAGGTTGTGCAAGGAAAGATTGTGGAGCTGAGGACATTGAAATATGCGGAGGGTGTAAATTTTTGTAATGCACAAGTATATTCTTATCTGTGGTACTTGAGACAAAGAGGAAGAAAACACAGAGAGAGAGAAGAATGAAGGCGGAAAGAATAAACAGGCAGACAGAAAGATGCCAAGAGAGGAGAGAGACAGAGAGGTTTCGTCGAAGAAAAAGAGGGAGATAAAGCACAAAGAAAGGGAGAGGCAGAGGGAAAGGGAATGGTGGTCAGAATAAAGCTGAAGAAAATAGTGCCTGAGTGGGGAGAAGTGAGTTAGATGGAGAGAACAGTGAGTTTTAGAGAGAGAGTAAGAGAAAGAGATGATGAAGCATAAAAGGGAAAAGGGAGAACAAAGTGAGCAACGTAGAGATAGGTGACACTGGGAAAGAGACAGAGAAAAGGGAAAAGCTATAGAGATAGAGAAAGAGGAAGATAGGAATATAGAAAAGGAGATAGAAAGAAGGACAAGAGGCGAGAAAAGCCAACAAAAGATGGCACGAGAGTGAGACTTAGAAGACAATGAGAAAGATGGTAAAAGATAGAGAAGATAGAAAAACAAGTGATGACAGGCAAGAGAGCAAAAGGAAGGAAAAGAGACAGTCTGAGAGAGAGAGAGCTACAGAGTAAGAGGGAAAAGTGACTCATGCAACAATGGAGCCAAAGGAAGAGTGAAAGTGAAAGACAGAAACGTACAGTAACTTTGTTGACTTTGTTAGCATGGCACATATCAATGCAGATGCGCACTGCACCCTCAATGACCTTTGTTGGCACCCCACTATGGGTGACACCCATGGCGTAGGACTAGTGGATTGTTCAATAATGTTATGTTTCAATAGCATTTCTTATCCTTTCTCAACTGCTTCCGACAAGTGGAAATCGACTCTGCTGTGCCGCTGGGTGACGGGGCGAATGCTCTCATTGATGTGAAGTTGCACTTTCATCATATTGAGCTTGCCTATGCCTTGGAATAATAATGGGAACTGATTCACAGCTTAAGATGTATACTTTCGTATTGGAAGGGTTGAGGTGTGATGTAGGAGATAGGGTGTTAAACTTTTCAACAGGCATGATGTTAATCGACGGATCACTGTCTATAATAAAGTTTATAGGGCAACTGTTGACCTTTATTGTGATCTTGGGGCAATGTACAAATGACTTTGGTTGTTTGGTGACTTGCTTTTGTCTTTTATTCGTCCGTGCAAGATGCCAAACCTTCATGTGCCTGTCGTAGCTTGATCGATACCCTCAGAGCACATCCATCTTCTTCAAATGTGGTCAGCAATTATGTTGACAAGTCTTTGTAGTGCAAACTTGATGACGATCGACATTGTTTGGTTTCTACTTGTCATAACTGATGTTCCTTTTTGGCCTTGTATACGGGTCGAGAATTCTACTGGAATCTTCTGGTGTTCATTTTCTTTTCTCACTGTGGATCACTTAGTTTCCCTTTTGATTTGCAAACTGTTATGAAGTGGGTTTTTTTTACGCAACCTTTGCACGTCAGTCCTATGGCAGTACATTTGCCTTCATGCGTGAATGAAAATTCACATTATAAACATAACTTTTTCTTCTTTGGATGCATTGACTTGCTGGCATCTACCTTGTATTTGTGCTGACTTTTCACGAACAAATCTGATTAATTGTTTGCTATTAAAGCTTCCCTATCAGCAGCTTGTTGACCTGCTCTTTCCCTGGCCCTTGCAGCCATTAGCACTTTCTCTAAGCTGGGTGCCTCTCTCAACATGCATCTTCTGAAAGAGTGTGAAAGACAGCGATCAATGACTTGAAGACGTATGGTTTCTTCATCATTAAATTCACTAAATATGCAGTGTTTGATAAGCACATCAAGTCTTTCAACAAACTCATCAATCTTTTCACCAGCTTTCTGTCTTGTTTGATTGAAAATGTACCTTTCATAGTCGACATTTGGCATTGGCTTGAACTTGGCTTCCAATGCTTCTTTGATCTTACCGTTCGATTTAGCATCAACTTGAGATATTTTCTTTATTACTTCTTTCACTCAATCACCAGCAAGATTCCTTAAGTACTTAATTCTTTTTCTGTCATCTACTTCTTCTAGGTCATCTATGAAATCATCGACCAGCTCGATCCATGCAGTCCACCAGGTGCCAATATTCTGCTTCTCCGCCATATTCTATTGTGATGGTTTCAGAAGCACAATGGCATCGTACGTCACGTTCTTTTCATCTACCATTGAGAGTATATGCTTTTCAGGTGACGGCAGCTGTTCTTCTAGGCCGGTACCTTCTGCAAACTCTGTGCTTGTGCTGGTACTTGGGTCGTTGCACTCGAATTGGGGGTCGTAAGGCACCATCTTCTTTTTTTATGGTAAGTAACGGTTTCGTCTCTCGTTCTTGTTTGTCACTGTTTTGGGCTTTTTGCATTGTACCTGGTTGTGGCTGCCTTCAGCATTTCACTTGATATCGTTGATGGCTCTGTGTTATGCTGTTGTGCAGTTTGTCTTCTTTGGGCAATACCAGTGAGTTTCTGATCAGCTTTTCGAACACGATCCTCTGTAGGGCTTGGAGCAGGCTTTGATCCCACACATGCCACCTTCGAACTGTTCCTCATTGAAATGAGTGCATGTGGGGCACACAAGGAGTATGCTGTAACACTACAAACTTCCAGAGAGAGCAGTCTTGTTTCTTTGAGGCACAGATCCTGCACTTGCTGCCAGTTGTAGCATCCTCCACAGCCCGGTAGCATGCAAATTAATACGCTACACATGGAGCTCTGGATTGTATGTCTTCAATCATCTGCACACAATCACACACTGCTCTTTGATTTCGTTATCACAGTTAAAAACCAAACCTTAAAACCTCCCAACCAGTTATGTACTTCCTCTGTTGAGTCCGCTCAGAACTGCAAGGGTCTTAGCACACATAGTCTCACAACACTACAGAATCTCAAGAACAGGTACAGCATGGGAAGCAGGATTGCAAGCCTCCCGCACAAACAGGCTTTATGCAGAAAATAGGAGTAAAGGCCACCCTACAAATACATGCATACCATATACACTATTTCTGGAAAAATCCCTTACAGCACTCATATCTAAAGAAATCAACAGTACATGCCTCCCTAACAAAGCAGGTACAACACAGAAAGCAGTTTTGTAAGCCTCAATCACCAAGCAGGCATGGTGTGGACAGTAGCTGCACCAGCATTCTGGTTGTTGCATGTTCTGTGAGACTCACTAAGCAGCTGCACACGTGAAGCAGAAGTGTATTAATCTTTCACAAATAGATACATCATTGATAATAGATGCTTAAGCCAACTGCAAACCTTTAATACTTGCATAGACAGCTAAGAGCAATAGTCAGTTCCACAACTACCTGCAGGGGAAACAGGGAGGATGACTGGACTGATGGGTGGATATGAGAATGAGTGAGAAAAGATAGAGTGAGCAAAAATTGGTATGAGAATTGATAAAGTGCAGAAGATGTAGAGATAGGAAGTTAAAGAAAGAATGGGTTTAACAAACACAGATATAGGAGTGGAGAGAGATGGAGAGATATGGAAACCAACAGAGCGGTAGAAAATGGGCGAAACAGAGAAGGGTAGAAAGGGGCAAATCAATAAAAAGGTAGAGTTACGATGGAAAGGGAAAGATACATAAAGAGAGAATAGTCAGGAAAACAGTGAAATAGATCACATGGTATTAGGGTTACCAGATGACTTCATGTTGCTGTTACACTACAATTCCAATCCTGTACTTGTATTTAAACAAAATGTGCATTCTAGGGTTGGTAGTATGCTCTCAGTTCCTCTCCACCAATTGGACTAACAAACCTGCAAACAATCATTTGAGGTAGGAAAATTTAGAAATGGGAAAGTTGTTCTCTGTGCCGTGGAATCAGATAGTAATATTATAAGCGTAGATTAAGAGTTGAGCAAGTTATGCACGGCAAGTAAGAAACGGTAAAGGAGTTACTGAAAGAAGGAGAAAAAGAAAAAGAATGACAAGATGTGGGAGAATTTTTGGAATTCAAGAACAGCTAAATAACAATGGGGAGTGGCAGCTGGAGTGGCAAGGAGGAGTGAAAAGACAGGAAGTGACATGGTGAAATAGTAAGAAAAAGGGAGACAGAATTAAGCATTCAATGAGATAATGGTAAAATGGTAGATATCAAAATTAAAGACGGTGTTGGTTGGTGACAGGAACAGAATCAGACAGGGTAAAATAACCAGTGCAGAGAAAATGTGCTAATTGAAAAACACCCAGAGATTCAGAAGAGAGAATAAAGGAGCTACAGAGAAAGAAGTTTTCGACTTGAGATGATTTTCCTGTAAGGCAATAGATGAGGAAGCAGAACAAAGAGCATCACAGGAAGAATATCCTTGAAAATCTCTTCCCAAATCACAAAGTCACTGCAATTAGGAAGGTGGATGGTGAATGAAAGGGGGGTCCTTTCTTCTGAGTGGAAATGGAATGTATCAATGGGATGCACCTAAAAGTATGGCTACAAACCATTAATTAGATAGCAGCAGTCAGTTATCAATGACTGGATGCTGAGGAAGTCTAAATCTCTTTCTTGATTGTCTGACAAAAGGCTGACTCCTCCCAAATGCTACCATGCACTTATTAGTCCACATATAAGGTATCAAGTATTTACTTAACAGGATTCCAGTTAGGAGGCAAAAACCTTGGACATTCTTACAGCTCTTGATTGAAAATGAAGATTAATACAGCATTTATTTGGAAGGCACCAAATTCCACATGACATCAGGGAAGGTAAAAGAGCCAAACAAGAATATCCATAAGTAGATCCAGTAGAGTCTCTGCAAGAAGCGAACAGCAGCAACAAAAAGTAGAAACTGGGGATAGAATGTGTTGAGAAATAAGGTCATGAAAATGCTGCAATGCATCCATCACTTGCAATTGATTCCTTATATATGATTTAAACAGGATCTGACATCACAGGAAAGACCCTAAGTCATCTTGGAATCGCAGATCGATTCTCTGGCCAGACCACCATCTGTACAGGTTATTAGGTTTGTCCATACCCCTTTCTTGGAATGCATGCAATCTGTTTGGCACTCAAAAAAGAAGTACAAGATTGACATCTTTTGCACAGAGCTGAACCCCACAGTCAGGGCCGGACTGGCCGTAGCGGACACCGGGCAATCTCCCGGTGCACCGCATGGGTGGGGACCGGTTTTCACTCCTTGTGACTAACATAACAGACAGTGCAAGCCTTAGGGCGGTGTGACCAGTGCCATTGCACTGAGTGCCAAGGTCAAAGGAGTGCCCACTGCATGACAGACAGAACCGAGATAAGAACAGCCTACACAGAGCTTTGGGTGCACGCCATATTTCAGGTGGTAATTACAAGCATGGTAATGCTGGTGGTTAATGCACTTAAAGGAGAGATCTGCACCTTGTCTAGTCACAGGTTTTACTCATGATATAGGTAGCATGTTGTGTAGATGGTTAGTGTTTCTGCTGCAAAGCACGTGTGACATGCAGATCAGAAAATCAGAAATTAGTACTTTATGTAGATAGTTTGGTAGGTTATTGCTTTTACGACAGAACCTTTTGTTACTTAGAGATCATACAGATTAATCCTTGAAATATAGCACATTGGGCTATGAACTGGCATTGAAGTGCTGCCTGCAAATTGAAAGGCATAGCTTTAGAACCTTATGTTGTTTCCCTCAATCTTTCATTATTATAAGGGCTCCTTTGTGTAGAGATACACTTTTGTTAATTTGACGCCCAACCATTGTGTTATGTTTGGGAGGGGATTTACTCACAGTTTGCACCTGGATTGCATCACAAAAGTGATGTAAACCTGGTGGAAAGTGTTGGTTTGGGGCTCATTTTCTATCTGAAATCCTGAATTGCTTTGAACAGCAGCCCTAAAGTAACATAAAGTAGAAATATGCAGTACTTTACGTCAAGGAAGAATACCATGGGTGGAACATGAGAGTTGCCTTGCACTCACCCACGGATTTGGACACTAATCCCTATCAACTAACTAAGGTAAAACGTATTGGTATAAAAAATTACTTCTCCTTGATGCAGGTGTAAAGTTGCAGCATGAATACAAAGTGCTAAAGTGTTTAACTTTGTCAAAGCAGAGGATTTGTGCAGGAAGGGTACCCTTGAAGTATAAAACCAAAACTTGACTTCACTCTAAAACCCTTGCACTATGGTGCAAAGATATGCACATTAATTAGTACAAGGCAGCCTAAGGTACACCCGTACTGGCTGAGAGAACAACAGCATCATGTCTTAGGATGCTGTTGTGCTCTCTAATTTTCATGCAATGCAGCACAGCAACTTCGGTTACTGCTCATTGTAAAAACTTGTTATCTGCCCCTTTGTTTCTCCAGACCAAGCAACCTTAACATATAATGCCTACCGGCATGGATGACATGTTACTCCTACACCTTTATAGTCCTCATTGTCTTAAGTGACATTTTCTTTACATTAATTTACACACTTGTATGACTCATTGCCTCTGTATATTATGTTTGTGAGGGAAAGCACTCTGACAGTCT
Organism: Lissotriton helveticus; assembly: GCF_964261635.1. Classification (NCBI taxonomy): domain Eukaryota; kingdom Metazoa; phylum Chordata; class Amphibia; order Caudata; family Salamandridae; genus Lissotriton; species Lissotriton helveticus. The sequence continues at coordinate 787,317,214 of NC_136070.1, forward strand.
ACTTTGGGATGTGTACTATAAAATACATAAATATGAAAGATGTGTTAAGGAGAGAGGAAGGGCACTTTTGGAATCCGTAAAGAAGGAGATCTTTGTGGTCACCAACAAAGAATGTCACACTGGGTGCCACCAATGCTAAAGCTGGTTGTTGCAAATAGCCCTTTTTGCAGGGTCACCCCCAAATCTTTTGCCTTCCTCCTCCTCTTTTTGCTGAATTTGTTTTTGTTGGTTTTAGGATTCTGGGCACTTTACCCCTGCTAACCAGTGCTAAAGTGCATGAGCTCTATACTTGAAACCTGGTGACATTGGCTTATCAACAATTGGCATATTTCATTTACTTATACGTCCCTAGTAAAGTGCACTACCTATGCTCAGGGCCTGTAAATTAAATGCTACCAGTGGGCCTGCAGCACTGATTGTACCACCCACTTAAGTAGCCCTCAAGCATGGCTCAGGCCTATCACTGTAAAGCCTAAGTGTGCAGTTTTATTCTGCCATGTCGATGTGGCAAGTTAACTTTCTTGCCACGCCCAAACCTTCCTTTTTAATACATATAAGTCACCTGTAAGGTAGGCCTTGGACAACCCCAAAGGCAGTGTATTTAAAAAGTTGAACATGTACTTCAACCAGTGAATTTGTAAAGCGCGCTACTTACACGTGAGGGTCTCAAGGCGCTGGGGAAAGGGGTGCTGCTACTGCTCGAAGAGCCAGATCTTGAGGAGCCTCCTGAAGGTGAGCAGGTCTTGGGTTTGCCGTAGATGGGTGGGGGGGTGTTCCAAGTCTTGGCGGCGAGGAAGGAGAAGTATCTGCCACCGGGGCCGATCATTTGATCTGTGGGACGGCGGCAAGGGCGAGGCAGGCGGAGCGGAGCTGGCGGGCAGGGGTGTAGAAGTTGAGTCTGTCATTCAGGTAGGCTGGTCCGGTGTTGTGGAGTGCTTTGTGTACATGGGTGAGGAGTTTGTAGGTGATCCTCTTGTTGACGGGGAGCCAGTGCAGGTCTCTTAGGTGGGAGGTGATGTGGCTGCGGCGGGGGACGTTGAGGATCAGTCGGGCTGAGGCATTCTGGATGCGTTGTAGTCGTCGTAGGTGTTTGGCCAGGATTCCTGCATAGAGTGCGTTGCCGTAGTCCAGCCTGCTGCTGACTAAGGCTTCGGTCACCGTTCTTCTTGTTTCAGTTGGGATCCACTTGTAGATCCTGCGGAGCATGCGGAGGGTGTTGTAGCAGCAGGAGGAGATGGCATTGACCTGCTTCGACATGGAGAGGATGGGGTCGAGGATGAATCCCAGTTTGCGTGCGTGGTCCGTGGGTGCTGGGGCTGCTCCCAGTGTGGTCAGCCACCAGGAATCGTCCCACGCAGAGGGGGTGGGACCTATGATGAGGACCTCCGTCTTGTCTGAGTTCAGTTTCAGACGGCTGCTCCTCTTCCAATCGGCGACTGCCTTCATTCCCTCGTGGAGGTTGGTTTTGGTGGTGTGTGAGTCCTTGGTGAGGGAGAGAATGAGCTGGGTGTCGTCGACGTAGGAGATGATGTTCAGGTCATGCTGGCAGGCCACTTGAGCGAGGGGGGCCATGTAGACATTGAACAGGGTCGGGCTGAGGGATGAGCCCTGGGGTACGCCGCAGATTATGTCGGTGGGTTCGGCTCTGAAGGGCGGGAGGCGGACTCTCTGGGTTCTGCCGGCGAGGAAGGACGTGGTCCAGTCCAGGACCTTCTTCTGGATTCTGGCTTCTTGGAGGCGTGTTCTTAGTGTGCGGTGGCAGACCGTGTCGAAAGCGGCTGACAGGTCCAGGAGGATGTGGGCTGAGGTTTCGCCGTTGTCCAACTGGCGTCTGATGTCATCTGTGGCGGCGATAAGGGCAGTCTCGGTGCTGTGGTTGCGTCTGAATCTGGACTGGGATGGGTCTAGGATGTTGTTGTCCACGAGGTGGCGGGTCAGCTGCGTGTTGGCGATTTTCTCGATGACCTTCGCCGGGAAGGGGAGCTGGGAGATGGGCCGAAAGTTCTTGAGGTCTTTGGGGTCTGCCTTGGGCTTCTTGAGGAGGGTGTTGATTTTGGCGTGCTTCCAGCTCTCCGGGAATGTCGCGGAGTTGAAGGAGATGTTGATGATCTTTCGTAGCTGGGGGGTAATGGTCGCATCGGCTTTGTTGAGAACATGATGTGGGCAGGGGTCTGATGGAGATCCTGAGTGGATGGAGTTCATAATCGTGCGAGTCTCTTTGTCGTTGACGTGGGACCAGGAGGTCAGTTGGTTGATGCAGGTGGCGTTCGGGGTGTGGTCTATTGCGGTCGGGGCGGGTGAGGAGTTGAAGCTGTCGTGAATGTCGGTGATCTTGCGATGGAAGAAGGTGGCCAGTGAGCCGCACAGTTCTTGCGAGGGCGGGATGTCGTTGGTGTTGGCGCTGGGGTTGGAGAGTTCCTTCACAATGTTGAAAAGTTCTTTGCTGTCGTGTGCGTTGTTATCCAGTCGGGCTTTGAAGGACGATCTCTTGGCTGTTCTGATGAGGTGGTGATGTCTGCTGGCAGCGTCCTTGTGGGCTGCATGGCTGTCTGGTGTGCGGTCATGGAGCCATTTCTTTTCCTGCTTCCGGCATGTTCGTTTGGAGATCAGGAGATCTTCGGTGAACCAGGCGGCTTTCTTGCTGGGGTGGTTGATGGAGGGTTTCTTGATCGGGGCGAGGGTGTTGGCGCAGTCGTCGATCCACTGTCTGAAGTTTCAGGCGGCGGTGTCTGTGTTGGCGAGGTCGGTGGGTGGGTTCTGGGAGAGGGTGGAAGTCAGCTGGTCTTGGGTGACTTTGATCCAGCAGCGGCGGGGCAGCTGTTGGGGTGCGGTGGTGTATGGTTAGTTCTTGAAGGTGAAGTGGATGCATCGGTGGTCGGTCCAGTGGAGTTTGGTGGTGTGGTTGAAGGTGACGTGGGTGCTTGTGGAGAAGAGTGGGTCGAGCTATGTGGCTGGTGGCGTAGGTGTGTTCGGTGATGAGTTGTCGGAGGCCGTGGTTGAGGAGGTTGACGATCAGGGCGGTGGAGTTGGCGTCGTTGTTGTTCTCGAGGTGGAAGTTCAGGTCCCCTAGCAGGATGTAGTCCGTTGAGGCAAGTGCGTGGGTGCTGGCGAGGTCGGCGACGGAGTCGCTGAAGAGGGCCCAGGGTACAGGAGGTCTGTAGATGAGTGTTCCTCTGAGGGTGGTGTTGGGGTCCGTCTGGATCCGGAAGTGCAGGTGTTCGGCAGAGATGAGGGAGTCGTCTGTGAGGGTGTGGACCTGGAGGGAGGACTTGTGGACGATGGCTATTCCTCCTCCCATTCCATTGGTGCGGCCTCTGCGGGAGATCTTGTATCCGTCCGGGATGGCTATGGCGATGTCAGGTGTCGAGGATTCGTTCCACCAGGTCTCGGTCAGGAAGGCAACGTCTGGGGCAGTGGAGTCGAGCAGGTCCCAGAGCTCGACGGCGTGCTTGCGTGCGGAGCGGGTGTTGAGGAGTATGCTGTGGAGGTGGTTGGGTCCGGTCCTTGGAGGTTTGGTGGTTCTGTGAAAAGGTAAAGTTGCAGGTGTGGCAGGAGAAGGGTCCGTGGGTGCGCTTTGGGGCAGCCTGGAAGCAGCGGTGGTCTCGGCCGGTGTTGAGGGCGTGGAGAGTGTTGGTGTCGTATCGGAATCTGGCGTCGTCGTGGCGAGTGCGGGGTCCAGGGGTTCTGGCGCTGGGCGCGGTCCAGGCGCGGACGGGCGCAGACAGGCTTGCCTTTGGCACGCCCGCTAAGCGCGTCCAGGCGGAAGCCGCCATTTAAGGCGTGGAGGGAGGGAGGAGCAGCTGGGAGGCGGGAGCGGGGCGACGAGGGGGCGTGGCCGCAGGGAGCAGCGGCGGGAAAGACAGGGCACCAAACAAAAAAGGGGGGTGGGGGGAGTGAAACGAGTGAGACACAGGGAATGAAACACGCAATTAGACGGCTGAGACATGGGGAACGAAACACGCAATTAGCCAAGAACAACTTTTCAGACAATGAGAATACAGTAAAAATACACAAGAGTTACACAGTGGTGATCCTGGGGCACACAAGACTGGAACACCCGCTAGGTGCGGTGGAAGGCAGCAGCGGGCGATCACACTCAGGTGGTGCTGCTCGGCAGTAGGGGGGGTGACCCGGCCCACAAGCAGGGTCAGGGGTCACCTCTACTGTCGGGCGGCAGCAGTCATTTAAGGCGTGGAGGGAGGGAGGAGCAGCTGGGAGGCGGGAGCGGGCGGCGAGGGGGCATGGCCGCAGGGGGCAGCGGCGGGAAAGATGGGGCACCGAACAAAAAAGGGGGTGGGGGAGTGAAACGGGTGAGACAAGGGTAACGAAACATGCAATTAGACGGGTGAGACACGGGGAACGAAACACGCAATTAGCCAAGAACAACTATCCAGACAATGAGAATACAGTAGAAATACACAAGAGTTAACCAGTGGTGATCCTGGGGCACACAAGACTGGAACACCCGCGAGGCGAGGTGGAAGGCAGCAGCAGGCGATCACACTCAGGTGGTGCTGCTCAGCAGTAGGGGGGGCGACCTGGCCCACAAGCAGGGTCAGGGGTCACCTCTACTGTCGGGTGGAGGCCGCCATTTAAGGCGTGGAGGGAGGGAGGAGCAGCTGGGAGGCGGGAGCAGGGAGGCGAGGGGGCGTGGCCGCAGGGGGCAGCGGCGGGAAAGACGGGGCACCGAACAAAAAAGGGGGGTGGGGGAGTGAAACGGGTGAAACATGCGGAACGAAACACACAATTAGACGGGTGAGACACGGGGAACGAAACATGCAATTAGCCAAGAACAACTATTCAGACAATGAGAATACAGCAGAAATACACAAGAGTTACACAGTGGTGATCCTGGGGCACACGAGACTGGAACACCCGCTAGGCATGGTGGAAGGCAGCAGGGGGCAATCACACTAAGGTGGTGCTGCTCCGCAGTAGGGGGGGCGACACGGCCCACAAGCAGGGTCAGGGGTCACCAGTCCAGGTATTGAAAAACTCTTAAATTTGTTTTTCACTACTGCAAAGCTTACCTCTCTCATAGAATAACATTGGGATTACCTTATTACATTTTCTAAGTGTAATTTCCAATTGTAAAAAGATAAATATTTTGAGTTTGGTGTCTCTGGACTCACAATTAAAAATTATAACTGGTAAAGTAGATTTTAAGTTCCAAGTCAGAAAATGCCACTTTCAAAAAGTTGCCATTTTCTTACATTAACCATTCTGTACCTCTGCATGTCTATGAATACACATCTGGGGTGGGTGACAGTTGGTCTTTGCGCATTCCCTCTAGACAGTCACACACAAAGGGACCTTAGGTGTGCCTGATGGGCCATTATTTATCCCGATGGGTCATCCTGAGAAGGATGGGAGGGTGGAGCGGACACTTGCACCTGCAAAGGGCTGTGCCTATCCCCACACAAAGATCTGAATACCCACTGTAGTGAGACTGGAGCCATGGCAGGAAGGGCAGGGACTTTGTGCACTTCAAAGCCCTCTCTTTGAAGTTTCCTCCACTTCCAAGGCTCAACTGAGTATGAGTACTGGACTTCTGACAACACCAACTCAGTACACTTCTGGACCTGTAGTTACTCTGCCAGGAAGACGGACTGGTTTTACCTGCTGCACTGCTGCTCTGGATGAACTGCCACTTTCCTGTGCTGACCTGCTTGCTGTGCTTGTATCCGTCCGGGATGGCTATGGCAATGTCAGGTGTCGAGGAGTCATTCCACCAGGTCTCGGTCAGAAAGGCAACGTCTGGGGCAGTGGTGTCAAGCAGGTCCCAGAGCTCGACGGCGTGCTTGCGTGCGGAGCGGGTGTTGAGGAGTATGCAGCGGAGGTGGTTGGGTCCGGTCCTTGGAGGTTTGGTGGTTCTGTCGCAGGTAAAGTTGCAGGTGTGACAGGAGAAGTGTCCGTGGGTGCACTTCGGGGCGGCCTGGAAAGCAGCGGTGGTCTCGGCCGGTGTTGAGGGCGTGGAGAGTGTTGGTGTCGTATCGGAATATGGCGTCATCGTGGCGAGTGCGAGGTCCAGGGGTTCTGGCGCTGGGCGCGGTCCAGGCGTGGACGGGCGCAGACGGGCTTGCCTTTGGTGCGCTCGCTGCGCGTGTCTGCTGCGCGTCCGGGCGGCGGCTGCCATTTAAGGCATGGAGGGAGGGAGGAGCAGCTAGGAGGCGGGAGCGGGCAGCGAGGGGTCGTGGCCGCAGGGGGCAGCGGCGGGAAAGACGGGGCACCGAACAAAAAAGGGGGGTGGGGGAGTGAAACGGGTGAGACACAGGGAACGAAACACGCAATTAGACGGGTGAGACATGAGGGGTGACCCGGCCCACAAGCAGGGTCAGGGGTCACCTCTACTGTCGGGCGGCAGCAGTCATTTAAGGCGTGGAGGGAGGGAAGAGCAGCTGGGAGGCGGGAGCAGGCGGCGAGGGGGCATGGCCGCAGGGGGCAGCGGCGGGAAAGATGGGGCACCGAACAAAAAAGGGGGTGGGGGAGTGAAACGGGTGAGACAAGGGTAACGAAACATGCAATTAGACGGGTGAGACACGGGGAACGAAACACGCAATTAGCCAAGAACAACTATTCAGACAATGAGAATACAATAGAAATACACAAGAGTTAACCAGTGGTGATCCTGGGGCACACGAGACTGGAACACCCGCTAGGCGAGGTGGAAGGCAGCAGCAGGCGATCACACTCAGGTGGTGCTGCTCAGCAGTAGGGGGGGCGACCTGGCCCACAAGCAGGGTCAGGGGTCACCTCTACTGTCGGGTGGAGGCCGCCATTTAAGGCGTGGAGGGAGGGAGGAGCAGCTGGGAGGCGGGAGCAGGGAGGCGAGGGGGCGTGGCCGCAGGGGGCAGCGGCGGGAAAGACGGGGCACCGAACAAAAAAGGGGGGTGGGGGAGTGAAACGGGTGAAACATGGGGAACGAAACACACAATTAGACGGGTGAGACACGGGGAACGAAACATGCAATTAGCCAAGAACAACTATTCAGACAATGAGAATACAGCAGAAATACACAAGAGTTACACAGTGGTGATCCTGGGGCACACAAGACTGGAACACCCGCTAGGCATGGTGGAAGGCAGCAGGGGGCAATCACACTAAGGTGGTGCTGCTCCGCAGTAGGGGGGGCGACACGGCCCACAAGCAGGGTCAGGGGTCACCAGTCCAGGTATTGAAAAACTCTTAAATTTGTTTTTCACTACTGCAAAGCTTACCTCTCTCATAGAATAACATTGGGATTACCTTATTACATTTTCTAAGTGTCATTTCCAATTGTGAAAAGATAAATATTTTGAGTTTGGTGTCTCTGGACTCACAATTAAAAATTATAACTGGTAAAGTAGATTTTAAGTTCCAAGTCAAAAAATGCCACTTTCAAAAAGTTGCCATTTTCTTACATTAACCATTCTGTACCTCTGCATGTCTATGAATACACATCTGGGGTGGGTGACAGTTGGTCTTTGCGCATTCCCTCTAGACAGTCACACACAAAGGGACCTTAGGTGTGCCTGATGGGCCATTATTTATCCCGATGGGTCATCCTGAGAAGGATGGGAGGGTGGAGCGGACACTTGCACCTGCAAAGGGCTGTGCCTATCCCCACACAAAGATCTGAATACCCACTGTAGTGAGACTGGAGCCATGGCAGGAAGGGCAGGGACTTTGTGCACTTCAAAGCCCTCTCTTTGAAGTTTCCTCCACTTCAAAGGCTCAACTGAGTATGAGTACTGGACTCCTGACAACACCAACTCAGTACACTTCTGGACCTGTAGTTACTCTGCCAGGAAGACGGACTGGTTTTACCTGCTGCACTGCTGCTCTGGATGAACTGCCACTTTGCTGTGCTGACCTGCTTGCTGTGCTTGTATCCGTCCGGGATGGCTATGGCAATGTCAGGTGTCGAGGAGTCATTCCACCAGGTCTCGGTCAGAAAGGCAACGTCTGGGGCAGTGGTGTCAAGCAGGTCCCAGAGCTCGACGGCGTGCTTGCGTGCGGAGCGGGTGTTGAGGAGTATGCAGCGGAGGTGGTTGGGTCCAGTCCTTGGAGGTTTGGTGGTTCTGTCGCAGGTAAAGTTGCAGGTGTGACAGGAGAAGTGTCCGTGGGTGCACTTCGGGGCGGCCTGGAAAGCAGCGTTGGTCTCGGCCGGTGTTGAGGGCGTGGAGAGTGTTGGTGTCGTATCGGAATATGGCGTCATCGTGGCGAGTGCGAGGTCCAGGGGTTCTGGCGCTGGGCGCGGTCCAGGCGTGGACGGGCGCAGACGGGCTTGCCTTTGGTGCGCCCGCTGCGCGTGTCTGCTGCGCGTCCGGGCGGCGGCTGCCATTTAAGGCATGGAGGGAGGGAGGAGCAGCTAGGAGGCGGGAGCGGGCAGCGAGGGGTCGTGGCCGCAGGGGGCAGCGGCGGGAAAGACGGGGCACCGAACGAAAAAGGGGGGTGGGGGAGTGAAACGGGTGAGACACGGGGAACGAAACACGCAATTAGACGGGTGAGACATGAGGGGTGACCCGGCCCACAAGCAGGGTCAGGGGTCACCTCTACTGTCGGGCGGCAGCAGTCATTTAAGGCGTGGAGGGAGGGAGGAGCAGCTGGGAGGCGGGAGCGGGCGGCGAGGGGGCATGGCCGCAGGGGGCAGCGGCGGGAAAGATGGGGCACCGAACAAAAAAGGGGGTGGGGGAGTGAAACGGGTGAGACAAGGGGGGGTAACGAAACATGCAATTAGACGGGTGAGACACGGGGAACGAAACACGCAATTAGCCAAGAACAACTATTCAGACAATGAGAATACAGTAGAAATACACAAGAGTTAACCAGTGGTGATCCTGGGGCACACAAGACTGGAACACCTGCTAGGCGAGGTGGAAGGCAGCAGCAGGCGATCACACTCAGGTGGTGCTGCTCAGCAGTAGGGGGGGCGACCTGGCCCACAAGCAGGGTCAGGGGTCACCTCTACTGTCGGGTGGAGGCCGCCATTTAAGGCGTGGAGGGAGGGAGGAGCAGCTGGGAGGCGGGAGCAGGGAGGCGAGGGGGCGTGACAGCAGGGGGCAGCGGCGGGAAAGACGGGGCACCGAACAAAAAAGGGGGGTGGGGGAGTGAAACGGGTGAAACATGCGGAACGAAACACACAATTAGACGGGTGAGACACGGGGAACGAAACATGCAATTAGCCAAGAACAACTATTCAGACAATGAGAATACAGCAGAAATACACAAGAGTTACACAGTGGTGATCCTGGGGCACACGAGACTGGAACACCCGCTAGGCATGGTGGAAGGCAGCAGGGGGCAATCACACTAAGGTGGTGCTGCTCCGCAGTAGGGGGGGGCGACACGGCCCACAAGCAGGGTCAGGGGTCACCAGTCCAGGTATTGAAAAACTCTTAAATTTGTTTTTCAATACTGCAAAGCTTACCTCTCTCATAGAATAACATTGGGATTACCTTATTACATTTTCTAAGTGTAATTTCCAATTGTAAAAAGATAAATATTTTGAGTTTGGTGTCTCTGGACTCACAATTAAAAATTATAACTGGTAAAGTAGATTTTAAGTTCCAAGTCAGAAAATGCCACTTTCAAAAAGTTGCCATTTTCTTACATTAACCATTCTGTACCTCTGCATGTCTATGAATACACATCTGGGGTGGGTGACAGTTGGTCTTTGCGCATTCCCTCTAGACAGTCACACACAAAGGGACCTTAGGTGTGCCTGATGGGCCATTATTTATCCCGATGGGTCATCCTGAGAAGGATGGGAGGGTGGAGCGGACACTTGCACCTGCAAAGGGTTGTGCCTATCCCCACACAAAGATCTGAATACCCACTGTAGTGAGACTGGAGCCATGGCAGGAAGGGCAGGGACTTTGTGCACTTCAAAGCCCTCTCTTTGAAGTTTCCTCCACTTCAAAGGCTCAACTGAGTATGAGTACTGGACTTCTGACAACACCAACTCAGTACACTTCTGGACCTGTAGTTACTCTGCCAGGAAGACGGACTGGTTTTACCTGCTGGACTGCTGCTCTGGATGAACTGCCACTTTGCTGTGCTGACCTGCTTGCTGTGCTTGTATCCGTCCGGGATGGCTATGGCAATGTCAGGTGTCGAGGAGTCATTCCACCAGGTCTCGGTCAGAAAGGCAACGTCTGGGGCAGTGGTGTCAAGCAGGTCCCAGAGCTCGACGGCGTGCTTGCGTGCGGAGCGGGTGTTGAGGAGTATGCAGCGGAGGTGGTTGGGTCCGGTCCTTGGAGGTTTGGTGGTTCTGTCGCAGGTAAAGTTGCAGGTGTGACAGGAGAAGTGTCCGTGGGTGCACTTCGGGGCGGCCTGGAAAGCAGCGGTGGTCTCGGCCGGTGTTGAGGGCGTGGAGAGTGTTGGTGTTGTATCGGAATATGTCGTCATCGTGGCGAGTGCGAGGTCCAGGGGTTCTGGCGCTGGGCGCGGTCCAGGCGTGGACGGGCGCAGACGGGCTTGCCTTTGGTGTGCCCGCTGTGCCTGTCTGCTGCGCGTCTGGGCGGCGGCTGCCATTTAAGGCATGGAGGGAGGGAGGAGCAGCTAGGAGGCGGGAGCGGGCAGCGAGGGGTCGTGGCCGCAGGGGGCAGCGGCGGGAAAGACGGGGCACCGAACAAAAAAGGGGGGTGGGTGAGTGAAACGGGTGAGACACGGGGAACGAAACACGCAATTAGACGGGTGAGACATGAGGAACGAAAAACGCAATTAGCCAAGAACAACTTTTCAGACAATGAGAATACAGTAAAAATTCACAAGAGTTACACAGTGGTGATCCTGGGGCACACGAGACTGGAACACCCGCTAGGCGCGGTGGAAGGTAGCAGCGGGCGATCACACTCAGGTGCTGCTGCTCGGCAGTAGGGGGGGGCGACCCGGCCCACAAGCAGGGTCAAGGGTCACCTCTACTGTCGGGCAGGGGCTGCCATTTAAGGCGTGGATGGAGGGAGGCGCAGCTGGGAGGCGGGAGCGGGGCGGCGAGGGGGAGTGGCCGCAGGGGGCAGCGGCGAGATAGATGTGGCACCGAACAAAAAAGGGGGTGGGGGAGTGAAACGGGTGAGACACGGGTAACGAAACACGCAATTAGACGGGTGAGACACGGGGAACGAAACACGCAATTAGCCAAGAACAACTATTCAGACAGTGAGAATACAGTAGAAAATCACAAGAGTTACCCAGTGGTGATCCTGGGGCACACAAGACTGGAACACCCGCTAGGCACGGTGGAAGGCAGCAGCAGGCGATCACACTCAGGTTGTGCTGCTCAGCAGTAGGGGGGGCGACCTGGCCCACAAACAGGGTCAGGGGTCACCTGTCCAGGTATTGAAAAACTCTTACATTTGTTTTTCACTACTGCAAAGCTTATCTCTCTCATAGGATAACATTGGGATTACCTTATTACATTTTCTAAGTGTAATTTCCAATTGTGAAAAGATAAATATTTTGAGTTTGGTGTCTCTGGACTCACAAATAAAAATTATAACAGGTAAAGTAGATTTTAAGTTCCAAGTCAGAAAAAGCCACTATCAAAAAGTTGCCATTTTCTTACATTAACCATTCTGTACCTCTGCATGTCTATGAATACAAATCTGGGGTGGGTGACAGTTGGGCTTTGCGCATTCCCTCTAGACAGTCACACACAAAGGGACCTTAGGTGTGCCTGATGGGCCATTATTTATCCCGATGGGTCATCCTGGGAAGGATGACAGGGTGGAGTGGACACTTGCACCTGCAAAGGGCTGTGCCTATCCCCACACAAAGATCTGCATACCCACTGTAGTGAGACTGGAGCCATGGCAGGAGGGGAAGGGACTTTGTGCACTTCAGAGCCCTCTCTTTGAAGTTTCCTCCACTTCAAAGGCTCAACTGAGTATGAGTACTGGACTTCTGACAACACCAACTCAGTACACTTCTTGACCTGTAGTTACTCTGCCAGGAAGAAGGACTGCTCTCTCTGCTGGACTGCTGCTCTGGACGAACTGCTACTTTGCTGTGCTGACCTGCTTGCTGTGCTCCTTGCCTTGGTGAGAAGGACTAGACCCTCACCACTTGAACCCTGAGTGACTCTAAGGGCTTGTCTGCTTGCCTCCTTTTCTGAAGTCTCAGGGACATCAAAGACTTCCAACAACCCTGCTACAGCACTTGGACTCCGATAGCTGTGAGTGAGTCTGGTCTGCCAAGTTGTACCACCCCTGTGCTGGACCCTTGGAAGTGGGCCTAGGGTGCTCCGCCTCTCTGTTCCTCACAGGAACTGCTGCAAAGCAACACAAAGCTCCTCAAAGCCTTGCTGCACAGCTGCCAGCCTTACCTGAAACTATGCCAGGTGGCGCAAAACCTTGCAAAGCCTTGCTGCACAGCTGTCAGTCTATCGGAAATGAAGCACAGAGACGTTATGCTCCGCAAAGCCTCACCACACAGCCTCTCGGAACCGCACTGAAGGATTCAAAGCATCTCAAAGCATCACCGTGCAGGCAGCACACCAGGATTTAAGGTACTGTGTTCAGCAGTCCCAAGTGGGTCCCTGTACCCAGCCAGCGCTCCATCGTGGTCGGCCTGGGGTTGTGATTTTGTCCTGGTCTGTCACGACCAGAACTCTACAGTTGGCGCTTTGCGCTTTATTGCGCTATTTTCACTTAAATATTTACTATTGCATATCTCAGGATCTACACATTGTATTTCTGTTGTTATGGCCTTGTTCTGTTTTTTAAGCTAAGTTCTATTTTACTAACCAGGTGTGGTATCTTTTTGTGTGGTGTTTTCTTTGTTTTACTGTTTGAAGTGTTGCACAAATAATTAACACATTGCCTCTTAACTCAAGTCTGACTGCTCTGTGCCAAGCTACCAGAGGGAAAGCGCAGGTTAATTTAGGGTGTGTATCTGACTTGCCCTGGCTAGGATTGTGTTCCTACTTGGGCAGGGTGCATACCTCTGCCAACTACTGGCCCAGTTTCTAACACCGGTCCTGTTAAGGGAACACCTCTTCGGTGACTGCAGCTGTGTAAACATTAGTGCAGTCCAAGTATCAAGAATGCTTAACCATGCACTGAAGACAACATCCAGCAGTATGCTACCTGACTGTGGGAGGAGTGCATTGTCTTCTAAATGCTTTCAATCTCTGGTCATCAAAGATGAATGCCCCTTCTGAAGCCCCCAGTTCATCAGATTGTGGTTGAAAGAAACAGAATACTATCAAGGGAGCAGAAACATCTTCCAAAGAATGTTCACTAGAAGAATAACCTTTGCAGGGGATCAGAAATTAAACTTGACCTCAAAACTCCAGAGAAATCGCAAATTATATTAATCTCAAATACAGGGTATCCATGTACCATGACCGGCAGAGTTTCAGACAGAAGTCAATGAATAGTATCAGGAAGTTAAGAGCTTCAGTTGGGATGAATGAAAGACCGAAGGAAACTTCAACCAGCAGGCCAAGGGATTGATCGGATGAAAATGAATCGGTTGAAAATGAACCAAACAATCGTGGTTGACTGGCAGGAAGAAAAAAAGAAGACAAGCAAACCTTTTTTCCATGAGCAAAAGGAAAATAATGTGATTTTTCTAAATAAAATATGCCTTCATTCTAACCTTCGAATGGCATGAACTTTCAGAAACAAAATGCCCTTGTTTCTGCAACTGATTCAAATAATCAGTAGCTATTGGCACAAAAGGATCGATGTGAAGAAAAGAAACAAAAATCTTGGATGAAATCCTTGCATACAAAAGAAAAGTAACACCTTAGTGATATTACTTTAGGAAGCTTCTCCAATTGATAATTGAAAGTCCAAATATCTTGAGTTGCATTACAGTAGAAACACAGATATGTTTCCAGATTTGGATAAGGTTGCTAAGTTTGCTTATTTATTTGACGATGATAGCCAAAAGAGATAATGTTTTCAAGTTCCAATGCCTTACACAAAGCTCTCCAAAACAGTGATAGATATTGATTACCTGTATCAGAAATGATAATATGAGGACATCCAAAAAGACTAAAATATCAATCAAAGGCATTGGACCATTTCTCCTGCTGTTGGTAACTTGGATAAACTAGAGAAAAGGACCAGAACTGAAAAAGTTTCTACTGTAAACATTATCACACAGTCTCCTTCTGGAGGCGAAAGATACACATTACATCTGAATAAATCATATGTATAGGTTCAAGGGCCATTGGCAATGGATATAAATAGCCAAAAGGCTTAGAATACATTGATTTATATTTAACACAATTAAGACAGGCAAGAACATATTCTTGGACATCACAATAAACATTTGGACTCCACAAAAATTGTAAGACTGAGTTCAGCATAGTCTTAAGTCCTTTATGATCAGAAATGGGAGAGTCATTACACTTTCTCATTACATCGAACTGTAATTCTTTAGTCAATGTAACAACAGCTTGTTGGCTGAAGAACAATTCATTTTATCTAACAAAACGAGTCTTTAGATGAAGATCTTCTAAATCCTTTCGATGGATTTGTTGTAGAGGCACCTTAACTTTGTCTAAAAAGACTGAACATTTGCTGAACAAAAACTTCACATCACAAGGAAAGGTGACTCACTAATTTTTTTAAGGTGATCTCCGGTAAACTTTTCCCAGCTCTGGCATATGGCTCAGTGGTGCTTCCTGGCAGGGTTGCAAGCATTATAGAACAAGCTATTTTAAGAACTTACAGATATGTATTCTCAGTTCCAAAAAATACCAGTACAGATATAGTTAGAGTTTGGGATCCTAAAACAAATACTTTCAAGATACTGGAGCTACGTGAAGTGCTGCTATGGATTGAAATCGCTAAATGAAAACCCTCCAAGTCCAGCTAAGGCATGTTTGGAAGAAACAATAAGTAGACTTCATTTACATGCCATCTGAGATGGCCCCCTTTTGCAGAATGCCTTAAAAAAAAGTACAACGTTTTTTCTGCTTGAAACTAAAGCAAAGTTTTCAAAAGGTCGCACCCTTAGATGATTATCGGCAGATACACGATACTAAAACCGCAACCCTATCTTGGTGAAACCTATGAACTTTACTTTAAGTTAAGGTACATGAGATATAGAGTTGGCATTACATTAGTAATGTCTACCATGCTTCCATGGGAGAAAACTGGGAATTATGTTGAGTGCCGCCTATGTGGGTCTGCCTAAGAGGACATTATTCACTTCATCTGCATCTGCCGTGCACTAACGAAGGAAAGAAGAAGGCTATTAAGAATCAACTTCTTGGTATGCGGCCTGCGTACCTGCAGGAAAACTGTGATTGTTTGCTTTTACCCAAAGGACATTATCCTCAGTGGTAAACTTGTGAAGTTTTTAACATCTGCCAAGTCTAGATTTAAAGCTTGGGTCCCACAGTCCAGAGCGTAAGATGTTAGCCCAGCTCTCGCTTCCTGTTTGGGATGATATTAATGTTAAATCTTTCTACCCTTAACAAGAGCCGCTCAGCTACACATTGGACAACAATTTGCTAATATGTCCCTTTCTCTTTTAATTGTTGTCCTTTTATTGTCCTTGAGTAATTATATAAGCCATCCTCCTTAGCTGTCTTTATTAACCTTAACTTTGATACAAGACTGGTTCTAAGATATGACTTTTGTAGATCACTCACTTATGCACTTTATTGGTTATAGAGGATGAACTTTTCGAAATGTCTATTGCAATTTAACTTTGATCTTGGATCTGTTGGTAGATAGGACTTACGTAGATTGTTTGTTTCTAAATCTCAGTATTTATACAGGATGTATTTTTAAATGGCTATTACATTTTAGTTCTGACATTGGACTTGCTTTCTGCCATGTCTATGGCACAAACAGGCTTTTAGGGTTCTTCAAAGCATTCATATAAATCATTTTGGTCTAATATGTATATATAGCACAGCACATGCACTGTTTTAACGCTTTCTTTATGAACCATGAAGTTATTTGTTATGGCTTTAATTAAATGAGGACTACTCCTGCATTGAACATTTTGAAGGGGGAACATCCTTTACAACGCGGATGTTACCCCGCAGTACTGTTACGAAGCGTCTTTTACAACGCAAGTCGTAACCACGACTTGAGCTGCGTTCAAGAACAAGGAATAGTAGATTTACTATTCCAACACCTTCCCTACTGTACGTAGGCTGGTGTTGGAATAGTAAATTTAACTATTCTAAGTCTAGCACCCCTACAGCGCAAGTCGTGGTAACGACTTGCGTTGTAAAAAACGCGTTGTAACGGTACACGTGGTAATACCACGCGTTGTACCATCGTACATCCATTTTGAAGACACTGCAAATTCCAATGATCAGTTTGAAATTCAATAGGTTCTTTAGCTGTCCATCAAAAGGTAGTTCCTTTCAGTGTGAGCCATCTTCATTGCTGAATGTTTTCTTTCAAGTACTGAGTAGGTCCCCTTAGACTCTGGCAGAGCTTGAGATAAATAAAAGACAAGATGTTCTTGTCCATCATCTTGTTGTTCTTGTAATAAAGCTCTCAAAGTGCTCTTTCAACAATAAACGTCTTTGAAGAATTGGGATAAAATGAGACTGGCGCTTCAGTAAACATTTGAGTGTATTAAAGCTCTTTCATTTTGATCGTCCAGCAAAAAACACTCTTCATATTTTCCTTTTTCATAACATAGGAGATGTCACTGGTTATCTCTGCAAAGTTCTTGATAAATTGATGATAGAAATGTTCAGATCTACAGAAACTTTGATTCTCTTTAAATTTGGTGGATGAAAACCAATCTAAAATAGTTGAAACTTTCTTTAGGTACATGAAAAGGCCAGAAATACTCAATAGAGATCTGAAATATTTAACTTCTTCAGTTTCAAACTCATACTTTTCAGGAAAAATTATGTTTCTAAAGTCTTCGTAGCACAAAGCTAACATAATCTTGGTGTTTGTTGAGAGACTTTTGAAAACACCAGAATATCACACAAATAAAGCAACACAAACTGATTGAAGACATCAGAGGTTATTAAATACATAAAACACTGACAATACTGAAAACTCAGTCTTTCTTCATACGCAGCAGATTATAGCCACCTCGTAAATCAAGTTCAGTAAAGACACATGCTTCACTAACTGACTCCTAGATGTCCTTTATAAGATGTAAAGAATGTCTAACTTTCATCATAATCTCATTTAAACCTCTAAAAGTAATACTGGATTGAACATCTTGCCCTTTCTTTTGTAAAAAACAAAAGTGTGCAAGAAGGTTTTGAAGTTGGTACAATTAAACCGTTTTCCAAATTCTTCTGCAAAATACTCATTTAATATCTTTTCCTTCTCAATTAAGGAATAAGTATGTCCAAAAAAACAATAGCACCAAGTTCAATTGGTCTGGCGCAATTATATTCCATGTGAGGGATAGTAAATAGACTCTGGGCTTAGCACAAACTGCATGGGACTACAGTAGCAAAAAGAAAGATTAGCCACTATTCATTTGGATGCGATGTCCTTTATCTCACTACTTGGTAACCATCGACATCCTGAAGCACAGCAATGATCATGACAAAAGTGTGATGACAAAATGTTTTTCTGTTAACTCAATTGACATATGTAGTAGAGCTCTTTAACCAAGGAATTCTAAAACCTACAGCATAGGCTGGTGAGTCTATTATGTCAAAAGATAACACTTCAGTGTGAACTCCAATTAAGACTTGCAATGGAAAGGGAGTCGGCAGCGCGCACAAAGCAAGATGGCCGCCGTGCTTTGAGCTACGTCCTCACCTGCGTTTGGGACGATCTCATCACGACGATAGGGGTTTCATTTTGGCATCATTTTTGGCCCGGATGTTCCTTGGTGTTTGCGGAAACGTTGGGGTGAATTTTGAGAGTCTGGTGCCTTGTGTGCAGCGCGGTAGGCATTTTATCTTTTTCCCCAGAGAGGGCTCTTGTTCCCTGCAGCATTCTCTGTGAACTGGAGGCGGGCATATCTTCCTGGGCACCTCCTCTCTTCAGAAGCCTTCCTCCACTTAAAGGGATTTTTTCCTGCTACAACTTCTTTCTCCACCAGGTTAAAGGGATTTTGTCCTTTTTTATTATTCCTTGAAGCTTTCTTGAAACATCGTTTAAGACTTTCTGGAGCTGTTTTTGCTTCATTAATTATAATATTCTGACATAAAGCCATACTACATTTCAAAGTTTCTGCTATTTGTAGTGTAATTTATTTTCTGTTACTTGCTGCTCTCTGTTTAACAGTGTGGAGTCTGGAATGGTGTCAAATAGGTGTAAACAAGCTGTTTTACTTCCTCCTACCACATCCAAAGCTATTTATTCACCAGATAATTAATTGTCAAAACTTTTGGAGGAAATTCAAGCTATTCATATTAATACTGACACAATTTCTTCAGATATTAAAACTATTCAGAGAGATATGGCTTCACTATCAATGAGAGTCGCAGATAATGAGATTAAAATTCATGACAATACTAAAGCCATTACAACTATAGCTCCACTTATTCCTCGAGTTGCTTCTCTTGAATATTCCTCACTTGATTTGATAAATAGAAACAGACAATACAACTTACGCATATTTAATGTTCCAGAGGGAGTTGAGGGACAAAGTTGTTGTCTTTTCTCGGAAAACCTTCTACCTAAACTTTTAAATATCGAATTTCCAGAACGTTTTGAGGTTGATAAAGCTCTCAGAATACCCTTGATTCGTAAACCTCATCAAGTCAAACAGAGACAAACCATATATAAAGTTCTGAGGCACCATCACCTCCTACTCCTACGAAAGGCTGCCCGAGAGATCCATTCTCACCTAATTGAAGGAAATAAAGTCTTTATTCACCAGGATTTGGCAAAGGAGACAGTTCAAATACAACGCCAATTATCAGATTTGAGGCCTCATTTGCGAGAAGCTGGATACAAATATGGCTTCTTTGACCCTTCGGATATCGGCATCTTGAAAAATTATGTCTCCAAGTCTTTTTTAGCTCCTGCAGATTTAATCAGATTCTTGGATCAGCATGATCCTATTCTCATGGATTCTCAACCATCTGGTTCTGCAGGCTAATATTTCATACCTGTTACTGAAGGATGTTATTCTTTCTCTATGCAGGTGCAGATAATGGTGTTTTTTTTTGCTTTGTTCCTCCGTCTCCAATGGTCTATTGGTATGAGGTCTTGGAGACTGACCTCTTTATATGTTGTATGTCTTGTTCTGTCATTTTTATATGGGCTACTGTCATTCTTTTATTCTCTTCTACTACTTATAGGGTAATATGTCCAGGCCACAAAAGTTAGTTGTTGCTTCATTAAATGTGATGGGTCTGAGACACCCAGTTGAATGATGTAAAATTGTAGAATATCTGAAAACATCTAATGTAGATATCACTTTTTTACAAGAAACCCATGTGGATGATAAAATATTACATACTATGTCCAAAGGTTGGGTAGGGCTTATAGTTTCATCTCCTGCTGCAAAAAGTAAAAATGGTATAGCTATATTTTTTTCACACAGAGCTCATGTACAAATATTGTCTCATGATCATGACGCAAATGCTAGATTTGTTTATGTTCAAGTTCAAATTGACAAACTCATTTTAAATTTGGTCAATTTATACGCTCCTACAGCTGATGATCCTGCCTTCTGGTCTTACGTCTCTGCTGAAATGCTCAAAATTGGTACTATGTCCCTTATAGTGGGCGGTGATTTTAATTGCATCAGAGAACCTTTGTTGGACCGGTCTTCTGTTTTTAAATTTCGGCCTAACAAAGCATTCTTTGCTTTGAAATCTATTCTTTCCGTTAGTAAATTGGTTGATTTCGGAGATTGGAACATTCGACGAACAAAGAATTTACTTTTTATTCTAATTCTCACTCTTCTTTTTCTAGAATTGATTACTTACTGACTTCACATAATCTATGTCACATGAATAGTGAATCAGTTATACACCCTATTACGGTTTCAGACCAGGCTCTAATTTCCTTTTCTTTATGTATTTCTGACCCTCACACTCCTAATAAAGGATGTAGAATGAACTCTGAAATAGTTCTTAATCCAACTAATTCTAAAAGAAAATGGCCTTAGCTATTAGTGAATATTGTTTTAATAACAATCCATGCAACACCTCCAAAATTATACATTGGGATGCTTTTAAAGCTTACATTCGTGGAGTTTCAATTTCTATTATGGCACATGAAAATACATCTTTTTACTTCCACCTCTCCAAATCAGAGAAGCATATTGCATCTGTGGAAAGACTTGTCCTCACATCTAGAGATTCGCAATATAAATCCCAACTTCAGAAATACAGATACGAATATAATTGTATGCTTAGTAAAAGAGCCAGTTTAATTATTTCAAAGAAAAATCTAATTTTCATTTTAACTCTAACAAATCTGGTTGACTATTAGCTAATTATATATGCCTCTAGCAAGATAGAATTCAAATCCCAGCCATCAAAACAAATAATGGTGCATTGGTGACAGATATTGAGGATATACTGACAGATTTCCTTTCCTTCTACTCCTCTTTATATCACAAACGTTTCGCCCCTCACATCAATGTTATCATTTATTTCCTTAATTGTTGTCAATTGTCTCAGATTTCTAACACTATAGATTAACCTTAGATAATCCCATTGACGTTCAAGAAATTATTGCAGCAATTAATGCATTAAACTCCCAAAAAACTCCTGACCCAGATGGTATTCCGGCTAAATTCTATAAATGTTATCAGGACAATTATCCTCTATCTTACTTTCCCTTTTTACAGAGTTTTAGCGTACTTCCATGATGGGGGATCTTTTAATGAAGCCACTATAATTCTTCTCCCCAAGCCTAATAAAGACCCTGCTTTAGTATCAAATGTTCATCCCATATGGGTGGGACGTTTACTATCACATTGGGATCTAGAAAGTTCTGATTAACCTTGTCAAGTATGTAGTGTCCGTGAACGAAATGCAAAGTTTGTACTTGAAATTAGACTGCAGTTAATGGATGTATATATATTCCTGTCAATGAACTGTGAATAAAAATGTTAAAAAAATTATAATAAAAAAAGAAAACATTTTCATTCCATATCTCTAATTAATCAGGATGATCAAATGTATGCCAAATTTTTACAGAATAGATTATCATCCTTACTTTCCAATATTATTCAACCTGATCAGACTGGCTTTATGAAAGGTAGAATGTCCGCTCATTAAACCTGTTTGCTCTCTCATGCCTTATCTCTTGCTAAAGAATCCGGCTGTCCAATTGGTGTAATGGCCTTAGATGCGGAAAGGGCATTTGCTAAGGTTGATTGGCAATTTTTATTTAAAGCTCTTGAAGTATTTCGTTTTGGTCCTCTTTTTATTAATATGATTAAAGCATTGCCCCCTCAGCCTCCATTTCTGTCAATGGTGCATGCTCTTCCTCATTTTGTTTATGTAGAGGCACTCACGAAGGATGTCCTCTTTCTCCTTCACTTCTTCTTATTGCAATAGAATACCTCTTATGCTCTTTCCGTATTAGTGATAAATACACAGGTGTTGTTTTAAAAAAATACTAACATTCAAATTTCTGCATACGTTGATGATGTGTTATTATAAGTGAATGATCCCCTTACCTCTATACCTATTATTCTCAATATCATTCATAAGTATGCTGATGTTTCTGGTTATTCCCTAAATACAAATAAGACAGAATTGTTTCCTTAAATGTTTTTTGTAATTCTACAATGCTAGCAAATACTGATGTGTTATGGTCTCCAAAAAAAACTAAAATATTTGGAAGTAACATTTACTGATTCGGTTAAAGATACAGTTGAAACCAATTGTTCCACAATTTTAGCTAATACCAAAGAGAAACTGGATAGATGGTCTAATCTTCATTTAAATTGGTGGGGACATATTGAGGAAATTAAAATGTCTATAACTCCACAAATTCTTTACTTATTGTCCATGATACCCTTTTATTTCCCATCCACTTTTTATTTTAAATTATATAAACTATTTACCAAGTTCATCTGGTATAATAAACCTGCGCAAATCCGTCTTAAGAATTTGCAAGTGCCCAAATGTGATGGTGGGGTTGGTCTTCCAGATTTAAAGAAATATCATTTTGCATTCCTTGTGGCACAATGTTCGTTGTGGTTACATGTTATTTCTCCTTCCAATGCACCTAAATGGCTTATCCTGGAGAAAAATATTTTGGCTCCATATCCATTACCTGCGTTCCTTACCATGGCAAATGGCTCCTTTGGTAAACGTTCCACCATTATTGCAAACTTGCCCTTTCATCATTTGATAGTAGCTTTTCTATTACCATATAAAGTGTATTTAGTTCAATCCCAAACTCCAATATCATAAACATATTTCTTTCTGGAATTTACGGATTACTGCTGGTATTTTTTTGTTACTAATATATGTCAATATGATATGTTTTACACATTTGATGTCATCCAAGCTAAATACAACCTACCTCTAGCTGAGTTTTCCAAATATATATTACTATGTAATACTGTTCTTAATGCCTATCCTCAACTACTTTCTATCTCTCAGTCCTCTGGTAGGGAGTTTTGTTTTTCTGTATTCAGTCGCTCAGGACATATAGCCTCTAAAGTATATAATAAAACGAGCTACTCCTAATTCCTCCTTCACACATCTTAATCAAAAATGTTCAACACACATAAATCTTCAATCCCCTACCGTGTCCTGGAAGGATATTTGGAAGTCCAACATGGCTAGTTATCTCCCGGCTAGTCTCATACAAACTAATATTTATCGGCTTTACCAATGCTTTTGGTCTCCAGACAAATTATTTCAAGTTAAACTTCTAGATACTCCAAACTGTTGGAATTGTAATTCTGCAACTGGTGATTTACAAAATTTACTTTTCAATTGTTCTATTATTCATCAGACATATGGAATATTATAAACCGGATCCTTAAGATCCAAACAACTCTATATTTTCATATTCTAACCCTTAAATCCTCTCTCTTTAAATCTACATCATCCCCTATGGATTGTCAATTGTTTGATTTCCTTATTTCTACAGCAACCAAATCTATTACTTGTAATTGGAAAAATGTGACATTACTTTCAGTTAATGCATGGTGGGAATGAATTATTTTTCTTAGACGTGGGCAATGTTCATTTCCACGTTCTCCTAATGATTCATCTCCTTCCAGGTCTAACATGTGGTCCAGTCTTGATTCCTATATCATTCCATCTTCTTCAATATAAAGCACATATTTGAATCTTTATCGGTCAATATATGTTCAATATAGCCCTTTTTTGTTTATATTACCATTTATATCTCTTATGTATATATTCGTTTTGTCATAGGTATTTAATTTAGATGTTGATGGATGTTTATATTCCTTGTATTTGCAATATGTTCCTATACCTTAATGTTCTGTATTATTCTTTGTATTGTGTATAATATCTATGAAAAATTCATTTAATAAAACATTTTGAACAAAAAAAAGACTTGCAATGGAAAAGAGGCATCTTGTATCGCACATAAAGGTAATGGTTAGCCATGAACAGTTCAAACATCTTTAAGGAGTCTTTAAGTCTTCTTAACTCTCTTGGAAATAGTAATCTTAGTGACAAGTGACCTTAGTAATCAATGAACATTCCACAGGCACTACCATCCAACAATGCAGAGATATTAACAAGTTTTCCTTATTCTGTTCTCAAAGCAATTGATAGAAAGGATAAATGGTGTTATTTGTGCATTATTTCAAAGAAATACAGTATAAGTAGGCCAATGCAATCCTGTTTTTCTCTCCTTCTCAAGAGCTGATTGGGTTCTTCCTAGATTCGGCTGAAGCTGGTGAGCACACGTTTGAATCATATGTCAAGCATCACCAAAATATAGATACAGTCCAGCCTTTTGTTGGCGGTCCTTCCCTTCCCTTCCTTCCTGGGTGCAGTGAAATCCCTTATCAACCAGATGACAAAACTAATAGCTTTTTCTGGTATTCCTTTTTTCTTTGGTCTCCTTTGTAATCTGTTTTCTGATTAACAGCACTAAATCGGTATGGTCACAAATGAAGTAGGAAACTGCAAATGGAGCAACTTGACCTTCTTCAAACCACGTCAAAAATGAGTCACCTGAATTATTTCAACCCTGGTAGTTTCAACTTCCAGTAGGAAAAACCTAGTCCCATAAGTCCAATCATCTTACACCTTACTGGATATAACACAATGCTTCCCCACAGAACACTCCAAGTAAGGGTTTTCAAACATCTTCTTAAATGCTTTTAGGAAAGTATCATATACCACCAAACAAGCATCTGAATTAACTATCAGAGGAGTTGCCCATGTGTCAGGATTCTCCTGACGGTCTTGACCGGGTTGACGCTATGGATCCCTCTTCTCTTTCTCAGCTCCCAGATTCAGAAGTATGCCTGCCCGGGAATGACCCGACCAGCGACATGTTACACTGGCCCTTTCAATGATCCTCTCTGCAGCGACGCTGGCCACGCCCCCTGGAGGTGGGAACCAGGGATGTCAGCACAAGAAAAGGAGCCACTGTCCAATGAAGAGGAGTCAACGATCCGGAAGGCCGAAGACGAAGAGACAGAGCCAAGCCCCAAGCCGGACGAACCCTTACCGGAGGAGAAAACGCTGCCAGCCGAGTCACCACGGAGTACAGAGGACCTGTCAGGAGACCAACGCCCCCATGGCTAGAGCAGGTATGTGCTCGGCTCCTGCGTTCGGGGAGACCAGAACCTGCTCTACCGGGAGGTGGGAGGAAGCGGGGAACCTGAGCGGGAAAATGTTGCGCTGGGCACTACGCGGCGTGTAATTGATCCACCCTTCCCCCCAAGTCTCGGGTGATGGCCCCGACCCTTCACTTCCCCGTCCTAGCGGTGCAACCTCCCATCACTTCCCACCCTTATATGATTATTTAAGGCCCGAGTAATAACGGAGGTTGTTTCCCCTGCATCCGGAGCCCTGGTCAGCCTGTACCCTACAAGACGCCAAGAAGGGAGACGGATCCCCCTGCAGACGACGTCGTGGGAATCACAGACACTCCGGACATTTTCTTTCATTCCAAATTCCCTTTATACTTTGGAAAATAAATCCTTACATACTTTGACCTCAATCAGTGTGGTGTCATATGTTTGCCGACCCCAGGCCACACCATGGCAAGGCATATCTGGTGAAATAACCAAGTAAATCACCTTTACATAATTCTGACTAAGCTATGCAGGCAAATAAAAACAACAATGGAGAATTCAAACATTCTCTTAACTTTGCTGTATCCTCAAACAAATGTGGGGCACTTGAAGGGACTTCTCAGGTAACTGTCCCCATAATAATTCTGTCAAGGACTGGATGCTGAGAAGGTCTATTGAGTCTCCATCTTGATTGCCTGAAGAAAGGGTTAATTCTCTCAGGAGCTACGGTCTCACTCTGCTGTTAATAGTTCATGTGGAAGGTGTCAAGTGCCTCCTTAAGAATGTCCCAGTTATGTGGAAAACCCACAGGGGTAAAAATGTAATTGACAAGCTTGTAGCTCTTGGTGGAAGATGATGATTAATATAGAAGTTATTTGTAAGGCATTAAACTCCCCCTGATATCAGGGAAAATGAAAGTGCTGAGCAAACATATCCTGAAATAGATCTAAAGTTGTAAGTTATAGAAGCAAGAATCAGGGACAAAAGTAATAGCAAAGTAGTTAAGAATGTATTTAAAATTAGGGACTAAGAATGTTGCAATGTATCCATCACTGGTAAATGCCTATGATTCAAATAGGAACTGACATTGCTTGAGAAGTCTCTTCTCTATCTTAGATTGAGTACCCCTGATAAAATTCTCTAGACAGACTACTATCTTAGAACGAGCAGGTTAGAAGACTTGTCCATGCCCCTTTTCTGAAACTCATGATGTTCATTTGACACATTAAGAAGAAGCCTAAGTTTGCCCAATGATGAACTCCATGGTTCTTCCAACTCCCTTCTTGCATGATGGGCTTTGAGGCTTGGTGACTGTAGTGTAGTTTAAGTAGCGAGAACTCTTAACCATGCATTGAATGCAGTGTCCAACAACATGCTGCCTGACTATGCGAGGAGCACATTGTGCCAGACAACAGGTGATCAAGGCTCTGATTATATCAAGGCTGGATTATGGGAACAGACTATACCTCGGCATGCCTGTTTTTCTGCTGGACAGGCTCCAACTGGTTCAGAATGCCGCTGCCCGCACCATTTCTGAGCTCCCTCGCACCTCGCATCCGTCACACCTTCTGAGGAGCCTGTACTGGCTCCCTGTAAGGAAAATAATAATTTTTAAAACTCTGCTTGTCACATAGAAAGCACTTTACGGGGAAGGACCCAGCTACCTCAAACGTAGGATTTCCTTTTACTCTCTTCATAGAAATCTTCAATCTGCTGATCTGTTGTTGGCCAATGTTCCCCGTTGTAAAAGGTGAAGGGTAGGAGGTAAGTCTCTCTCCTTCCTGGGGTCCTTCCACTGGAACAAAATGCCTCTGCAGTGAAGAAACATTGAATCTTCACCCTTGCTTAAAAAAGAACTAAAAACTTGGCTGTTTGTCTGCCCCTAAGTTATTTTCCCATAGTGCTATCTTTCAGCCTAGCGGCAGGACACTCTGTTGAGTAACAGTGCGCTCTACAAATACCTACACATAGACATTGTCTTCTCCAGAATGCCTGCAGTCTCTGGTAGCCATTACAAAAAATGGGGTCACCCAAAAGTGGTCATGGACCTGGGTACTGGATGATACAAAAAACAATGGCCCTAAACCTTATTTTGAAAAGAAGTAAATTATTTTTTCTCTTTGGTATTTTCAGTAAACAATTTCCTGAGCATGCTAAAGAACGATATGTCAGCTCACAGTACCTAATACATTATTCAAACATAAAAGCGGAAAAGTGCAACAAACCATAATCTAGTTCACCATACATTTTATTTTCGTGTCAATGGTGAAACAGTAAAAAAACATTTTGCTGCACGTTGATATTTAAGTAATAGAGGTTGCTCCAAGGGGAACATGCGTGAAGGAAAGTGCTCAAGTGTAAAGTGGTGAGGAGGAATAATCAAGGTGGAGACTTAGGGAAATAATTTTCCCTTTCCCTTCAGGCATAATTTTCCCTTTCCCTTCACTGCCTCTACTGTTTCCGGTTACGGGTTGCAACGCTAGGAGACGCGAGGGGAGACGCAGCTGAGCGGCTGTCCTGAGCAACTGTCCTGTGAGCCACGTGCCGCGAGTCATGGTAAGTGCGACGTGCGGGGGCCTGCCCCGACCCGGACCCGAACTGACCCAGGGGGCCCCTTCCAGCACGAATGGAGCCACGCCAAGCCATGCTGAGCAGCTGAGGAGAGGAGACGCGAAGAGTCGCGGCTGATCGGTTGCTTTGTGAGCCGCGAGCCACTGTGACTGGAGTTGTGTGGTGGACCCGGGGGGCGCTTTTTAGTGTGTGCAGCCGTGCGTGCAACCGAGCGGAGCAGCTGTTGGCTGTTGGCTAATGGCTGAGTTGCGCCGCAATTGAACTGAGCAGCGCTGCATGTTGGAGCCGACCGGGAGTATCTTCCAA
This sequence comes from Lissotriton helveticus, assembly GCF_964261635.1. Classification (NCBI taxonomy): domain Eukaryota; kingdom Metazoa; phylum Chordata; class Amphibia; order Caudata; family Salamandridae; genus Lissotriton; species Lissotriton helveticus. The sequence continues at coordinate 787,344,688 of NC_136070.1, forward strand.
TCTGAGTGGCCTGTGAAAAGAAAGAGTGGGATAGAGGAGTGTACCCGTCGCCTGGCCTTGCCTCGTTGCTAGTGTCACTGTTGTCACGGATAACGGATAACGGCAGCGGTAAGCGATACTACCTGGACTAATTGGCCCCACTGTTTGAGCCATTGAGTTGACGTTTAAAAAGCCCTCCACCATCTGTGTATTCTTCCTGGTGGACCACCTCATTGTTGGTGTTGCTATTGTCAGCAGCGGTAAGGAATACTAATAGGCTATTTGGACCCACCGCTGGTGCCTTTGAGCTGACGATTTGACGATTTGAAACCCCCTTTTTTGCGGTTGGCTGTCACCACTGGTCCTATTTGGCCCCATTTGGCCCCATTTGGCTCTCTTTGGCCCCTCTTTAGTAGAGGTGAGCGATTTCGCTCTGGCTTTGTGGGGGTCTATTGACTGGTCTGCGTAAGATCTACAATTTTGAGTTTGGCTTAAGGAGTGGGGGGCGGACTCTAACAACGGAGGATAGCCTTATTCTGAGGCAAGGCCCTGTCAGCTTTCTCTTTTAATAGATATTTTGCCAACTCCAGCCGGTAGACGGTAGACAATGAGATCAGGCCGACAGCGTGGGGCATTGCCAAAACTAAAACAACGTCAAAAGAACGAGGAAACTATGGATGTTGTGTCCCAATCTAAGCCATGCCAAAAAATTAGGAAAGTAGTGGCGTTAGTGTTTCTATAAAGGAGCATATGAATGAGCCAGCCAAATTGGATGTTCCCCCTACAAACTCCGGTCAGGACTGTAAAAATGTAGCGCATGTTACTCAGTTATCCATTAAGAGTTTTTTTTTCAAGTATCACCAAAAACAGACTAAAAAACAACAAAGAAATAAAAATAATGAGACTGCTAATGACCGTGTAACATCCTCATTATCATCATTGCCATTATGTGGAAAAGGTGTTCACCCTTGTGCATTAATAGAGTCCAAGATGTCTTCAAAAATAGAAGATCCGAATGATGAAGCTGATTCTCATGATAGGATTGAAAATTTTGAAAAGGTTGAAATGGTTGAAGTGCCGTTAACATCTAAACTTTTATTATCATCTTCTGGTCAGTTACAGACAAAAGCTCAAATTCATTTACATGACTCTGTTGCATATCCTACAGAGTTAATTATGGTTGATGATTCTGTGGAAAAGTAAATTTTGCCATGTTATATGTGCCTACGTGTTCCCCATCTTATGCTATATGTGCATGATCGATATGCATGTATCCCCCTATGATCGATAAAAGACGCAATCATAGTTGTGTCCAACTCTAGTATGCCAGTTCCCAGTTCTCGTGAAAGCAACGAGTATTAGGCCTATGTTGCCACGTTTTACAGGGTGCACGTTAAATTCATTGAATTGTCCCCGTTTCTAGGCCTCAAAAGGGCCCGGACACCAGATTCAGCTCCAGTCTCCTGAACCCTCTCCGAGGAGCGATACAGCCCCCACCTGCATCCCTGACCCTTCACTTATTTCCTGCCTCACAGTGCCCGGCCCGGCCTGGCTCTGCCTGCCAGTCTGCCAAGAGTATGTTATGCTTCTAGTTATCAGTCCAGCCCTCCTTCTCTGCATTCCTAAGCTACTGAATCGCATCAACAGTTTCAGCCATGGTCTAGCCTTACTGTCTCCATGTAAGAAATACTGTATTAATATTCATAGAATACTCCTAGCACACGCAATACATGTAGAATTATGCATGCATCAGTCTTAGTGTCTAGTAGCCTTTGCCCTGATAACTTTTGGATTCTATCAATATGTACTCCAAACACCAGATACCAGATATGATATAGGTACATGTTGTCCTGACACTGTAGACTGTAGTCTCCTCTTCTAGCGCAGAAGTCATAGCCCCCAGTTCTCCCTGGTAACACGTCATTGCCCGTTTGCGCGCACCACTAGGTTAAAGGTCCCAGCTGCTCAGGTAGCCCCCTCCATATTTCCGCCCCATTTATGACACTTCTGTTACGTTTACATCACATGTCTATGTATACGCCCTGTACACGCCTTCTTGTTACATCATTTTGTCCTTATCTTTCGCGACTGCTACGAGATACGCCTACTGCTACGCCTACTGTATTGAATGTAATGTATTTGTTTTAGTATATATACCATGTAATGTTGCTTTTCGGTGTGCAGCTGCCGTCCCGTCCCGTGCTTCCAGGCTGTTCTGTCCCTTCCCTTATGCCTGATTAAAGCCTGAAGACTCAAGATACCTCGAATCCTGTCTCTTATTTATTGAGCTATCTGTTTTATTCATTGTATTCAAAAATAGTACTGGTAATTAATTATTTATTTACCACATAATGGCGCCCGAATAGGGACTTGCCCTTTCCCCACGCACCGGTGAAGCCACGCAGGCCCCCTGATCCTCTGCAGCCGTGACGGAACCATACCGTGCACGTGCAGATATTTCTGCTTCAAGTATCCCTCAGGCCCACGGAGGAGATGGAGGTTGCGGTCCAGCATCCAGACGAGGCGGTGAGGAATGCGGCGAGTCCCGACCAGAGCCCAAGCCGAGAGTCCAAGGTCCGAGGTATCCAGAGGCCCACCTGTAACTGAAGTCCGAAGTTCGTAGTCCGACGTCGTAGCAGTCCAGTCCAGTCCGAGGCCTTCCGTTCTTGCTGCCCGGTGAGTACCGTTGCTGGGGTAGTATCTAGACAGGGTCAATTAATTTGTCTCTGGTCCGTGGGTTTGGGTACACAGATCCAACACGAAGTGTCCACCTAGGTGGATGCGGGTCCTGACGTGTCTCTTTATGGGACCGGTATGTTCGTACTGTTTTAGCAGTGCATCTAGTAATTCTAGTAAGTTCCGTTCTCGAGAAATTCAAGTCTCTGTTTTCAGTATACCAGGTAATATTTCTGTCCGAACTGTTATTCTAAATGTTAGTTAATGTGTTTTCAATGTCGTGGTATGAGTGATTTGTTTTTTCCAGTCATTACTGTGTTTATCGTGTATTGTATTGTGTTCGGATTCCAGTCTAAAGAATGCCTCTATTTTCTAAGTTACGTCAGTTAAAAACCCGAAAAGGGTTACTCGAGGAAGCAGTTCCTGTCCCGCCTAGGGACAGCCCAGGTCATTTTATGTATCACAAGCATGGCTTAGATGCCATAATATATCTAGACTTATGGGCGGACTATACCAAGGAATTAGAACAGCAATATAGATGGCCCGTATCAGGTACATGGGATGCCGAGTGCATCATGCGAGTAGAAGAAGCATTATGGAAAAAGAAAGCCAGACAGTCCCAGAAAGATGCCATCGAGTTATGGCGCAAAGAATCTCATAGAAGAACCGAAAAAGAAATCAGAAAAACAGAATTAAGTAGAGAATCCTCAGAAAGAGCCCAAGAAAGGGAATTAATCGAAGTAGGTGAACGAGTTAAAGCAGAACAGTCAGACAGACAGAGAAATGCCCTTATTAAGGGTATGTATCCTCTTCTTGCCGAGGGCTTGCCAAAGGCAACCCCGGAAGCACCATGTAATTTTCCGCCACCATTGGTCCCGATTAAGCTACGTCATAAACCGACCGCAGCTGATATTTTTCTCTCGTCCTATTTGGACGACACAGTCCCAGAATATGCAAATCCTGTTCCGCCTGCTCCCGTAAATAATGTAATTCCTGTTCCTCCAGCCACCGGGGCCGTGGGTACAGTCCACGTTACAGCACCCGTTACAGCATCTGTTACAGCACCCCCGGCCCAGCCCACAGTACATATGCCCGCTACATCAGTCACTCTGCCAGCACGTACAGTACCCACCGACGATTCCAGTTTAGGTGCCGTGGGGGGAAGTCCTCCTGGTACCCCGCCTCAACACAGACGTATGACGCTACATGAACTAGCGTTACAGCGTACGCCAAAAGTTCATACCTTCACAGATATCAAGCGAGCACTTACTGAATGTCGTTATGATCCAGTTCCAGGCGATGGTACCATGGTCATATATTCATTACGTTTAAGACGGGTGACCGACTATTTGGACACCCTGCCCAATATGAAAGAATATCTAGACAGAATATATCGTTTTATCCGTACAGGAGTGGACCCAGAAAGTATTCGCGAAGCCATGGTTCAGAGAAAAGTCGAGACTCAGCTCATGCTTTTAAAGTTTTTAATTAACTGTTTAATAAGAGAACAAGATTATCCGGATAAAGATCCAGAAGAAATGAAAGTCTTGACCAGGTGGAGTGACCATATGACCGAGGGAAGACACAAGACACAGAACTGTATAGAGAGTATGTACAAGAAAATTCGTAGGGAAATAATAAAGTTACACGAGAAACGAGAAGCAGCACAAGTAACCAAGAAAGAAGACAACTCTGATAATGAAGAGGTAGACGACGAGAATCCCTCCAGAATAGCGTATGTAGGTAGAACTAGACTTTCCGACCGACATTTACGCCTAGATCACAAGAAAGTTTCCCCTCCTCCCGTACCAGTACAAGGTTCTCTTGAACAAGTATTCCAAGCTACCGATCACATTCTGAAATCACGAATAGGCTATAGTGAGCTTAGTACAATGCATGAACAAGAACTAGCCCGATCAGCAGTTCGATGGACTACTGATTCTACCACTTTTCCAGACGAAATAGTGGCACAAATGTTTCTGAAACTGCCCCCAGCCGAGCAGCGACTGGTGGGTATGTATATGATCCAGCACCTCATTACACTGTATGAGGGACAGCATTCTGATCCAGGTCCGCTACATGATGTATTGAACGAGTTACTACAGTATAGATGGAGAGGTCTAGGTACTGATTTAATTAGTATCATTCTTGAACAGCGCCACAAATATCGAACGTTTCTGAATCCGCATTTTGTTCACGTCTCACCTCCAGAAAATAAATCATATTACATAGATAGACAGCATCCGTTACGAGAAGTACACCCAGTTAGAGGAGCGGGTGGTGATCTAGAACGAGTATTTGTTTACACCCCTATCACGAAAATGGAACTCTTAGAGATGAAAAAGTTAATTCCCTGTCACGATAAAGATCCAGCAGGGTTCCATCGAGAATTAAAAGACATGCTCCGTATGGGAGAATACACGTATCCTGATATCATTAAAATGTTAAAGGTCCTGTTGCCTGCAGGCATATATGAAAAACTCAAGGAAAAAGAATGGGAGGTGGGAGAGAAAAAGATCGATTGGACAGCTTTAGAAGCTGAAGATAATTTACGAGTACCAGGTACCGGTCTTGGGGAGAAATGTAAAGACTTGCCCGAGTTATTGATACAAGTTTTGCCCAGATTACTAGCCACGAAAAAGGAAGATTGGGATGCCATTTCAGCTTGTAAACAGAAACAGGATGAAGACACTAGTGATTTTTATTCTAGATTCAAAAAATGTTTTATTATTAACAGTGGTCTGAAAACAAGTAGTGAATCATACCCTCATCTTTTTGTTACTAAACTAGTCGAGAATTCAAGTCCACAAGTTAAAAATCGAGTATTAAAGGTCGAAAGTACCTGGCAAGCTAATACTCCGTCACAAATGTTACAAATGCTCCAGTATCACAAGAACAGAATCAGGGAAGAGCAAGAACACGAAAGGAGACGTATGAAAGACACAAAAATGAAAGTATTAGTTGCACAATCTGTTCCACAAGACAGTCAGAAGAGGGGTCCGAATCAAGCCAGTCATCTTGCAGCTCCCGTTAAAGGGACCTGCAATTACTGTAAACAGCCAGGTCATTTTATAAACGAGTGTGCAGTTCTGAAACACAACATAGCTACTGGTAAAACTAAAGAAAGACCACGTCCGCCTAGACAAGAACAAGTTTCACAGACTTCCCAGTCACCACAGAATGCGCAACAGACAGTTCCAGTACCGCAGCCTATAGCTGCAACACAGCATGTTACACAGCAGATGTACCAGTATGCCCAGACAGAGTATCCAGATTATCAGCCGTATTCATGAAACAGCCTAGAGAGGGAGGTAGGTTTGCCTCTCATCGAGATACCTGTAGATCAAGAGGGTCCCTATGTACACAGTCAAGTATTAGGGAAAGACAGAAAGTTTCTGATTGATACAGGGGCAAGTAGGACTACTATCAGTCATGACGAGGTTCCAGGGGCTCCGCTCTCAGGCTCTAGAAATGTTTCCCTTGGATTTTCAGGAAAACCAATTGTTAATGAAATATCGAAACCAGTTACTCTAGAAGTCGGTCCATTGTCCCGAACTACCGATTTGTTACTCACGAAATCTTGTCCAGAAAATGTGTTAGGCATTAAGACATTGAAAGAATTAGGTGCAGTAATTTGCTGTTCCCCAGAGGGGGTTCGTTTGTTTTTGAGAGACTTCAAAGGTCATTATGTATTACGAGATTTTGATCCAAGATTATTGAATGTACCACAGCATTTATGGGCGCAAGGTCCAACTGATGTAGGTTGTATGCATATCACACCCCATCGTGTGACTCTGAAGCAAGGTGTAGTTTTGCCATGAATCAGACAGTACAAATTGCCACCTGAGGCTGTAGCAGCCTTATCCAAAATTATTGACGAGCTTATTGCTCAAGGAGTGGTTGTAGAAACTGACTCCAATATATGTAATTCTCCTATCATTCCAGTCCTGAAACGTACTGATCCAAATGCACCTCCAGTATATCGATTAGTGATTGACCTTCGAGAACTTAATAAATGTATCATACCCCAGTACCCAGTAGTCCCAGATATTTCATCCCTATTGACAGCCATTGATTCTGAAGCTACGTTCTTCACAGTTATCGATCTCAAGAACGCATTCTTCAGTGTCCCCATTCATCCAGACAGCCAGTACCTTTTCGGTTTTTGTTTAAATGGAAGAAGCTATAAATTCACACGAGCTCCTCAAGGTTTTACAGAAAGTCCTAGTATTTACAGTCAAGCACTTAAAAGACAACTAGACAATATTCACATGCCAACTGACACTGCCCTGCTCCAGTATGTCGATGATCTACTGATCACAGCCCGTTCTGAACGTGACTGCGAGCGAGCATCGCTTACAGTCCTGTATTTTCTGGCAGAGATGGGGCCCAAGGTGTCCCCTTCCAAATTACAATTCTGTGTCCAGCAAGTGGTATACTTGGGACACTTACTGTCCAAGTGGGGTAGGCAGTTGACACCTGACCGTATCCAGTTAATAGCACGTCTTCCACAGCCCAAGACACAGAAGGAGGTACGAGCTTTTATCGGCCTCACTTCTTACTGCAGACAATGGATTCCTCAGTATGCATTTCTAGCCAAGCCATTGATACAGTTAACGACACAGGAGGCAGCCGTATCGACTGTCCTCCCTTGGACCCAGGAACATACACTTGTTTTTAATGAGTTAAAGAAAGCCTTATGTCAAGCACCTGTTCTAGCAATACCGAACTACAGTAAGCCTTTTACACTTTTTGTCACAGAACGTGATGGTACTGCATTATCTGTTCTCACACAAGACCAAGCAGGACAATACAAGCCCTGTGCTTATTTTTCTAGCACATTAGATCCAGTGGCCCAGGCTCTGCCTGCGTGCCTTAAGTCAGTTGCAGCCACAGCTCTAGCTATCAGACAAAGTGATTCCATAGTGTTAGGACATTCCCTGACAGTACAAGTTCCACACTCCGTGGAAGTTCTTTTAAACAGAACCCAGACTCAGCACTTGACAATTGCACGTTTAACAGGTTATGAACTGACACTGTTTCAGCCACACATAGAAATCAGACGCTGCAACATTCTAAATCCTGCTACACTGTTACCGTCAGTTACTTCAAATCCTGCCACGCATGACTGTGTGGAAGTGGTTAACACTATGACAAAGCCAAGACAAGACCTGACAGATATTGCATTACCTGATCCCGACCTGACACTTTATGTGGATGGTTCATGTATGAGAACAAGTACAGGAGAACTAGTAGCCGCGTATGCAGTGACTACTGAAACCGAAGTTATAGAAACACACCGTATTGACACCCTGTCTGCTCAAGCAGCGGAGCTAGTCGCTCTGACCCAAGCCTGCATACGTGCCAAGAACCAGAAAGTAAACATATACACAGATTCACGTTATGATGCATTCGGAGTCGTACACGACTTTGGAGTGCTCTGGCAAGAACGAGGTTTTATGACTTCTCATGGAACCAAGATCCAGCATGGTCTTCTCATTCAAGCTCTGTTAGATGCAATACATTTACCGACAGCTATTGCTATTATGAAGTGCAAGGCACATACGAAAGTCACTGACATCATTTCCCAAGGTAACGATCTAGCAGATCGAACAGCCAAGCTCACAGCTCAGACTCCAGACATTCCAGTTAACACGACACAGACACCCACTCCAGATCAGACTACTTGTATGACAGTTAAGGACCCTACACAGGATGTCATAGACATACAGTTACATGCTACTCCCGAAGAAATCAAGAAATGGTCCGAACAAGGAGGGGTCCAGACAGATCAAGGATGGTTGACGAAGGGAAAAGCCACATGGTTTCTCCCCGACTCTATGGTTCAAGTCATTATTAATACCGCACATAGTCCAGCACATCTAGGAGAAAAAGCTATGTTAGATAGTCTTCAGAACCTTTGGTTCAACAAGCATTTACGAGCTGCAGCCAAGCAGAAAGTCCGTACCTGTATGATATGTTGTCAGTTCAATCCAGGTAAAAGTGTCCCGGTGGAACAAGGTGGATTCCAACCTCCTGACCATCCTTTTGAGGTCCTCCAGATGGATTATATTCAGATGGAGCGATGTCGAGGTTTCAAGTATGTCCTCGTAGTTGTATGCGCTTTGTCCAGGTGGACAGAAGCATATCCAGTTCCAGATTACACAGCTGCGACCACTGCCAGGCAGTTGGTTCGTGAGTTCTTTCCCCGCTATGGACTCCCTAGGGTCGTGTATTCAGATAACGGCCAGCCATTCTCATCCGAGCTCATGAAACATGTTTCCCTTTTGTTAGGGTACCAGTGGAAGTTCCATTGTGTACGCCATCCTGAAGCAGCCGGTCTTGTAGAGAGACATAATCAGACTTTGAAAATCCGAATTGCTAAAGTATGTAGAGAAAAAGGTGTAGACTGGCTAGTAGCTCTGCCAGTTGCTCTGTTCTACATGAGGATGGTTGCACATTCCAGATCAGGTCTGTCCCCGTATGAGGTCGTATTCGGCCGTCCTCCAAACATGTGGGGTACACCTAGACCCCGTAGTATTACAGACGTTTCCAGTAATATACTGACAGATTACCTAGCTTCCTTGATGTCTGCCCTACACTCTTGTCGTTCACAGGTTGCCGCTGCATTTCCAGACAACACCGAGGTGAAACCGCATGAAGTCGTTCCGGGAGAATATGTTTTGGTCCGCAATTTTGATCGTTCAAGTCCGCTGGAGCCCCGGTGGAAAGAGCCTCGAATGGTGTTGTTAACAACAAGGACCGCCGTGAAACTGGAGGGCAGGAAGGGCTGGGTCCACATCAGCCATATTAAAAAGTTCCATGGATTACGAGAAAAGACATTTGCTAAGGACTGCCTTATTCCTAAAGACTGCCTAAAAACAGACTCTGAACTCAAGCCTCCCCTGTTAGAGAAAACTCCGCAGCAGGAGTATAAAGATAAGCTAAGGTCTAGTAAAATAAGTCAGCCAGTTTAATTGTCTAAGTCCCTCTCGGGTGAAACGGTTAGACAGGTTCCTGACATGTATGAGACAGACCCACACAGTGAGAGAGTTAGTCAAAACTCTAAAAGATGTATTATCGTTCTATTTTTCTTGCTATTTTTGAGTCTTATGGTTACCTGCACAAGTTATGCTTTACATTTATGTTTTCCGATTTCACATGTACATATGTTTTCTAATGCTACAGTAGAGCACACATTTAGTGATCTGCCTCCTCACGAGCTATCCTATCGTCTTGCCATGCGAAATAACACATTCATCCGAATGTTGCACTATTCACACCAGACCAGCAATGCCACTAATTGTTGGGTGTGTGGTCGACTCCCCCCTTTCCAGACACCGAAGGGAGTTCTGCCACTCTTTCCTTATCCGTTTTCACATAATGGTTCATGTGGAGCATGGTCCACGTTAACGTCTTCCTCAACTGATATGTCCTTTCTGAATCGAACATGTTTTCCAGACAAGCAAGGTCTTTCCCATAGAACAGGGTTAGATCTAGAAAATGAAGTGTATGATTTAGGTAATTATTCCTCGAATTTCATGGTCTTGAATGTTCAGTCCGATACTACTCCAGATTTGCCTGCTATTTCAGTACTACCAGTCAAAGGCGAATTATGTGTCAGAAAGAATGGTTCCGCACATGTAGGACATAGTGATTGTACTACTACTGTCGAGTATAGTGACAGTGGGAAATCTATTTTCAAAGCCTCACGTCATTCTTATTTTGTTTGTGGTCAGACCGCATATGTTCGTCTGCCCCTCGATTGGGATGGAACATGTTACATTGCCTTCCTACTGCCACCAGTTTTTCTAGCCCCGTCTGATTATCACAGAAACACACATCTAGTACACGTTAGACATAGAAGGGAGACCGAGTCCCCAATTGTCGATCAAACTGAAACTACTCTAGAACAATATCAAGACTTCAATAAAGGTTTCTTTTTCTTTATAGGACCTGTCCAGAATAGTAAGTTAATACGTAGGTTAACCAGAACCCTTGAAGCAGTAGTGAATGAGACTACTTCTGCTCTAGGTAACCTAACCGAAGAGCAATCTGCTATGCGTTTTGTCGTGCTCCAAAATCGTCTCGTCCTTGACGTCATACTGGCCGATAGAGGAGGAGCATGTAGAGTCATCGGATCTAGTTGCTGCATTTTTATTCCTAATAACGCGCCGTCTGTTTATTCAGCTATAACCAGACTTCATAAAATTGCCCATCAGTTACACCAGAATCCAGGCACCTGGACATGGTCCGGTTGGCTCTGGAGTATAATTTCTGCCTGGGGATGGAAAGTATTGTCATTCCTGGGTATAGCAGTAATGATCATATTCAGTTGCTGCCTCTGTATACAATGTGGCCCTGCGATTTGCGGCATGTGTGCTACCTCTTGTATTCCTAGTCCTAGTCCTAAATCCCGTTCCAAGACAATTCGAGACGAGCAAATGATGCTATATGAAATGATAGATGGTATCATGAATATTGATGTTTCCTGAGGGAAACGTAGGGCACAAGGAGGGAATGTGGAAAAGTAAATTTTGCCATGTTATATGTGCCTACGTGTTCCCCATCTTATGCTATATGTGCATGATCGATATGCATGTATCCCCCTATGATCGATAAAAGACGCAATCATAGTTGTGTCCAACTCTAGTATGCCAGTTCCCAGTTCTCGTGAAAGCAACGAGTATTAGGCCTATGTTGCCACGTTTTACAGGGTGCACGTTAAATTCATTGAATTGTCCCCGTTTCTAGGCCTCAAAAGGGCCCGGACACCAGATTCAGCTCCAGTCTCCTGAACCCTCTCCGAGGAGCGATACAGCCCCCACCTGCATCCCTGACCCTTCACTTATTTCCTGCCTCACAGTGCCCGGCCCGGCCTGGCTCTGCCTGCCAGTCTGCCAAGAGTATGTTATGCTTCTAGTTATCAGTCCAGCCCTCCTTCTCTGCATTCCTAAGCTACTGAATCGCATCAACAGTTTCAGCCATGGTCTAGCCTTACTGTCTCCATGTAAGAAATACTGTATTAATATTCATAGAATACTCCTAGCACACGCAATACATGTAGAATTATGCATGCATCAGTCTTAGTGTCTAGTAGCCTTTGCCCTGATAACTTTTGGATTCTATCAATATGTACTCCAAACACCAGATACCAGATATGATATAGGTACATGTTGTCCTGACACTGTAGACTGTAGTCTCCTCTTCTAGCGCAGAAGTCATAGCCCCCAGTTCTCCCTGGTAACACGTCATTGCCCGTTTGCGCGCACCACTAGGTTAAAGGTCCCAGCTGCTCAGGTAGCCCCCTCCATATTTCCGCCCCATTTATGACACTTCTGTTACGTTTACATCACATGTCTATGTATACGCCCTGTACACGCCTTCTTGTTACATCATTTTGTCCTTATCTTTCGCGACTGCTACGAGATACGCCTACTGCTACGCCTACTGTATTGAATGTAATGTATTTGTTTTAGTATATATACCATGTAATGTTGCTTTTCGGTGTGCAGCTGCCGTCCCGTCCCGTGCTTCCAGGCTGTTCTGTCCCTTCCCTTATGCCTGATTAAAGCCTGAAGACTCAAGATACCTCGAATCCTGTCTCTTATTTATTGAGCTATCTGTTTTATTCATTGTATTCAAAAATAGTACCGGTAATTAATTATTTATTTACCACAATTCTCATGATACCGGACAGGAGGAGCTCTGTAAACTGACAGCTGGTAGCCGAAAAGAGTCTGGATCGGTAATTGACATCTCCTCATGTTTGGATCAGAATGTAAGTGAGGAGGTTTTTGTGTCAGACTAAATTGCTGAAGAGCCAGATCACAAGAGGGGGTCCTTAACACCAATACCAGCTACAGTTGAATTAGTATCCAGCCCAAATGGTCAATCTATCACATTTGGTAATGTAAGACCTTTTAATTTGGACCAGTCAAGCACGATCTTGGAGAATAGTTTTACCATTAATAAATCACTATTGGTTCCAGGTGTGATTAGTGGTGAAAACGTTCCCATCCTAAACGAGCAAAGTAAATCCACTAATATAGTTTTAAATAATCAGTTTGACTCAGTTGATTTATCTTTATTAACTAAATTCGATGGGAACTTTCAGGCCAGATCTGGCGATATAGAAAATAACGTTACTAGACCTGAGCGTGGAATATGGGAATGCCTACTCCATACTATGGATTCAATCACTAATGCTCTTAACTTTCATTCGGACAAATTAGATATTCAGGTAGACAATTTAAACACATTGGCATCACATGTAGTAGGAATCGATGCAAAGCTTCTTCAATTAACCAAACTGATAACTAAGGTTCAAGCAGATAAAGAGAGTCAGTTATTAACTTGTACTTGTGCACAACTGATAGATAAAATATCAGATTTACCGTCAATTGTTAGCTCCATGGTACAGGAAGTAAAACTGTTGTCAGGTAGAAAAGTTCAAGGTAATGAAGAAATTATTAATGATGCCATTAATCTGAAAACACCGAAGGTATCTCATGTTAGCTTTAAAAGTATTAAACACAAGGACCATTTGACAGTTGATGAAACAAAAAGCGATTGTCCAGAGTCAATTCAAGCATTAAGTGTTATTTAAAACTCTGAGGTGAAAATGATTTGCCCTGAAGCAATCCAAGCATTAGGCGTCACTACAAACCCTGAGATTCTGTCCAAACGGGCAAGAAAAAGGTTAAGGAAAACCCATAATAAAACATCACAGGATAAAAAACTCCCCAGTGAGGTAGTAAGTAAAAATCCTAAAATGCCTAAAGAACCTAACACTAAAGCCTTATTCGCGATTTTTAGATCAACGGAAGAATCTGTCGTTAACTCAAAGGATAAACAAAACGGTCAATCTATTAATAATTCTATACAGGATTAAGCTAACGCCAGTATGTGGCCCAGAGTCCCACTTCCAGTAAAGTCAGGGGTTGTTGTGCCTGATCAGTCTTGTAATTAATCGGTTGATGAACATGTTATGTTATATATTCTTATATAGTGCGCGGCTGCCCCAGCTAAGGGGCGTCCCAGCGCTTCTAAGAGAGACAGAAGAGTCGGCCACAGCAGATGGGGAAATGTGGTAATAACATAACAGAAGGCCATTTAAGTTACGAATTTGGAGTGGAAGGGCGTTCCAGAGTTTTGCCGAGAGATACCGGAAGGAGCGTCCTCCCATCCGAGCTAGCTTTATACGAGGGACCACTACTAGGTTCTGGCCTTCTGAACGTAGTGTCCGCCGAGGAATGTACGTGATCAAGAGGGGACAGAGCATGGGTGGCGAGGCGGTTTTTAAGATTTTAAATACAAGGCATAAAGTCTTAAATTGGATCCTCTTCTCCACCGGGAGCCAGTGGAGTTTGGTGAGGGTGCTCGCAACCGCGTGACAATGGGGGAGCCCCGTCAAGGCTCTAACCACTGAATTTTGTACACGTTGCAGCCTTCCCCTCTCCGCCTGATTGACCCCCAAAAATAGGGAGTTCGCATAGTCCAGCCGCAAAAGAATGGCAGACTGTACCATGAGCTTACGAGTGCTGGAATCAAATAACTTTAAAATCGGCTTCAGGTTCCGAAGGATCCCAAAACAGGTGGCGGCAACCATTTTAGTGTGATGAATAAAATTAAGAGATGAATCAATCTAAACTCCGAAATTTTTTACCTCACTTTTAGGCTCAGGGGGGTTGCCGAGAATCTCAGGCCACCAATTGTCTCCCCATGCCGTGGCCTCCTTACCTACCAGCAAGACTTCGGTCTTGCCAGCATTTAGCTGAAGGTAGTTAGCTGTCATCCAGTTGGTTACTGCTGTTAGGCCCTGTTTAAAGTTCTGCGCGTTTAGTCCGTACTCGTCACTCAACAGCACCACTAACTGAGTGTCGTCCGCGTATGAGACTATCGATAGCTCCCATTGTTTGGCGACCTCAGCCAGTGGTTGGACGTATATATTAAATAACGTCGGACTGAGCGCAGATCCCTGAGGCACTCCCTGTTCGATTAAACGTTCTTTGGAAAGGAACGGAGGGCTGGAGACCCGAAAGGATCTTCCAGTCAGGAATGCCTTGAACCAGTCTAGAGCCTGCCCCATAATCCCTGCCTCCTCCAACCGAAGTAGCAGAACCTCGTGTGAAACCGTATTGAAGGCAGCACTGAGATCTAATAGAATCAGTGCTGCCGTCTGGCCGGAGTCCAGAATGGTCCGAAGCTGTTCCGTCCCTCTCAGGAGTGCCGTTTTGGTGCTATGGCCTGCACGGAAGCCATGCTGGGAGGCGTACAGAGTGCTATTGGAGCTAAGGAATTTCGTCAGGATGCTATTGACGTGGGACTCGGCCACCTTGGCAGGCCAAGGGAGCAGTGAAATAGGCCTGAAATTCTCGGGCATAGTGGGGTCCAGTGTAGCTTTTTTGATAATGGGGGATACCCACGCCTGCTTCCATCTGGTGGGTATTGTGGCCGTTGTAAATGAAGAGTTTATAATATCTCGAAGGGGGTTAAGCACCAGCCTATCTGCTGCTCTGAATTGCGCAGGTTTAGGAGGGTCCGCAGGAGAGCCCGATTTGATTTTCCCACAGAGTTTGAAAAATTCCTCTTGGCTTAGGTCAGGTATGTTCATGAGTTTGTGAGTTGGTACAGTGGTAGAAGAAGTAACACATGGTGTGGCTGGAAAAGAGTCATACATCTTCCGCATTTTATCTATAAAAAAAGTAGGCCAGATTCTCACAGTGAGTATAGGAGGCAGTTGTCTCCTTGACAGGTTTTTTAGCGCTGCGATCCTTTAAAATTTTAAAAATAGTTTTAGAAGGATTCTGACTAATACTAATCTCGTTGGCATAGTATGCTCGCGACCTACAAATGTTTCTATGATAGTTTTTTGGGACAAGAATGTATTGGGTCTCGAGCACAGGGTCGTAGGTCTTTCTCCATTTGCGCTCAGCAACTTTGCATTCTTTCCTGAGGATGGTAAGCGCCTCGTTATACCAAGGGCTGGATTCATGGGAACGAGCCCTGATCCAGTCTATCGGAATCAGTGCATCCAGAGCCTGGGTAATCCAATTACAAAAGTTCTCATAACCCTGTTCTGTAATGTCGCCGACTTTGGGAGGGACATCTTTAAGCAACGCATAGAAGTCTTCGAGTCGTAGCTTCCGCCAAGGGCGCTTCAGCACCCGTTGGGCCTGGCTCGTGTTAGGTGTGCCGTGAATAGGTACTAAGAAAAACCAAAGGTGGTGATGGGCGGAGCGCTGACAATACAAACACTCACCCCCAGTCAACTGATCTGGGTTTAATCCATCACCGTTGTTTAGCTCACTCCGCCACCCCAGTTCAGATATGGCCGTATGCAAATCAGTCTGACCCTGTGCCTGATGGGAACAGTCCAGCCCGAACTGCCAAGCCATGTCTTCCCTGGACCAGAAGCAAGCTTCCCAGGACTGGGTTGGCAGAGTGAGCTAAAGAACGGTGATGGATCAAACCCAGATCTTTTGACTGGGTGTGAGTGTTTGATTGGTTCTGATGCTCCGTCCATCACCACCCCCTTTTGTACCGTGAATAGGTACTGACATGATCACTAGCATATGGTCAGTCCAGGGCATTGGAATAGGTGCCTCTACCGACGCACCCTCTAGGTTAGAGAAAATGGGGTCTAAAAGATGGCCTCCTCTGTGAACAGGGCCTCTAACTAGCTGGTCGAGTTGGAATGCGGCAAGAACTGCTAGTAGGCCCCCGTATCTTTTTATCCATTATGAGGTCAAAATGGATGTTTAGATCCCCGAAGATGTTAAAATTAGCTGTTCCAATTACCAAAGAGCAGACAGTTTCAAGGAGAGCTTTGATGAAGCTGCTATCCTGTCCCGGGGGTCTATATATCAAGATCCCGGATAAGGTTAATTGGGGATATATCTTGATGTTATAGCGAGCACATTCGCTTCCCTCGATGTCCAATTTAGTGAACAGGCATGAGTATTGAGTTTTAGCCATCACCGCGATACCTCCACCCCTAGATTGCCTATTCAGCAGGTGGGTAGAATATCCTGCTGGAGTGGCTAAGTTGATGAGAGTTCATGTCCTCTTGCAACCAGGTCTCCGTGAGGAACAAGATGTCTAAAGAGTATTTCTTGAGTAAATCATGAACTTCCATATGATGTTTTGCCAAAGATCCAATATTAAGCTGTGCTAACAGAATTTGTTGTTGAGGGCAGGTGGTCGTCAGAGACGGGAGTGTCATAGGTTTAGGAAGGGTATATTCACAGGTACATTTGGAGCAGCCCCTCAGATGTTGTAAGGATATCCTTGTACATGAGGCTGCTGACATATTAAGACCCAATAGAACATCCCTAGTATAGATGATACTATCCCTCCCCGCCCGGCCAGGATCCCTGGCGAGAGGCGACGTACTGGCGCGGACGGGCGCAGACGGGCTTGTCTTGGGCGTGTCTTCGGCGCATTGAGAGCACGCCCGATGCGCGCGTCCGCTGCGCGCATGGGAGGACATCCTTTTAGCTGCTACGGGCCCCTGACCGATGTAGGATGCACAGCGGAAGTCTAGTCACTTCCAGTGTGTTCCTGTGCTCGACCTCCCTCCACAACAAACTGACCAAGTCAGCGGTGGACCGGGGAAGCGATGGTGAGTGATTTAAAAAATATCGGCAAGTGAAACATACAAGTTTAAAAATTACAGATGCCACGCTGCTTGGTCACAAAAATACAATCAAAGCGCTGCGCGCATCTCCTTACTCTCATTCAGCTTGGAGAGCGAGCTTCTGCTGCTTTATATAGTGCCGGGCCCTTACCGGTGCAGGATGCACAGCGGAAGTCTAGTCACTTCCGGTGTGTTCCTGTGCTCGACTTCCCTCCACAACAAACTGACCAAGTCAGCGGTGGACCGGGGAAGCGATGGTGAGTGATTTAAAAAATATCGGCAAGTGAAACATACAAGTTTAAAAATTACAGATGCCACACTGCTTGGTCACAAACATACAATCAAAGCGCTGCGCGCATCTCCTTACTCTCATTCAGCTTGGAGAGCGGGCTTCTGCTGCTTTATATAGTGCCGGGCCCCTGACCGGTGCATGGAGAACAAAACATCATCAATCAGAAAATTGTAAATCCTATTGATCATCAATGTTGCAATAACGATCATGCAGATCAACCCTGTTTTCAGGGCCAAAAGCCACTGGAGCAACATGTATTAAGTCATTTGACTGCTCCTGTTTTGGCTCCTATTATTGGGAAGAGGTTATTAGTAGACTCTAGAGATAAGGATGAAATAGAGGCTTCTGATCTTCTGTATGAAATGAGGAAAGTAGTCTTCTGTCCTCAGTATACTACGAGAGGCACTTATGATATTTTGAACCGTGGAAATATTTTGAAATTATTAAATGCAATTACAGATCTGAAGGATGTAATATCAGATGATTTGGAATCTGTCGAGTTTAAGAAAGATTGTAATAACCCTTACAGTGAAATAACTATTACAAACTGGCAAAGTGATGAAATTGTTAGTAAAATAATTGCCAATACTAACAAATTTGAGAAATGGGGCATCAAAGTCTGGAGAATTCAAGGGTCTCAATATCCAACTCTGTTGATCCCTAATAAGTCACCGTGCAGCCCGGTTCTAAAGAAGGGTGAACAAAAAATAGTCACGGCATCACATGTTAGAGTGCTGAAAGGTGCTTCAGGCCCATCAACAGAGTTACATTTGTCATGTGGTATTAAGATCAGGAGTTGTCAGTCAGGTTTACGAACATGCGAAGAGTTAAAGAAAGTCCCCAATCTGGTTGAGGATTGGAGTTGGCTTCCGTCAATATTAACAAATGTAAACTCTGTGAAGAAAGATTGATGCTGGCTTTGTCTTGAAAAAGTACTAAACCCTTTCAAACTCTGTTCTTGGAACACAAATGGTCTTAAATCACTTCTTGAGGATTCGAATGTTATAAGTTTTTAAAAAACTTTTGATATATTAATGCTGCAAGAAACTTGGAATATGTGTAGTGAACCCCTTATTGGTTATTTTGAATATTTGAATGTGGCAACTCGTGAGGCCTCTATTGGCAGTCCTAGTGGTGGCCTCTCTATATATGTTTCTTTGAATCTTGATGTTAAGCATTTTGGTGATTGATCTCCAGGTAAAATGGATACAGTGTGTCAAATTAATTGCCAAACAATCGATTATGTTTAAAAATGTTTATTTAGTTCGAAAAAAAAGGTTAGATCCACGCAACTTACACTTCTATGGGAAATGGTGAAAGTGTTATATTATGATCACCTGGATTCAATGATCATCATCTCTGGGGATTTTATTATGCATCTTTTTTCGTATAAGAAGCGGACTACACCCTCAGAAATTGTATCTCAAAGGACCAATTGTGAGTTTATAAAATATAATCTAAAGATTATGCATGATGACGAAAACATACCGACGTTTAATAAAATGTGCAGCCCTTCCATAATTGATTATTCCATAATCACTGAGAAACTTTTTTATTTAGTTCAAAGTTATCAGGTAGTTCCAAGGATTGAGAGCAATCATAATCCACAAGTCATCTTTTTCTCTTTTTCTTTTGATTATCTGCCTAGAATAATCAAAACTGCTTCCACCCCTTTTAACCGTAAAAGGTTAATATGGAATGACAAAACTGAGGAAGATATTTTAGAAGTCCTTTCCCGTTTAATTTTAGATGTTCAAGATGCTAATATTGAAGGGAAATCTATGGTTGCTCTCTGGCCTTGTTTATGTTCCGTGCTTTTGGTTAATTTCTCTAATTTGAAACCCTCTGGGGGTATATCTTTAAATCCTAAGAATCCAGGGTGGTTTTCACATCGCTTACTATACCTTAAAAGAGAAATCTTAGTAAAACAATAAGATCACTGTATAGGAAAGCAAAAGGAATATCATATTTTGTGATATTCCAACAAATTATAGAATTTAAAAGGTGTTACAGGAACGAAATTTGGAAGGCTAAACAAGCATATTATGAAGAAACTTGGTCTAAATTACATTGTGCTTGTAAATCTAAACATTTGAGGCTATTTTGATCAACAACCTTGAAAATGATAATCATAGAAGTAATAGTGCCAATATTGATGAATTAAGTTGGGTAAACTTTTTTAATAATCTGATAACTGTTCTCTAGGCCCACAGTGCGATGATGGTAAAATTAATCCTACTCATCATTGCCAACGAGAGATAATAGAAAATGGTGGGTCAGACCTAAGTGTTTATGATCCATTAAGTTCCCTTGATATTGAGCCATGGTTGGTTGACAAAGCCAAAGAAATAATAAATAAGATTAGATCAAATGGAGCGCCTGGCCCGAATGGAATTCCGAACGCCATTTTTAAAGCAAACATATAAGATTGGCCAGAGGTATTAACGCTCCTGTTCAATGAAGTGCTTAAAACAGGCCTGATTCCGAAATCATGGCAGGGAAGTATTATCCAACCAATTTATAAAAGTGGTCCCCAGGACAACCCCGCAAATTTTCGCTTAATAGCATTAACAGATTTAGATGCGAAAATATTTGCCAGTTGTCTGTTGGAAGAATTGGAATTATGGGCCATAAGAGAGGATCTGATTCCAAATTTACAAACTGGTTTTAGAAAGGGTGAATCAACTTATACTAACTTGATTTTATTAACATTATTAGGCGAAAGAGCCAAATATAGGAAACAAAAATTGTATATTTGTTTCATTGACTTAAAAGCCGCCTTTGATTCTGTGCCCCGAAATGTTCTTTGGTTGAAGTTAATCAATTGGGGTATATCTGACACATTTTTAAAAATGATCAAATTACTATACTCCGATACCTGGGTACAGATCAAAGTAGGCGACGGTAGACATACTACTCGTCACCTAGAAACCAATATCGGCTTGAAACAAGGATGTGTCTTGGCTCCTTGCCTTTTTAACCTTTTTATGTCTGATCTCCCAGCCCACTTTAATAATTTTAATGCCCACTCCCCTTTTGTGTCGGGTAAAGAGATTAAGGGGTCCATTAGGATGTCGGGCGGATTTCCTCCGCCAGGCTGGCAGTAGCCACCGCCAGCCTGGCGGAGGAAATCCGCCCGACATCCAATGGCCAATTCCCCCCGCCATATTAGTATGGCGGGGGGGACCGCGGTGGTGAGAAACACCGCCCGCATGTTTTCCGCCCCAGTCGCCTTGCGGCCGGGGCGGAAAACGAGTAACATGGTGGCGGTGTCTGTTAGACACCGCCCGCCATATTACATTGGGCTGTCACCAATGCATTTCCGTGGCGGCAATGCCGCCACGGAAAGGCATGCGGAGACTCCCTGCGGGGGCCCGTTGCGGGCCCCCTGGGAGTCCCTGGCTTGGGGGGTTGCACATGGGGCCCACATTTCAAAGTGCAACATGGCAGGCACCGCCCGGTGCCTGTCATGTTGCACTTTGAAAAGCACAACGTGCACTTTTAACATTGCGGCGGGCGGAGAATTCTGCTCCGCCCGCCGCAATGGCAATCATACAGGATGCGCCCGCCTGTGTGGCGGGCGCATCCTAATGCCCTGATCGGGACCCGCCCTTATGGCGGGCGGTCCCGGGTCCCGATATGATGGCGGGCGGACTAAGTCCGCCCATCATCATAATGGGCCCCCAAATATTTACAATACGCCGATGATACCATTTTACTAAGCCAAACTGTCATAGGACTAAAAAGATTAATAGATTATTTTAACCTATATGTTACACAAAATGGTCTAAAAATAAATTTAAAAAAAAAGAAAATAATGACCGTGGGAAAAGGCAAACTGGGAGTAAATGAATGGAATATTAATGGTCTGGTTACTGAATGCGTAATATTTGGGAATCACATTTGATGATAGTTTGCCATTTAGGCAATCATTTTAATAACCTTGAAGCTAAGGGCACATCGCTTGCATTTGCTTTCAGAAAATTGAGAGATAAGCTATTATGCCCAAATTATGTTCACTTGCTGAAGGTTATGAAAGCAAAATTAATTCCATCTTTGGACTATGGTTCTATTATCTTCCAGGGCAAAAATGCGAAAATGCTCGATGATATTGAATTAAGGACATATAAACCAGTTTTTAGGATTCCCAGATATATTAGTCGTGCCAATATAAGACTTGAATTTGGTCTAAAGAAACAGTTTTGGCCCGACAATCCACATTTTTAAAGTCCTTATTGACACTATCTCGAGCTGAAGAGGGCTCGTTAGCAAATCTGTGTTGGCTTGAGATTTCAAAAAGTGAATATGCGAGTAGTTGGCAAACTTATTTAAATGTGGGTTTATGTAACTTTGAATGCCCAAACTTAGTAGATGAAGTGAGGAGTGAAATGGTTTATAAAAAATCAATTAACCAATTAGCTGCTTCATTGTCTACTATAACAGATAAAGATGAATTAAGGAGAAAAAAAATGTATGGTCAATAGTTAACTCTTTCGGCAAATTGGCTCCTCAACCTTATTTGCTATTTCACTTAAAACCTTTGATTAAGAATAAATTCATGTTATTAAGGTTTGGGAGATATCTAACTAAAGACGGAATTCCAAAATGGGAGAAAAAGTGGCCGTCCAACATTTGTAGGCTATGTGGGCTGTATGATGAAACTATACAGCACATAGTAACCCTATGCCCAAAATTCTTAGAAGAGCAGAAGACCATCTTAAAACCTATTTTTAACAAATTGGGAGTAAGAACCTGTAGCACTGCAATTATTGTATGTCTAAGAGGTGTTACCATTCGTATTATTTACCAATTTGTCAAGTTTATTTTTATAGCTGAAAAGAAATCCTGTAAAGTAGATATTTTAAGCGATGAAATCTCTGTTATGAAAGTTAACTAAACATTGATAATGATATGATGATTTTAAATGTTTTTAGGGAGTGTGTGGGCTATTTTAAGTTTGTTTAAAATTTATCCTGTATCTAATGTCACTCCATAATAGTGGATTGTATTTCATGTATACCTTTTATTTTGAATGTTTTACTGATAATTCTTGCTGCTAGTATAAGGCACTTTAATTTCTGCTGCTATTTGATGGAGTGTACTCTATGTATTGAATTGTTTTAAATGTAATTTTATAATGGCGGATAGTATTTTATGTACACTTTTTCAAGTTAAAAGTTTACCTGGTGATTCTAAACCGCTAGCACAAGGCACTTTAATTTTTGTTGGTGTGTCGTATATCATGTACCCTTACCAATCTAAAAAGTTGATGTGTAATTTCTGTTGCTAGCACAAGTCACTTTAATTTATGATGGAGTTCACCCCCTGTATCGCACTGTTTTAAATGTAATTTCATAATGGCGGATGGCACTGTATGTACGCTTTTTTCAAGTTAAAGGTTTACCTGACGACTCTAAGCTGTTAGCACAACACACTTTAATTACTGTTGGTGTGTTGTACATTATGTATTTTTACCAATTTAAAAAGTCTATCTGTAATTTTTGCTGCTAGCACAAGGCACTTTAGTTTTGGTTGCTGTAAGCCCAATGCACTTTAACTTTTGCTGCTAACTGTTTCTTAGCAAATTGTTTAATTGCAGTTGAACAAATCATGTTAGGGCTTAGTTGTGGATCTCATCTGGGATATAAAAACTCACTGTATCTGTATATTTCTAATCAGATTTTGCTCTGGATATGTACTTTTTCGTTTGTAATGATTTTAATTAATCAACAAATAAACTTTTTACTTATTCACTGACATAAGGAAAATACTTTATACAATTAAACAATCAGACTGGTTGTAAATCACCGTCCCTTTGGGGCCTGGCCACAATATTAGTAAACAACTTCAATTTTGTTACAATTTAGCATTAAAATATAATCTCATGTGGCACGCTGGGTTTTCAAATGGAAGTCCAGGCCAGTTAAAATTGCATCGACGTTTCGACCAGTCTTGTGGCCTTGAGGGTAGTTTAAACCTTGGCCTTGCGGGTCTTCTTCAGAACAGTGTGGGGCAACCTAAGTAGGTATGGGCCTTGTCATATACCCACTATGACTCACGGGGTATTGCTCATAGTCAAGTTGAAGGGTGGCGGTCCACCTAGTTTGGTGCCGCTTGAGCGAATCCTCAGGTGGTCGCGCTTGCAAAGGTATGGAATCTTCAGTCAGCTTCAATCAGTCAGGGTCCAAAAGTCAGTAGAAAATGGTACGCGCTGTTAGGACGATCTTCGGTGCAAAGGGAAATTAATTCCAAGGCTTAATCCGCTGTTAGCATGCATACCGGTTCCGCCTATTATCCAGCCAAACGAGGTGGGACCGGTATGCGCGCTAATAGCGGATTAAGCCTTGGAACTAAACATTGATAATGATATAATGATTTTAAATGCTTTTAGGGAGTGTGTGGGCTATTTTAAGTTTGTTTAAAATTTATCCTGTATCTAATGTCACTCCATAATAGTGGATTGTATTTCATGTATACCTTTTATTTTGAAAGTTTTACAGATAACTCTCGCTGCTAGCATAAGGCACTTTAATCTCTGCTGCTATTTGAGGGAGTGTACTCTATGTATCGAATTGTTTTAAATGTAATTTTATAATGGCGGATAGTATTTTATGTACACTTTTTCAAGTTAAACGTTTACCTGCTGATTCTAAACCGCTAGCACAAGGCACTTACATTTTTGTTGGTGTGTCTTATATCATGTACCCTTACCAATCTAAAAAGTTGATGTGTAATTTCTGTTGCTGGCACAAGTCACTTTAATTTATGATGGAGTTTACCCCCTGTATCGCACATGGCGGATGGCACTGTATGTACGCTTTTTTCAAGTTAAAGGTTTACCTGACGACTCTAAGCTGTTAGCACAAGGCACTTTAATTACTTTTGGTGTGTTGTACATTATGTATTTTACCAATTTAAAAAGTCTATCTGTAATTTTTGCTGCTAGCACAAGGCACATTAGTTTTTGTTGCTGTAAGCACAATGCACTTTAACTTTTGCTGCTAACTGTTTATTAGCAAACTGTTTAATTGCAGTTGAGAAAATCATGTTAGGGCTTAGTTGTGGATCTCATCTGGGATATAAAAACTCACTGTATCTGTATATTTTTAATCAGATTTTGCTCTGGATATTTACTTTTT
Source organism: Lissotriton helveticus (assembly GCF_964261635.1). Taxonomy (NCBI): domain Eukaryota; kingdom Metazoa; phylum Chordata; class Amphibia; order Caudata; family Salamandridae; genus Lissotriton; species Lissotriton helveticus. The sequence goes on from NC_136070.1 coordinate 787,369,415, forward strand.
CGTTTGTAATGATTTTAATTAATCAACAAATAAACCTTTTACTTACTCACTGACATAAGGAAAATACTTTATACAATTAAACAATCAGACTGGTTGTAATCACTGTCACTTTGGGGCCTGGCCACATTATTAGTAAACAACTTCAATTTTGTTACAATTTAGCATTAAAATATATTCTCATGTGGCACGCTGGGTTTTAAAATGGAGGTCCAGGCCAGTTAAAATTGCGTCGACGTTTCGACCCGTCTTGTGGCCTTGAGGGTAGTTTAAACCTTGGCCTTGCTGGTCTTCTTCAGGACAGGGTGGGGCAACCTAAGTAGGTATGGGCCTTGTCATATACCCACTATGACTCACGGGGTATTGCTCATAGTCAAGTTGAAGGGTGGCGGTCCACCTAGTTTGGTGCCGCTTGAGCGAATCCTCAGGTGGTCGCGCTTGCAAAGGTATGGAATCTTCAGTCAGCTTCAATCAGTCAGGGTCCAAAAGTCAGTAGAAAATGGTACGCGCAGTTAGGACGATCTTCGGTGCAAAGGGAAATTAATTCCAAGGCTTAATCCGCTGTTAGCATGCATACCGGTTCCGCCTATTATCCAGCCAAACGAGGTGGAACCGGTATGCGCGCTAATAGCGGATTAAGCCTTGGAACTAAACATTGATAATGATATAATGATTTTAAATGTTTTAGGGAGTGTGTGGGCTATTTTAAGTTTGTTTAAAATGTATCCTGTATCTAATGTCACTCCATAATAGTGGATTGTATTTCATGTATACCTTTTATTTTGAAAGTTTTACAGATAACTCTCGCTGCTAGCATAAGGCACTTTAATTTCTGCTGCTATTTGAGGGAGTGTACTCTATGTATCGAATTGTTTTAAATGTAATTTTATAATGGCGGATAGTATTTTATGTACACTTTTTCAAGTTAAACGTTTACCTGCTGATTCTAAACCGCTAGCACAAGGCACTTACATTTTTGTTGGTGTGTCTTATATCATGTACCCTTACCAATCTAAAAAGTTGATGTGTAATTTCTGTTGCTGGCACAAGTCACTTTAATTTATGATGGAGTTTACCCCCTGTATCGCACATGGCGGATGGCACTGTATGTACGCTTTTTTCAAGTTAAAGGTTTACCTGACGACTCTAAGCTGTTAGCACAAGGCACTTTAATTACTTTTGATGTGTTGTACATTATGTATTTTACCAATTTAAAAAGTCTATCTGTAATTTTTGCTGCTAGCACAAGGCACATTAGTTTTTGTTGCTGTAAGAACAATGCACTTTAACTTTTGCTGCTAACTGTTTATTAGCAAACTGTTTAATTGCAGTTGAGAAAATCATGTTAGGGCTTAGTTGTGGATCTCATCTGGGATATAAAAACTCACTGTATCTGTATATTTTTAATCAGATTTTGCTCTGGATATTTACTTTTTCGTTTGTAATGATTTTAATTAATCAACAAATAAACCTTTTACTTACTCACTGACATAAGGAAAAGACTTTATACAATTAAACAATCAGACTGGTTGTAATCACTGTCACTTTGGGGCCTGGCCACATTATTAGTAAACAACTTCAATTTTGTTACAATTTAGCATTAAAATATATTCTCATGTGGCACGCTGGGTTTTAAAATGGAGGTCCAGGCCAGTTAAAATTGCGTCGACGTTTCGACCCGTCTTGTGGCCTTGAGGGTAGTTTAAACCTTGGCCTTGCTGGTCTTCTTCAGGACAGGGTGGGGCAACCTAAGTAGGTATGGGCCTTGTCATATACCCACTATGACTCACGGGGTATTGCTCATAGTCAAGTTGAAGGGTGGCGGTCCACCTAGTTTGGTGCCCCTTGAGCGAATCCTCAGGTGGTCGCGCTTGCAAAGGTATGGAATCTTCAGTCAGCTTCAATCAGTCAGGGTCCAAAAGTCAGTAGAAAATGGTACGCGCAGTTAGGACGATCTTCGGTGCAAAGGGAAATTAATTCCAAGGCTTAATCCGCTGTTAGCATGCATACCGGTTCCGCCTATTATCCAGCCAAACGAGGTGGAACCGGTATGCGCGCTAATAGCGGATTAAGCCTTGGAACTAAACATTGATAATGATATAATGATTTTAAATGTTTTAGGGAGTGTGTGGGCTATTTTAAGTTTGTTTAAAATTTATCCTGTATCTAATGTCACTCCATAATAGTGGATTGTATTTCATGTATACCTTTTATTTTGAAAGTTTTACAGATAACTCTCGCTGCTAGCATAAGGCACTTTAATTTCTGCTGCTATTTGAGGGAGTGTACTCTATGTATCGAATTGTTTTAAATGTAATTTTTTAATGGCGGATAGTATTTTATGTACACTTTTTCAAGTTAAAAGTTTACCTGGTGATTCTAAACCGCTAGCACAAGGCACTTACATTTTTGTTGGTGTGTCTTATATCATGTACCCTTACCAATCTAAAAAGTTGATGTGTAATTTCTGTTGCTGGCACAAGTCACTTTAATTTATGATGGAGTTTACCCCCTGTATCACACATGGCGGATGGCACTGTATGTACGCTTTTTTCAAGTTAAAGGTTTACCTGACGACTCTAAGCTGATAGCACAAGGCACTTTAGTTACTTTTGGTGTGTTGTACATTATGTATTTTACCAATTTAAAAAGTCTATCTGTAATTTTTGCTGCTAGCACAAGGCACTTTAGTTTTTGTTGCTGTAAGCACAATGCACTTTAACTTTTGCTGCTAACTGTTTATTAGCAAACTGTTTAATTGCAGTTGAGGAAATCATGTTAGGGCTTAGTTGTGGATCTCATCTGGGATATAAAAACTCACTGTATCTGTATATTTTTAATCAGATTTTGCTCTGGATATTTACTTTTTCGTTTGTAATGATTTTAATTAATCAACAAATAAACCTTTTACTTACTCACTGACATAAGGAAAAGACTTTATACAATTAAACAATCAGACTGGTTGTAATCACTGTCACTTTGGGGCCTGGCCACATTATTAGTAAACAACTTCAATTTTGTTACAATTTAGCATTAAAATATATTCTCATGTGGCACGCTGGGTTTTAAAATGGAGGTACAGGCCAGTTAAAATTGCGTCGACGTTTCGACCCGTCTTGTGGCCTTGAGGGTAGTTTAAACCTTGGCCTTGCGGGTCTTCTTCAGGACAGGGTGGGGCAACCTAAATAGGTATGGGCCTTGTCATATACCCACTATGACTCACGGGGTATTGATCATAGTCAAGTTGAAGGGTGGTGGTCCACCTAGTTTGGTGCCGCTCGAGCGAATCCTCAGGTGGTCGCGCTTGCAAAGGTATGGAATCTTCAGTCAGCTTCAATCAGTCAGGGTCCAAAAGTCAGTAGAAAATGGTACGCGCAGTTAGGACGATCTTCGGTGCAAAGGGAAATTAATTCCAAGGCTTAATCCGCTGTTAGCATGCATACCGGTTCCGCCTATTATCCAGCCAAACGAGGTGGAACCGGTATGCGCGCTAATAGCGGATTAAGCCTTGGAACTAAACATTGATAATGATATAATGATTTTAAATGTTTTAGGGAGTGTGTGGGCTATTTTAAGTTTGTTTAAAATTTATCCTGTATCTAATGTCACTCCATAATAGTGGATTGTATTTCATGTATACCTTTTATTTTGAAAGTTTTACAGATAACTCTCGCTGCTAGCATAAGGCACTTTAATTTCTGCTGCTATTTGAGGGAGTGTACTCTATGTATCGAATTGTTTTAAATGTAATTTTATAATGGCGGATAGTATTTTATGTACACTTTTTCAAGTTAAAAGTTTACCTGGTGATTCTAAACCGCTAGCACAAGGCACTTACATTTTTGTTGGTGTGTCTTATATCATGTACCCTTACCAATCTAAAAAGTTGATGTGTAATTTCTGTTGCTGGCACAAGTCACTTTAATTTATGATGGAGTTTACCCCCTGTATCACACATGGCGGATGGCACTGTATGTACGCTTTTTTCAAGTTAAAGGTTTACCTGACGACTCTAAGCTGATAGCACAAGGCACTTTAGTTACTTTTGGTGTGTTGTACATTATGTATTTTACCAATTTAAAAAGTCTATCTGTAATTTTTGCTGCTAGCACAAGGCACTTTAGTTTTTGTTGCTGTAAGCACAATGCACTTTAACTTTTGCTGCTAACTGTTTATTAGCAAACTGTTTAATTGCAGTTGAGGAAATCATGTTAGGGCTTAGTTGTGGATCTCATCTGGGATATAAAAACTCACTGTATCTGTATATTTTTAATCAGATTTTGCTCTGGATATTTACTTTTTCGTTTGTAATGATTTTAATTAATCAACAAATAAACCTTTTACTTACTCACTGACATAAGGAAAAGACTTTATACAATTAAACAATCAGACTGGTTGTAATCACTGTCACTTTGGGGCCTGGCCACATTATTAGTAAACAACTTCAATTTTGTTACAATTTAGCATTAAAATATATTCACATGTGGCACGCTGGGTTTTAAAATGGAGGTACAGGCCAGTTAAAATTGCGTCGACGTTTCGACCCGTCTTGTGGCCTTGAGGGTAGTTTAAACCTTGGCCTTGCGGGTCTTCTTCAGGACAGGGTGGGGCAACCTAAATAGTTATGGGCCTTGTCATATACCCACTATGACTCACGGGGTATTGATCATAGTCAAGTTGAAGGGTGGTGGTCCACCTAGTTTGGTGCCGCTCGAGCGAATCCTCAGGTGGTCGCGCTTGCAAAGGTATGGAATCTTCAGTCAGCTTCAATCAGTCAGGGTCCAAAAGTCAGTAGAAAATGGTACGCGCAGTTAGGACGATCTTCGGTGCAAAGGGAAATTAATTCCAAGGCTTAATCCGCTGTTAGCATGCATACCGGTTCCGCCTATTATCCAGCCAAACGAGGTGGAACCGGTATGCGCGCTAATAGCGGATTAAGCCTTGGAACTAAACATTGATAATGATATAATGATTTTAAATGTTTTAGGGAGTGTGTGGGCTATTTTAAGTTTGTTTAAAATTTATCCTGTATCTAATGTCACTCCATAATAGTGGATTGTATTTCATGTATACCTTTTATTTTGAAAGTTTTACAGATAACTCTCGCTGCTAGCATAAGGCACTTTAATTTCTGCTGCTATTTGAGGGAGTGTACTCTATGTATCGAATTGTTTTAAATGTAATTTTATAATGGTGGATAGTATTTTATGTACACTTTTTCAAGTTAAAAGTTTACCTGGTGATTCTAAACCGCTAGCACAAGGCACTTACATTTTTGTTGGTGTGTCTTATATCATGTACCCTTACCAATCTAAAAAGTTGATGTGTAATTTCTGTTGCTGGCACAAGTCACTTTAATTTATGATGGAGTTTACCCCCTGTATCACACATGGCGGATGGCACTGTATGTACGCTTTTTTCAAGTTAAAGGTTTACCTGACGACTCTAAGCTGATAGCACAAGGCACTTTAGTTACTTTTGGTGTGTTGTACATTATGTATTTTACCAATTTAAAAAGTCTATCTGTAATTTTTGCTGCTAGCACAAGGCACTTTAGTTTTTGTTGCTGTGAGCACAATGCACTTTAACTTTTGCTGCTAACTGTTTATTAGCAAACTGTTTAATTGCAGTTGAGGAAATCATGTTAGGGCTTAGTTGTGGATCTCATCTGGGATATAAAAACTCACTGTATCTGTATATTTTTAATCAGATTTTGCTCTGGATATTTACTTTTTCGTTTGTAATGCTTTAATTAATCAACAAATAAACCTTTTACTTACTCACTGACATAAGGAAAAGACTTTATACAATTAAACAATCAGACTGGTTGTAATCACTGTCACTTTGGGGCCTGGCCACATTATTAGTAAACAACTTCAATTTTGTTACAATTTAGCATTAAAATATATTCTCATGTGGCACGCTGGGTTTTAAAATGGAGGTACAGGCCAGTTAAAATTGCGTCGACGTTTCGACCCGTCTTGTGGCCTTGAGGGTAGTTTAAACCTTGGCCTTGCGGGTCTTCTTCAGGACAGGGTGGGGCAACCTAAATAGGTATGGGCCTTGTCATATACCCACTATGACTCACGGGGTATTGATCATAGTCAAGTTGAAGGGTGGTGGTCCACCTAGTTTGGTGCCGCTCGAGCGAATCCTCAGGTGGTCGCGCTTGCAAAGGTATGGAATCTTCAGTCAGCTTCAATCAGTCAGGGTCCAAAAGTCAGTAGAAAATGGTACGCGTAGTTAGGACGATCTTCGGTGCAAAGGGAAATTAATTCCAAGGCTTAATCTGCTGTTAGCATGCATACCGGTTCCGCCTATTATCCAGCCAAACGAGGCAGAACCGGTATGCGCACTAATAGCGGATTAAGCCTTGGAACTAAACAGTGATAATGATATAATGATTTTAAATGTTTTTAGGGAGTGTGTGGGTTATTTTAAGTTTGTTTAAAATGTATCCTGTATCTAATGTCACTCCATAATAGTGGATTGTATTTCATGTATACCTTTTATTTTGAAAGTTTTACTGATAACTCTCGCTGCTAGCATAAGGCACTTTAATTTCTGCTGCTATTTGAGGGAGTGTACTCTATGTATCGAATTGTTTTAAATGTAATTTTATAATGGCGGATAGTATTTTATGTACACTTTTTCCAGTTAAAAGTTTACCTGCTGATTCTAAACCGCTAGCACAAGGCACTTTAATTTTTGTTGGTGTGTCTTATAACATGTACCCTTACCAATCTAAAAAGTTGATGTGTAATTTCTGTTGCTAGCACAAGTCACTTTAATTCATGATGGAGTTTACCCCCTGTATCGCACTGTTTTAAATGTAATTTCATAATGGCGGATGGCACTGTATGTACTTTTTTTTCAAGTTAAAGGTTTACCTGACGACTCTAAGCTGTTAGCACAAGGCACTTTAATTACTTTTGGTGTGTTGTACATTATGTACTTGTACCAATTTAAAAAGTCTATCTGTAATTTTGGCTGCTAGCACAAGGCACTTTAGTTTTAGACGACCCGCAAGGCCAAGGTTTAAACTACCCTCAAGGCCACAAGACGGGTCGAAACGTCGACACCATTTTAACTGGCCTTGACCTCGATTTTAAAACCCAGTGTGCCACATGAGAATATATCTCAATGCTAAATTGTAACAAAGTTGAAGTTGTTGACTAATAACGTGGCCAGGCTCCAAAGAGACGGTGACTTACAATCAGTCCGATTGTTTAATTGTATAAAGTCTTTTCCATATGTCACCACCTTGATTATTCCTCCTCGCCACTTTACACTTGAGCACTTTCCTTCACGCACGTTCCCCTTGGAGCAACCTCTATTACTTAAATATCAACGTACAGCGAAATGTTTTTTGACTGTTTCATCCTTGACATGAAAATAAAATGTATGGTGAACTAGATTATGGTTTGTTGCACTTTTCTGCTTTTATGTTTGAATAATGTATTAAGTGCTGTGAGCTGACATATCGTTCTTTAGCATGCTCATGAAATTGTTTATTGAAAATACCAAAGAGACAAACTGATTTACTTATTTTCAAAATAATGGTTAGAACCATTGCAGTCTCTGGTAAGCTGAGCTTGTCACATATCTACCAACAATATGGATTTGCAAAGTGGAAGCTGTCCTTGACAGAGAATTTCCACTTTGAGAATGACAGCTGCTGGTAATAAGGTGAGCAGAGAGTAGTCCAGGAGACTACAGAATGCTCTGTCTGTGCCCCATTGCATCATGCCATTGTTCTTTAATTTCATATAGCATTTGTCATTTTAAGGGACAGAGGATACAGTCAGAGAAGAGGCATTTTGTGGTTATAAATGCAGGGATGGAGGTGTGCTGTCCCACACAGGCCTACAGTGTATTCAGAGCATTTGTAAAATGGAATCTTGCCTCATAAAAATGAATGAGACAGAATTCTATGAATTCGATTGAATGGGCATTTTACGCTGCTTTGAATTTGTATATCTGTCTATTGTGGAGTAAGTTGAAAACTATACACTTTGTACCAACCTCATGCCAATGGTCTAGTTAAGCATTGTAATAAAATGCTCAAGAGTATCATAGGACTTCAGAGGACCCATTGAGGAGGAGTGGCATCTTTTCACATTGGTTAGGGCTAAGCTACAGATAGCTCCATTTCCCTAAAATAAAATGTATTTACAGACGGAAAATTGTCAAAAGATTAGCCCCCATCATCTACTGGTTGTTGTAAGGTCTGAATCAGCAGTCATTTGTTGATTGCTTATCTTGCATTGCATATGGAATTTTGCATTAAGCACATCATGAGGCAATTTCAATAGGAGAGCAGTGAATTCAGTCTTTGAAAGACTTGCATTGCTTTCAATGGTCCATTGATACCGACTATAGCAACCATTGAGGGCCACCGTTGAGCCACTTTGTCAATATTCAGTCAAGATGCAGTGACATGGTGCAGGGACTATGAAGCACTCTTATTCTGGGCTTCCGATGGCCTACTGTAGTCTCACCTATCTGTGCTGCTGTGGGCATGTCTATGTTTCACTCATTTTGTATGTGGTAGGAAAAACCGGAGCTGGGACTGAAGCTCCCATGCTCAAATATCAGGTGCTTTAGTGTTCATGCACACATTAAACATTTATAAATGGTAGAGTGGTTGTAATAGAATTGAGACACTCTTTAGGTAGACATGTTGGGCTTGGGCTAATCCAAAGACTGCAAGAAGGTTTTGATCACCTTCTACTTCCCCTTCATGTCACCAAAATGAATCCCTCTCTGGCCTTGTTCCTTTCAACCCACTCTACTATAGAGAACATCAGCAGAGCTCAATAACCTTTACAATTTCAGACCGTTTCCAAGTGAATCTACAAGTGGCTATACAGGTGCATAACTTTCTGAAAACAGACTGCCATCTTTACAACCATCAAGTAGGTTTTAAACCTCATTGAGGTGCATACTTATCGCATCACATGGTAGCGGTGTAGGTGCATTGGCATTATTAGATCTCTTGGCACTGTTTTATTTCATAAATCAAAAAATTATCCTAACACAAATACAGGTTTTGGCCTAAGTGAGTCCTTGCTAATTTGTGGTTGATTTCTTTTAAAGGATTGAACAGAAGGGCCTAGATTAATCAAGTACTACCATTGCCCTTGTGTCGTTCAAGGCAACGCAAGTCCTTTAGTCAGATTTACTAAGTCAAGAAGAGCCACATCTCCGTGGCTTAGTAAATCTGGAGTGACGGAAGGCAGCGCAGGTAACTGCCTTGCATGTCTCCGCATTGGGAAGGTGTTCCATGGGTGACGCATAGGTGTTTCCACACATCCACCCATTCACACATTCACAGATTTACTAAGACTAGGAAACCTGGGATTGAGTCAAAATGCTATGCCTTCTCAGGTGAGGCGTAGATCCTTGTTATTTCCAATTTCTATGCATGCTGCATTCTGCAGTACACACAGAAAGAAGAAAAAGCTTATGTTACTTACTGGTAATTGCATTTCTCCCAGTCCTACTCCCTCGCCTTAATTTGAAACAAATGAGTCTTGCTTGACTCCAATTAGACACGAATAAACTCGCTCCACCCACAATAAAAAACCCTCTCTCCACTAACTCCTCCTGTACCTAAATAAGCTCAGCGTCAGGAAAACTCAGTTGTTCCCTACTGGGCAGGAGATATTCTGAATGAAGGCAAGGGAGTAATATTAGAAGTAATGCAATTACTGATAAGTATTAGAAACATTACCTCCACATTCCTCCCTCACCTTCACCCAGAACTTAGATATAACGAGCCAAACAATAGGACAACTAATTCACAAAAACGCAGAAATCCAATTTATTAAATGAAGAGAAATACAAAACTGCCCATTACTTGATAGAGAACAGTTCTTCATGATCAAGGACATTATCCTGTCTGGGTCATGGCCAGCAGCAACAGCTACGATACCAATGAGCAGCATGGAGTGAGCACTCACCGATACCCATAGGAACCACAAGAGACTCCCGATAAGTTATTAGGTACAATGCATACCAGTAACTACAGCTAAAATGAGTTAACACACTCTTTAACTAAAAAGGGTAAGCAAAACTAGTTACCTGCCACGAGCGACCCACACACCCATTCGCTCCCTTTCCGGTCCTGAAGAAGGCCTACCGACCCCTGGAGGCAATAAAGGGCTGCAACATGTTGACCTTTCACAACTGAATGTTAGGGGCGGTGGATCACTTACAGATCCACCAGAGCACCACCCCTGTTTTTAAACATTACCCCTTCCTGTCTAATTAAACTTAACAAACAGGAAAGAAGGTACTTTTAATTTTCACTAGATCCCACATCCTCTTCATGACTGTCAAAAAACCAGATGGTCTTCCTCCTGGTGGAGTAGTTTCACACCACCTGGAGAAATGGAAACTCAGATGGTTAAGACCCAATAATGACGCTACTCACCTAATTGATAAAGGAAGAGAATGCGAAATATACCGCCTCCCAAAAGCTAGAGTGAATGGGGGTTTTTAAGGACCAATAGACGCTGGTACTAGCTGACATGTGATACATTCTTCATTGATTGATACAATTACCCCTGGAAGTTGAATGGATCTCAACTGCTCCCTCCCTCTGTATGATATATGAAGAATGAACAAGGAAATTATCCAAAACATCCAATTCTGAAATCCTATATTGTCTGACAAAGGTCGAAGGAGTAGCCAACGTAGTCGCCATACAAATACCTATAATGTTATGTTATGTTATAAGCTATTTTGTAACGCGCTAAATTACTACCGGAGTATCCTGGCGCGGTATACCGCTGGGGAACCCGTCCTGGCTTTCCCTGTGGGATGGTCTCTACTGGGAGTCCCCAAGGTGAAGCCAGGCATCCTCGGTGTTGATGGGGCCGTTGTGGAGATTAGGCAAGCTAATGCCCAGAGTTGCCGAGTGGGACCCCTGGTTAGAGTAGGCACCGAGACGAGAATTATCGAGTCCGCTGACCCTGGTCCATGACCCGGCCGCGTCAGGAATTGAACCCTGGTCCCGGGCCGACTCCTGCTTCCGGGTCTGCCGCCTCTAACCAGTGAGCCACACCACTCCTATAACCGATGCCCCTTGCAATTTAGCCATTGTTTTTGACATGCTACCTTCCCTGAACTCAAGGAGGGGGAACTACAATCAATGCCACATATGCTGGGGAAATACTGACAATATCCATCTGCTCAAGGTACAAATAGTTGGCTTCCTCCTTTCCTAGCATGCCTTGAATTTACAGAGATTCCCCTTTACAGAAACATTCTACTCTTTGCAGGTAAACTAGAAACACCCTTCTTGCATCTAAACAATCTAACCTGTGCTCCTTGCCAGAGGGTAGAGATGGACAAAACATCGGAAGAACCACCTCCTGCTGATAATGAAAGCTGGAATTAAGCTTAAGAGTGAAAGAAAGGACAGAAAGAAAATGTCACTCTATCCTGGAAAACCTTACAAAAGGGATACTGATAAGATAATGCCCTCAATTTGCCTACTCACCTAGATGATGTAAGGGCTACCCAAAAACACGTCTTGAAAGTAAGAGTTTTCAAATCTACAATTTCCAAGGAGGGCTAGCTACAGCGTCCAACACCAAAGAAAGGTTCCAAACCGTAAACTGCTGGGAAGGCCTAGGAAAGAGATTAAACAAGCCCTGAAAAAATCTAGGCATTAACCCCTCCTTGTTATTCAAATTTTTCCATGAACACCTAAATTCTTCAATAGCTGCCCATTGAACCTTAATCTTGCAACAGATAAACCTTAACGAGATCCAACCTGTAGCATGAGCAAGGAAAGATTGGCTGAGGAAGGCTCAACCTTCTTCCTCAAAAACCATTATGAAAATGATCTCCAATGTCTAGAGAAGAGTAGAGGAAGGTTGTGATTCCTGCAGTGTAACTGCAACTCCTCAGGAACCCTTTACACGGCTACACCTCTCTGCTGAACTTCCAGGCCGTCAACTGCAACCTCATCAACATCCCTTGAGAGAGCACCAGAAAGTCTAGGGGGAGAGAACTATGGGCAAACTCCACACTAGATCCCTCTTTAAATGCTCCACAAGGGGAAACTAATGAACCCGTGGCCAAAGGGTGCAATCAGCATAGATGAGAGTCTGTGGCCAAAGACATGCCAACCCGTCTATTGCCCATTCCTGCAGTCACTTCTCCTTTGTGCATAAACTTTGAACTTGGCATTCTCCGAGGATGCAAAGAGTGATCATGTTCAAAGACCTTGATCTGGTCTGCCCCTTTTTTGCTGTGTTTTGTTTATGTTGACCTTTTTTACCGTATTGTGGACCACAACAGCTTTACCCAAGAAGAGAGGACTTAAGTTCAGAAAGGCTAAATGAACTGCTTTCCTGTCTTTTCAATTCAAGGATTTTTGAGCTTCCTTAAGAGACCAAAAGCCCTGAACTCGATGACTGTTCAACCAAGCTCCCCAACTGGATAGACTGGCGTGTGTTGTCAGAATTCCTGGAGGTGGAAGAGCCAGAGGAATACCCTTCAGCAGATGGCCTTGATCCAACCCTTGATGTTCCGTGGTTTTCGACTCCGCTTCGTATCTAGCCGCCATTTTGTGTCCAGCCGTCATTTTGTGTTGCCTTACTCAGGCAGCACGGCAAACGCAGTGTTTTTGCTTTTTCAGATGCTGCATGTCTCTTCTGTTAAAAAGTAACCCCTTGTCCTTGTTTACGAAACCGATGTCAGGGTCTGGCTGAGTTTGTTAAATCCATGTCTAGACTGATTAATCCTTGTCTTACTCCACTGTTTGGGTCCCACCATTCTTTCTTGCTTTATCTTATTTGACTGGCCTTCGCTATTCTCTTCGTGTATTCTCTTATTACACAAACTATCCTTTGAAGCATACGAACATGTTCTACCACCTGCAAATTGAATTACGGGCACTATTGTTGATTAACTTGAGGGGAGGAGAGCACACGGGGTCTGAAAGGAGGGCGTGTTTTGGATATTCAATAGCTTGTTTTTGAACTATTTCTATACGTCAGTTTTGTATGTTTTGGGAGTGGGTATTGTAAATGTATATACTATAAAAGATTGGGCGCCTCGGAATTAAGTGGCAGTCTCCTAAGAATCTACCTTCTGTAACTTCTAGGACAACTGTTCTTGGCTGCAGCTAATAAACCTGATTTTCTACGCCTAACAGAGTGTCTTGTGTCTCTGTCTGACAAGGCAGGTGAACCCGGAGATATTAGGCGTGCCCTGCGCCGCCCGGCCCATAAGGCCCGGTTCTCCAACTGGCGCCCAACGTAGGGTGACTTCAGTGGTAGTGGTTCAGCCCGAGGGTCGTGAGGAGCTTCGCAAGAAAATTCTGGAGGATTCGCGAACCACGAGAGCGACCCGTGTATGTCGAAGTGGACCGAAGGTCTTTTTCAGCGCGGCTAATCCTTTCCGACGGCTGCTGACGACTGCTGCCCTGACTGTCGCCCTGCCTTGGCCCTCTGGTGATGATTGGTATCGCGAGACGTTAGATGGACATCTGTTGGCGTGAGAAAGCATTTATTCGTGGGTAGCGCCCACTCTTTGTTTTGTTTTTGTCATTCGATTAGTGCACTTATCGAAGCCGAGGGGTAAGTACGTTTGTGCTGTGACTATATTGTCTTAAAACCCCTTGACGTTTGTAAAAAGTCCAGTTTGTTACGAAATGCCTGGATTTAGTAAGTTTAAGAAATTATGTTCTAGGGACTCCCAGCTAGAGGACTCTTGTCCGATTCCTCCGGTTGGAACTCCCACTTACGAGCTCTATTCGAAACATGGTCTTGGCCCTATTATTTTTAATGAAACATGGATTCGATATACAAAAAAAGATGGTGTTTTGCAGTTGACACAAAATGGTAGTTTTGAGCCTGATATATTAGATAATTTAGAAACGATATTATTTAAGAGAAAAGCCCGGCCGGCAATGTTTGACTCTTACCGCCTATGGCGTAAGGAAGGCAAACAGAAAGAAATTAAACAAGCAAAGAAGGATAAAAAAGCGCAAGATATGACGATTTTACAGGCTGCCCAGCAATTTAAAAAAAATGAGACTGATCAGAGGTTGATGTTTCAGAAAGACAGCATCGTATGGCAATAGATAGATGTTACCCTGTATTGCCTACTTCCTTGAAGAATAAGGATTTGGATGAAGATCCTTTCATGTCCCATTTGCTGAGATTACCTCCACCTTATGTATTGGGTGTTGAAGAATCCTGTGAGAATCTTCTGACGTTTCCTCTTGAGCTGCAAACTCCCAACTCCCTCAAGGATCAACCAACCCAATCAGGATTTCAACACTGACTGAGCTAACTTCTCCCTAAGGGAAAGGGGAAGTGGACAGAGAGACTAACAACAAGTAAACAAAACAAGATCTTCAGTTGTAGTCTCTCTCAAGGAAGTGTTCCAGGCCGTTGACCTTTTCTTATAAGATGCGTAACACTGGTTTCACGCAATTCTGTAGTGCGATATTAATAACAATTACCCAGTTGTTTGCTTCATGTCACAGAATTAAATTAAACATTTCCGCTCACTGACCATAAGTGTAGTTGGCCCTTGTTCACACTTTACAGAAGCTGTTTTGCACTGACTCAGTTTCTTGACACCTTAGAATAAATATTAAAAGTCAGTAACGCTAAACTTTTTAACTGAATTAACTGGTTAATAAAGTTAGTTGGGTTATTAAAAACTGAACTTGAATTCTTCATGCAAGAGCGTACCTGAGACTTCGGTAATTCATCTGCTCAAGAATTTCTGCAGTAGGAAGACAAAAGATAACAGCCTATCCCAAAAGCAACACTGCTGTTTGGTAAGAATTACTGTTCCAACTGGCTTCCTTTTAAAACACCAATCCTTTTTTCATAACACTATTCAGGTTCCTAATTGCACTGAACAAATATACATTGAGTGGAAATTCACTCTAAAGTCTTTTGCCTTTACCAAGGCTTGTTTTCAACTCACTCTGACCAGACTGTGAACCCTCAACTGTAGACTTCGTAGACTCTTATATATGTCTAGTGAAAGTTTCACTCACAAGTCAATTGCCTTAATCAAGGCTTGTTTTCAACTCACACTGACCAGACTGTGAACCTTCAACTGTTGACTTCGTAGGCTCTTAATTATGCCTAGTGAAAGTTTCACTCACAAAGTCAATTGCTTTAATCAAGGCTTGTTTTCAAACCTCACTGACCAGACTGTGAACCCTCAACTGTTGACTTCGTAGGCTCTTAATTAAGTCTAGAGAAAGTTTCATTCACAAAGTCATTTGCCTTTATCAAGGCTTGTTTAATTCACTCTGATCAGTCTCTCAAAAAAGCTTTTACTTCTTTTAAAATAAATTTCTTGAAGCGCAATACCAACTGTTCTATTGCAGCTAAATAAAATCTTACTGTCCTAGATTTGATGAGCAGCGACGGACAGGAGGTTTGAACTGACGGCAGCAAGACTTTTTCTTCGTAAACAAACCTCCCGGCTGACACGGAATGAAAGTGAAGGGCTCGGCTCTGCGTCTTTCAGTGAAGCTCCTCGATCAGCGGGGAAAAACAGCTGATGACCTGAGACGCTGCTACGGGCGGGAATTAATTAGATTCTAGGAAGGGAAACCTCTGATAAGGAAGGGAAACAAGGTTTTTCCAAGTCTGAAGGAATACCAAGCGGGGTCAGAAGCTCTCGTCAGGCACAACGAGAGACGAAGCAAATTACCGTTGACAGAAGCTTCTATTTATTGCTTCTCCCACGTAAGCCAGCGCGAGCCCCCTTCAGAAGATGACACAGGACACGAGGGCTGGCGCGAGCCTGTCTCTTAAAGAGCGCACAGTCTAAACTGTTAATCTCAACATTACTGAATGACAAACAAACAAGCATTGTCAAAGGCAATTTAACCATTGACCAGAACTAATGAATTTTACAAAAGATTTTCACTTCAAACTATGTTCTAAAATTAACCTACCAACCTAAATCTACTAACTGGATCTACTGAAGTCTGAATCTAATCAAGACGACCGGTAGTACCCCTAACATTGGGTGCTAATGCACCCCCATTATAACCTGTTGTTCAACAGCCCGTTGCTCAACCAGTTATTCCAGTTCTAGCACAATTACCTCTTCCAGTGATTCCACCTCCACCTCCTTTGCCACCGACTTCGGTACCCCAGTCTTCCGTGCCTCAGTCTCCTGCACCTTCAGTTTCATTTGCAACTAGCTCTTCTCCTATCGTACAGAATACATTGTCTCCTGTTCTATTGTCGGATTTCCCTACAGCTCGACAACGATTAGTTAATACCGTTTCCGGTCTCTTGTCACCTTTTCTTGGGCCTCTTAATTTTTCTCCTGCTTCGTCTCGAAGACAATCACGTAGTCAAATTCCGGACTCTGAAGAGCAGATTAAGCTAGATTCTCTCGCTCGTAATTGGATCATGAGTGGTCCACAGTATAGTGTGCGTGATATTTTAGATACTTTTCTTCAATGGAATGCACCTACACAGAGATATGTCTTTAATGTTATGTGTAATACTCTCATTAATAGATGGGGAAATATGGATTTGGATTTACCTCCTCAGGGTTTGTTCGAGATACAGGATCGATTTGATAAAGGACTTATTGTGGGTTCTGATGTACAGCATGCTGTCCAAACACTTGTTACTTTTCGGTCTTCCTTTTTCTCTCAAGCTTCTCTTGAACCTGATCCTGCGGTTCGGCATAAAATGACACAATATCCTATGCAAGAAGTTCCTCCGATATGGAGAGATGCAGTTCCTCAAGTAGGGGCTATTCCGCCTATTCCAGGTCATTTTCAGTGTATATGGGTACATGACCCTTGGAAAATATCGGCAGTATTGGCGCTTAAACAGTCTTTGCTGGATCCTCGTAAGAATCCTGCTGGGTATTATAAAGAATTGTCCCAGACTGTTGATGCGTGTATCATGAATTTGGCAGATATTGATTTACTGATGGGAAATGTAGTCCCACAATCATTATGGGCTAAGATTCGTAGGGAAGACCACGATCAAGCTTTAGGTGGTAATTGGGCTGCTATAACAGCCGCAGATGCAGGACAAATAGGTGGTGCTAAACCCGATGATTTGATAACAGAATTACCTGGTAGAATAATAGCTCTAATGAAAACGATGATGCCTGCTGTACGTGTTAATTGGGATAAGTTAGCGGCATGTAAACAAAAGACGTATGAGAGTGTCTCAGATTTCTTTACTCGTTTCGAAGAAACTTTTATCGACCATAGTAGTCAAGATATGAGTACTGAAGGTGGACAGCGATTATTCGTGGATAAATTTGTATTTAATTTACTTCCAGAATTATCGCATAAATTGAAACAATCAGAGAGTTCATGGGCCGTTTCATCGACTGCCCAGATATTAGCTACTGCTCAGTATTATGAGAATAGGGATAAGGAAGAAAAGGAAAAAGTGGAGAAAAAGACTAAAGAATTGGAAATGAAGATTCTTTTGCAACAGGCTTATCCCCCTCGTTCTGGTCAGCGCCAATCGCAACAGCCCCCACAGTTTCAGAGACTGCTACAGAAACCTACACCTGTTTTTCCGTGACCTTTGTTGGGTCCTAATCAATGTGCCTACTGTAAAGAGGAAGGTCATTTTAAGATTAATTGTTCGGTTTGCTACAATCAGTGCCACGATGTTGTGATGGTTTTCAGTCAGCACCTAGAGGTAGAGGGCGAGGTGCGTTGTCTCAAGGACAGCGTTCCTTACCCCCGCAGAATACTATGAATTATTTTGATCAGCAGAATTCCCAGTCTGCGCAATATTATAATGACGATTATTGTGTAGAAAATGAAATTTCTGATTTCCACTCTAGCTAGGACAGCCATAGACAAAGCAAGGGAGTCGTATCAGTTCCAGTGGGTCAGAGTGGACCTTATGTTGATGTTGTAGCATTGGGTGTTACAGAACCATTTCTTTTGGATACTGGTGCAATGAGAAGTTCTATCATGCATTCCAAACTCCCTGGGGCACCTTTGTCTGGCTTAACGAATGTTTCCGTAGGATTCTCTGGCGCCCCAGTTAGTAACCCTGTTTCTTGTCCTTTGCCTATTTCCATTGGTCGGTATGATTTAGAAGCTCCGCTTCTCTTGACGACTGGTTGCGGAGAGAATTTATTGGGTTTGGATTTATTGAAACGCCTGCATGCCACATTGTATTGTTCCCCTTCTGGTGTACGTCTTACCTTGGGTGATAAATTGACTTCTCCGATGTATTTATCTAAAGATCAGCTGCCACTTGAATTGCGTTCACTTCCTGCTAAACTTTGGCCTACGGGTCCGAATGCGGTTGGTTTGCTCCAAATTCCGCCTTATGTGATCACTGTTAAGCCTGATGTTACGTTGCCTCGCATTCCTCAATATACGATCTCTAACGATGGCGAAAGAGCTTTGTTGGCCATTGTTTATGATTAGGTCCAGAAAGGTGTTGTTGAAGAGACAAGAGGAAATGTTTGCAATAGTCCTGTTCTGCCTGTTCTTAAACGTACTGATCCTTCTCAGCCACCTGTGTATCGTTTTGTGATTGATCTCCGAGAGGTCAATAAAATTGTTGTTCCTCAGTTGCCTGTTGTCCCGATTATTACTGCCTTGCTCACTATGATTCCTACTTCGGCAGTTTGGTTTTCGGTTATTGATCTCAAAAATGCTTTCATTAGCATTCCTATTGCTGATGAGGTGAGTAGGGATCTCTTTGGCTTCTCTCTCGGAGGCCGAAGTTTTCGATTTAAACGTGCACCTCAAGGCTATTGTGAGAGTCCCTCCATTTATAGTCAGGCTTTGAAATCTCAGCTTGACGATTTTTCTTTGCCCCTGGTGCTGCTCTCATCCAGTACGTGGATGATTTGTTAGTGGCTGCCGATTCAGAAGATGTTTGTAAGAATTCGACTGTGTCACTTCTGCAACATTTGTCTGATTTACACCATAAGGTGTCGCCTTCTAAGTTACAATATTGCCGCCAAGAGGTTACCTATTTAGGTCATCTCTTGTCGAAGGAGGGAAGGCGATTGACCCCAGAACGTATCCATGCAATTGCACGTATGTCTGTACCATCCACACAAAGAGAAGTACCTGCTTTTTTTAGGCATTACCTCTTATTGTAGACAGTGGATCCCGAATTTTTCCTTGTTGGCCAAACCTTTGTTGGCGCTCACTTTGAAAGATACACCCCAACCTCTTCCTTGGACTGATGAATGTCAGAAGAGTTTTTCTGATTTACGCACTGCTTTGTGTTCTGCTCCTGTGTTGGGTACTCCAGATTATAGTAAGCCCTTCACACTCTATGTTCATGAATGAGAAGGTTGTGCATTGTCAGTCTTGACACAACAATTTGGAGACAAGCAAAGGCCATGTGCCTATTTTTCGGCTACATTGGATCCAGTAGCCAAGGCATTACCTAGTTGTCTCAGAGCAACAGCAGCAGCAGCGATCTCCATTCGTCAATCTGCTGGACTGGTGTTGGATCACACCCTTGTTGTTATGGTACCACATGCAGTAGATACCCTCTTGAACAGAACAAAGACGCAACATTTAACGAGCGCTCATTTTTCTGGATATGAGTTAACGCTTTTAGCTAGTCACATACATATCAAGCGATCTAATGTTCTAAATCCACCAACATTGTTACCTGTTCTAGATAAGAAAGATGTACAAGACCAACATGATTGTTTTCTTCGTACAGAGGAGGAAACTAAAGGCCGAATTGATTTGAAAGACACACCACTTGTGGATCCGGATGCGATCCTGTGGGTAGACGGGTCTTGCTTCAAGCTTCCTAATGGCGAGACGACAGCAGCCTATGCTGTTACTACTTTGCATACAGTAGTAGAAACTGCACGCATTACACAGAATTCAACGCAAGCTGCAGAGTTAATTGCATTAACAAGAGCATGTGTGTTGGCGAAAGGGAAAAGAGTGACTGTTTATACAGGTAGCCAATACGCCTTTGGCGTTGCTCATAGTTTCGGTCGTTTGTGGAAGGAAAGAGGATTCTTTACTTCCCACGGCACTAAAATACGGCATGGTCAGTTGGTAACTGACCTTCTTGAATCACTTGCCTTGCCTACTCAAGTAGCGATTGTGAAGTGCAGTGCGCATAAAAGGATCATCGATGATGTGGGTCGAGGGAATGCATTTGCGGATGAAGTAGCGAAAGAAACAGCGAAACATGTTAAAAGTCACATGTATGTTGCAGGCCCTGCAAGATGGGTAGCAGAAGGAGGTATGTGTGAAGACACAGTAGAAAGTGTGAAAATGATCCAGGAGGAAGCAACTGAGAAAGAATTGAGTAAGTGGAGAGTGAGTACGGGAATGTTGGACGCGACAGGATGTTGGACGGAATTGTCAGAGCACCAGCGGTGGTTGTTACCAGATGCGTATGTACTACCTGTAGTTACCCTTGACCCTGTTCTGGGCCGGTCGCTCCACACACTGCGCACACTCCCCGTGAGTGAGCGCAAGCACCCCCTGCTCTGCCGAGTTCGCCACTGCCCTGCAGCTGAGTTCCTGGGCCTCGTATTCTGTAGTCTGCCCCTGCATTTTGTTGTCTGTATTTCGTAATTTGTCCTCTGCCTCTGCATTTTGTTGTCTGTATTTCATAATTTGTCTTCTGCCTCTGCATTTTGTTGTCCGTATTTCGTAATTTGTTCTCTGCCTCTGCATTTTGTATTTTGCTTTCCTGCCTCTGTGTCTTAACTTCCTGCGCTTGTTTTCCCCTATTTGCACCACCTCTGTGCCCTGCCCCTGCCGCGTTTCCCGCCCTTCTCCCCGCTCCCCGCCGCTGCTCCCCTGCGGCCCCGCCCCTTTTCTTTTTGTATCCCTTCCCATTCGCCGCCCCGCTCCCGCCTCCCAGCTGCTCCTCTCTCCCACTTCGCCATTTATGGCGGAGTGCACGCGTACGCGCAGCGAGCACGCGCAACGGGCACGCAGATTGTGTGCCGAAGGCGCACAAAAGGCAAGCCTGTCAACGCCCGTCCGCGTCTGGACCGCGCCCAGCGCCAGAACCCCTGGCCCCCGCAGATGCCATCCCACCCGCTGGACCTATGACGCCGCCACCCTCTACGCACTCAACACCGGCCGGATCCCCGGATGCTACAGAGCCACCCCGAGGCGCACCCAAGGACCCTTCACCTGCAATTCCTGCAAATTCGCCTGCATCCGGACCTGTACCGCACCCGCCAAGCCGAGCACCAGCAGCAACCACCTGAAGTGCATCCTGCTCAACACCCGCTCCGTCCACAGACACGTCGTGGAACTCTGAAACCTGCTCGACACCACATCTCCAGACGTCGCCTTCCTCACGGAAACATGGATGAACACCTCCTCAGCGCCCGCCATCGCCATCCCGGACGGATACAAGATCTCCCGGAGGGACCGCGTCAACCAGACAGGAGGAGGCATCGCTATCGTCCACAAGAACACCATCCGCATCACGACCAACTCCGACGACACCCTCACAGCCGCCGAACATCTTCACTTCCAGATTCACACCGATCCCAAGACCACACTCAGAGGCACCCTCATCTACAGACCCCCGGGACCTCGCACACAATTCAGCGAAGACATCGCATACTTCATCAGCCCACACGCCCTCTCTTCCGCTGACTACATCCTTCTAGGGGACCTCAACTTCCACCTGGAGAACAACAATGACACCAACCTGCTGGACAACCTCGCCAACCTCGGACTCAAGCAACTGGTGAACACCCCCACCCACTACGCCGGCCACACGCTTGACCCAGTCTTCTCCTCCAGCAAGCACATCTCCTTCAGCCACTCCACCGGACTCCACTGGACAGACCACAGCTGCGTCCACTTCAGCTTCAGAAGGACCACAACCCACCACCACCCGCAACAGGTTCCCCGCAGGAGCTGGAACAAGATCACCACCGACCAGCTCACCACTTCCCTGAACAAGAATCCTCCAGCCAGCTAAACGGACCCCAACCAAGCAGCCAACAACCTCACACAGTGGATCACCAACTGCGCTGATGACCTCGCACCCCTGAAAAACCATCCCTGCAGGCCCGGTAACAAGAAAGCTTCCTGGTTCAACGACGATCTCATCAACTCCAAGAAGAACTGCCGCACCCTCGAGAAAGCCTGGCGCAAAGACCCGACTACAGACAACATGACTGCCCGCAAGCACGCCACCCGCAAACACCACCAACTGATCCACACCACCAAGAAGACAGCATTCAAGGAACGACTGGACAACAACTCACACAACAGCAAGGAACTCTTCAGCATCGTCAAAGAGCTCTCCAACCCCAGCGCCGGAACCAGCGACATCACCCCCTCGCAAGAACTCTGCGACTCACTCGCCTCGTTCTTCCACAGCAAGATCGCCGACATACATAACAGCTTCGACGCACAGACCACGCACCCAACCACCGAACCGACGCCCCCACCACCACCCTCCGCGCCTGGACCCCGGTCAGCACCGAAGACATCATCCACAAGATGAACACCCTCCACTCCGGATCACCAACTGACCCATGCCCCCACCACGTCTTCAACAAGGCCGACACCGTCATCGCACCCCAACTCCGGGACATCATCAACTGCTCCTTCAACACCGCCACTTTCCCGGAGAGCTGGAAGCATGCGGAACTCAGCGCCCTCCTGAAGAAACCATCAGCAGACCCCACCGACCTCAAGAACTACCGCCCCATCTCGCTTCTCCCTTTTCCTGCCAAAGTCATCGAGAAGACCGTCAACAAACAGCTTGCCGCCTTCCTCGAGATGAACGGATCCCTCGACCACTCACAGTCCGGCTTCCGAGCCAACCACATCACCGATACCGCCCTCATCGCAGCCACTGACGACATCCGAGCCCTGCTCGACAACGGGGAAACAGCGGCCCTCATCCTCCTGGACCTCTCCGCAGCGTTCGACACTGTCTGCCACCACACCCTGGCGCAGCACCTCAGCAACATCGTAATCCAAGAGAAGGCACTAGAATAGATCATCTCGTTCCTCGCAGGAAGAACCCAGAGAGTCCGCCTCCCCCCGTTCAGATCTGAGGCCACCGAAGTCATCTGCGGCGTACCGCAAGGATCATCACTCAGCCCCACACTCTTCAACATCTACATGAGCCCCCTCGCGGCCATCGCACGCCAACACAACCTCAACATCATCTCCTACACCGACGACAGCTGATCCTCTCTCTCACCAACGACCCAGCCACCGCCAGAACCAACCTACACAAAGGGATGAAAGACGTAGCCGAGTGGATGATGAACAGTTGCCTGAAATTGAACTCAGACAAGACGGAAGTCCTCATCCTTGGATCTTCACCCTCTGCCTGGGATGACTCCTGGTGGCCCCCGGCCCTGGGCAACGCACCCAAACCAATGGACCACGCACGCAACCTGGGCTTCATCCTGGACTCCTCCCTCTCGATGACCAGACAAGTCAACGCCGTCTCATCATCATGCTTCAACATCCTACGCATGCTCCGAAAGATCTTCCGATGGATCCCCACAGAAACCCGGAAGACGGTCACCCAGGCACTCATCACCATCCGACCGGACTACGGAAACACCCTCTACACCGGAACCACAGCCAAACTACAGAAAAGACTCCAACGCATCCAGAACGCCTCCGCACGACTCATCCTGGACATCCCCCGTCACAGCCACATCTCCGGACACCTGAGAGACCTGCACTGGCTCCCCGTCAACAAGAGAATCACGTTCCGACTCCTCACCCACACACACAAGGCTCTCCACGACCTGGGCCCCAGGTACCTCAACGACCGCCTGACATTCTACTCTCCCACCCGCCAGCTACGATCGACCAGCCACGCCCTCGCCGCCGTTCCACGCATCCGAAGAGCCACCATGGGAGGAAGATCCTTCTCCTACCTGGCAGCCAAGACGTGGAACTCCCTCCCCATCCACCTCCGCCAGACCCAAGACCACTTCTCCTTCAGGAAGCAACTCAAGACCTGGCTTTTCGAGCAGTAGCAGACCCCCCTCCCAAAGCGCCTTGAGACCCTCCGGGTGAGTAGGCGCTATACAAATTTCTTGATTGATTGATTGATTGGCTCATGGTCCAGCTCATATAAATGCAAGAGTTATATGTAAACTTCTGGCTCCAGTATGGCAGAATTAAGGTATTCCCAAATGTGCAGAAAATGTGGTGAAGCATTGTATTGTCTGTTTGATGCACAATCCAGGAAAGGGAACACCAACTCCGGCAGGTCATTTTGCTCTCCCTACGTACCCTTTTGAGGTATTGCAAATAGATTACATTCATATCCAACGTTCCAACAACCTCAAGTATGTTCTGGTGGTGGTTTGTGCCTTTTCTAGATGGATAGAGGCCTACCCCCTAAAGGACAATACTGCTTTGTCCACTGCCAAAGTCCTCTTGAAGGAATTCTTCCCGAGGTTTGGTTTGCCGCGAATTGTCTGGAGTGACAATGGGAGTGAATTCATAGGCCAAATTATGCAGAAGGTGTGTATGGGTCTTGGTATTAGACAGAAATTCCATGCGGCAAACCACCCTCAGTCAGCAGGTTTGGTAGAGTGTTATAATGGCACTCTCAAGCTCAAGTTAGCAAAGATTCAAGCCAGCACAGGCCTTTCCTGGCCTGATGCCTTGCCTTTGGCACTTCTCTCAACAAGAACGACGGTTCATTCTCGTTTAGGACTTAGTCCATACGAGATTGTTTTTGGACGCCCAGCTAATGTTTGGGGAGTCCTTCCAACCCAAGAAATACTCTGATGTTCCGTATCCATTGTTGTTTGATTACTTGCATGACCTCACCACTAAATTACGTGTTATTCGTCAACAGGTCCAAAACGCTTTGCCGGAGGCTTCCTCAGATACAGGTCATTCCATCCAACCTGGTGACTATGTGTGTCTGAAAAGTTTTCAGAGGAAAAGGAATTTGGAACCCTGTTGGGGGCCGCCGAGACAAGTTTTGTTGACGACGCGTACTGCCGTGAAGGTTGTGGGGAAAAAGAACTGGATTCACGGCGTGCACTGCAAAAAGGTACCCTTGCCTTTACCCTATGACCAGTGGGTCCGAGAAGGCATAGGTGACGACGAAACTGAGAAAGTACCCAGATTTGTACCATTCAGTAGTGCAAGCCTGGACTGGACAAATTCTGAAAAGTAAGATGACGACGTGTTGCAGGAAGCTGTACCGTTGCATTTGCGTCTGAACTCGTCACATCCAGAGACCTTGTTCAAAGACCAAACGATATCTGGCAAGACACGGTACAACCTAAGACCAAGGTTGACCAAGGACAATTGAACTTTGTGTTTTGTAATTTTGTTTTTTATTAAAAAGATATTCCTTTTCCACTGTCCATCAAGTTGCAGGGTCACGGTAAGAGTCTTAGGCTGTGACCTGAATAGTGACTAGGTCAACAGGACTTGCAGTGTCATAGGACGGCTAATAATCACAGCCAAGTGATCTAGGAAGATTATCGTGAGCAACGCCTTAGAGTAATGGGTAACGAAGTGGAAGAGGGTGATATTAAGATGATGAAAAGAAACCATTATAAGAAATTACTGTTTAGTCGTTGTGGCGTAGCATTATGCATTCTAGTATGTCTATGTAGCTTATTAGCTTGTGTAGGATGGATTGTCCACACTATGCAGCAAGCACCTGCTCCTACTTCTGTCTCTTTGCTTTCTCCTACCACTATTTCCCCGCACAAATTCTATGCACTCCCAGACCATGAGCAAATTAGGAGAACAGAATATCTCAACAACTCGTTTATCCAGTTGTTACATCAGCATCAACTGGTAGTGAACACTACTGACTGTTGGGTTTGTGGGCTCATGCCCCATAATACAGAGAGAGGGATGCCGTACTTAGCTCTTCCGTTTTCCTATGAAGGTTCTGCTTGGGCTTATCTGGCTATGTTTTCTAATGCATACCAGAATCAACTCCGATATCCTCCTGGTGGGTCATGTAATGGTGGAGTAGATTTTAGTCACAGTCCTTTGATAAAGGGAATAGTGACTATGGCAAAAATTGCTGATATTAGTAAGATTCCCATGGATGAGAAACGAGCATATGATGGTTGGAATTTGACTCGTTATATTACTAGCCTCACTGATAAGGTTAAACAGAGGAGATCTTCACCGATTTGGATTATACCTCATAAAGGTAATTTGTGTTTGCAAATAAATGGCCAGAACACTAAGATCAGACAGGAAAAGAGTAATTGTTCCCATACATATGTTTATACACCCTTGGTTTCTTCACCGTTAGTACCATCTCAAGGTACATATTTTATCTGCCATGATAGAGCCTACACATGGCTTCCCATCTATTTCTTGGGAACATGTTATGTAGCTTTCCTTCTTCCTCCGACATATACTGCTCCTGCAGATCATCATAGAAAGAGATATGGTAGAGGGGTTATTGATTCTGAAGACACAGCTGGACAAGAGGGAGGATATTTTCTGAAAGGGTTTTTTCCCTTTTGAGGTCCAATAGTTAATAGCAGAAACATTAGACGTTTAGTCCGCGTGGTCGATGCTACCATAAATGTGACCTCTGGAGCATTAAATAATTTGAGAGCTGAACTTCAGGCGGATCGTCTTATGACATTACAAAACCGAATGGTTTTAGACATTGTCCTGGCAGATAGAGGAGGAGTCTGTAAATTAATCGGGTCTAGTTGCTGCGTTTACGTTCCCGATAATGCCCCTACAGTATACCAGTACAAAAGGGGGTATACCAAGCCATTTCTAAGCTACATGTGATTTCCGAGTCCATTCATCAGGACACCAGAGATTGGTCTGTGATGGGATGGTTTTGGGGACTACTGTCCACATGGGGATGGAAAATGTTGACTTTCCTTGGGGTGATTCTAGCGATCATCTTTTCTTGTTGTCTCTGTTTGCAGTGTGGCCCAGCCATCTGTGGACTTTGTGCCACTTTATATGTTCCAAAGCCGGTGTCACAGAAAACAGAGAATATTAGAATGATGTTGCAGCAACAACTCAGTGACCTCATGACAATTCACATTGACTCAGACTAACATGAGTTCTTTGTGCTTTGCCTGAGTATGGCAAAAGGAGGGTCTGAGGTTCCGTGGTTTTCAACTCCGCTTTGTATCTAGCCGCCATTTTGTGTCCAGCCGCCATTTTGTGATGCCTTACTCAGGCAGCACGGCAAACGCAGTGTTTTTGCTTTTTCAGCTGCTACATGTCTCTTCTGTTAAAAAGTAACCCCTTGTCCTTGTTTACGAAACCGATGTCAGGGTCTGGCTGAGTTTGTTAAATCCATGTCTAGACTGATTAATCCTTGTCTTACTCCACTGTTTGGGTCCCACCATTCTTTCTTGCTTTATCTTATTTGACTGGCCTTCGCTATTCTCTTCGTGTATTCTCTTATTACACAAACTATCCTTTGAAGCATACGAACATGTTCTACCACCTGCAAATTGAATTACGGGCACTATTGTTGATTAACTTGAGGGGAGGAGAGCACACGGGGTCTGAAAGGAGGGCGTTTTTTGGATATTCAATAGCTTGTTTTCGAACTATTTCTATTCGTCAGTTTTGTATGTTTTGGGAGTGGGTATTGTAAATGTATATACTATAAAAGATTGTGCGCCACGGAATTAAGTGGCAGTCTCCTAAGAATCTACCTTCTGTAACTTCTAGGACAACTGTTCTTGGCTGCAGCTAATAAACCTGATTTTCTACGCCTAACAGAGTGTCTCGTGTCTCTGTCTGACAAGGCAGGTGAACCCGGAGATATTAGGCGTGCCCTGCGCCGCCCGGCCCATAAGGCCCGGTTCTCCAACTGGCCCCCAACGCGGGGTGACTTCAGTGGTAGTGGTTCAGCCCGAGGGTCGTGAGGAGCTTCGCAAGAAAATTCTGGAGGATTCGCGAACCACGAGAGCGACCCCTGTATGTCGAAGTGGACCGAAGGTTTTTTTTTATGGGCACTATTGTTGATTAACTTGAGGGGAGGAGAGCACACGGGGTCTGAAAGTAGGGCGTGTTTTGGATATTCGATAGCTTGTTTTCGAACTATTTCCATTCGTCAGTTTTGTATGTTTTGGGAGTGGGTATTGTAAATGTATATACTATAAAAGATTGTGCGCCGCGGAATTAAGTGGCAGTCTCCTAAGAATCTACCTTCTGTAACTTCTAGGACAACTGTGCTTGGCTGCAGCTAATAAACCTGATTTTCTACGCCTAACAGAGTGTCTCGTGTCTCTGTCTGACAAGGCAGGTGAACTCGGAGATATTAGGCGTGCCCTGCGCCGCCCGGCCCATAAGGCCCGGTTCTCCACCCCAATGATAGATTCATCCAAACCTGTTCCGTTGTCCTGATGCGAAAAGACAGACTGTGGGAAGTCAAAGACCAATTGAAAAGAATCCACATTATAAGCTTGTGCAGGTGATATCTGGCCCAAGGAGGCAGAAAGACTGTGGATGCCAAGAAACCTTGAACCTGCTACCATTCTGAGGCTTTTGGATCTGCAAGACTCAAACTATTCCAAATATGTACCTGAAGATTACAAATACTTTTTTCTGGTAACACCATTATGCACAAGTGATTGAGTCTGGAAATGGGCTCCAATGAACACCTGGTATTGAGATGAATCCAGGAATTATTTTTACCAAATTGACTAGGGATCTGTGTCCTTGAAACACTTTCAAGATGTGTTCCACATTGTTTATCAACTGGGACTTTCCTGAAGACTGTACAAGCAAGTTGTCCAGGTAAGGATGAATGAAAATCTCTTTGGAGTGAAGGCTGATAATGAAAGGAGCCAAGACTTTTGTGAAGCCCATTGGTGAAGATCTTAGACCAAAGGGAAGAATGCAGAACTGGAAATGTTCTTCTCCTATTCCAAACTTAAAATACTTCTGATGTGATAGTCTGATGGGTGCTTGAAAGTAGGTGTCATATGATCCACGAATGGCAAAACATCTCCAGGACAGATCATAGGAAGGATAGATTATAGTGTCACCATTCAAAAATTTACTGACTTGATCCAAGAATTCACCCACTTCAAATCTAATACTGACAGAAATGCACATTATGCCTTTTGTACCAAAAAGAGGATTGAATATGCCCCCTTTCCAAGCTCTGGTTCTGGCACCTTTCAAATTGCTCCCTTTAAGAGTAAGTCTCTCATTCCATCCAGCAATGCCTTCCGCTTTGGAGTGGCAATTGGCACATGGGTGAGAAGAACACCTGTATCGGGGGGCCTTTGTACATAATCTATTGCACAACCCTTGCTCACAATGTTCAGGACCCACTGATCCTTGGCATCCTTTATGTAGGACTGCTAGAAGTGGTGGATTCTGCCCCAACAGGAAGAGAGTTGAGAGAACAATAACTGCCAGGAACTTTTCTTTGATGCTCCCTTCAGTTTACGGACATCCCCTTTTGGTGATAATGATCTATGCTGGAATCACATTCTCCTGAAAGAAGTGGAACAGGAATCATGCTTCGGAGATGACCCAGATGATCTTTCCAATAATAGAACCTCCCTTGATTTTATTACGCTCAGTTGGGCACCAAAAGGAGACTGCCCATCAAATGGAATCTTAAGAAAGGAAGACTTCTCCCCAGACCCACCTTCCATTGTCTCATCCAGAGGTTTCTTCAAGCTGCAATCAAAGCCCCAGTTGACAAAACAGAAGATCGAATGATGTCAGAAAAGAAGTCTACCAGAAGTCTGCATTGCTGCTTCATCGCAGCCAATAGTTCCGAACACTCCAGACCCTCTTGGATAGCCACTGCAAGCTTGTTAAAGTCCTGAACCAAAGATTGAGCAGCATAAGTACTTGCTTAGAGGACTAGATGCTCAGCTGAAAAAGCCCTGCTGGGGCTTAAATTCACTCTCTTATTTGTAGCATCTGTGGGAGTGCAATCCTCTAGATTGATTGCAGTTTTGCCATTTAATGTGGCCAAAATTGTTTCCAGCTTCACCGAATGTGGGAGAACATCCTCTCCCTCCAACAAATACAATTCCTACAAGTAATGGGGAACTTGGACCTTGTCAACCTCCTTCCATTCACCCACAGTGCTGTCTTGATTGGGTCATGAAAGGGCATTGTCAACCTGGATGGCTCAACATATTGAGGAAAAAGAGTACAAACATCTCCTTCCGAGTGGAACAAAGGAAACCCCAGATTCTCTTAAATGTGAGACAGAATGTCCCATATCTCCATACTTTTAACATATTTCGCGTGATGACATAGAGGGAGCATCCAGATCTGAGACTGAAGAATCATTATCAGTTTCCACAGCCATGGACTTGACAGGTTTCGTACCCTAAGAATGAGATTCTATTGCCTTAGGGACGACAGCCTCAATCATGTCCTGAATCTCATCCCTAGACATGAGAGGTGGAACCCCAGCAGCAGAGCTCTTGCTTGTATTGGGTCTTTTTTAAGGTATATAGCCTTTCTCATCAGAAGAAGAAGAGTCGACCACTACCTCCTCAAACATCCAACCCGGAATAAAAACCCAAGCCGGCTGTGTACGTTGTGGCTCTGTCACGACATACACAGCCGCTCCCCTTCCAATTCCACACACCAGTACCAGGAAGTGCAACTCGCCCGAAAAAAGTCTGCCCAGGAGCTGTGCTCCCTGCTTGGCTCAGAAATAGAAAAGGGGGTGGTGATGGACGGAGCATCTGAACCAATCAAACACTCACACCCAGTCAACCTTTTGAGTCTTTAAATACATTCTGGCCCCAGTTGTGAATATATTCATTGTAAGACCGGGCACAATAAAATGAATCGCACACAGTTAGTGTGTGGAATTCTCGATCTGTATTTTTCAGTGGCAGTATCAGGGCTCTTAGCTCTGCCAGCTGTGCTGTGTAATCTCCAAGAGAATGCGTCTGCATATGGCTAGGACGGGATTTGCAGTCCTGTATAAGTCCTTTTAGAGTGGGCTAAAGAACGGTGATGGATTAAACCCAGATCTGTTGACTGGGTGTGAGTGTTTGATTGGTCGGGATGCTCCGTCCATCACCACCCCCTTTTGTACCCCTTTGTTCGCCATAGGTTGGCAGGGTATGCTCAGACGTGAGTCCCTTGCTCACTTTGCCACTGGAGTCAAGCAAGCCCGGCTGAAGACGGCTGTAATGCCAGAAACCGGTCCTGGGAACCTTGATTCCGGTCCAGGGAAGACATGGCTTGGCAGTTCGGGCTGGACTGTTCCCATGAGGCACAGGGTCAGACTGATTTGCATATGGCCATGTCTGAACTGGGGTGGCGGAGTGAGCTAAAGAACGGTGATTGATTAAACCCAGATCAGTTGACTGGGGGTGAGTGTTTGTATTGTCAACGCTCCGTCCATCATCACCTTTGGTTTTTCTTGGCTCAGAAATACAGCAACAATGTTGGTCCCTTTGGCTCCTCCAAGAGGGAGGTCAGATATCTAATCGTATACAAAAAAGAACATGAGGAGATGGTGGAGGGAGGGTTTTTTATTGTGAGTAGAGCAAGTTTATTCGTGTCTAATTGGAGGCAAGGAAGCCTCATTTGTTCTTCAGGAAGGCGAGGGAGGGATGTGGAGGTAATGTCTAAGAGGATTGGTTTTGTGCAGGAAGGGGCCACTTCCTTTTAAAAAATAATCCTCCCTGTAACTCAGGCATCCGCCTGCATCGGGGCTTGGCAGTCACAAATGCGCCAGCACAGAGAGAGAGAGAAGGAATGTGCCATATCTTAGAAAATATGACAGCTCTCTCCTTTGACACGGTACAGCAAGTTGTCTTGTTGCGTTGCGTTGCGTAGCTCCAATTGTTCATAAATCTGGGCCTAGCAAAGCTATATTGTTCCCCTCTGTTGAGCCCCTCTCAGCATACAATATGGAGTCTCACTATCTTTGTTTAACAACTACATGGAACTTCTACAGACCTCTATTCAATCTCATGGGGCCCCGTGTACACTTATGTTGATGAAACATAGCTGATTCTGAGGCTGATGAGGGAATGTCCTTCCTTGGTGAAAAATGTTGCAACTGAGTGAGAGACATCTCAGCATCAATGGGCTCAAATTGATTAAAATTAAATGTGTCACAGATGGAAGTCATGTTAGTGGGTGGTTCATCTAATTATTGTTACCATAACCTTTGGCCAACAAAAATAGAGAGTTGCACTTAGAGTCTCTTGAGTTTTCTAAGAAAGTCTCATTTTCTAAACCACCAGAAAACACGGGGAATAGGGATTGGGGGAGTTAGTATTGAGAAATGGATTGTGATTGGAGGTGTCCATTAATTATTGACATTCTGTTCTCGGTAAACGAGTCAAGTTTTTAACCCTTGCCCCTTCTCTTAAAAATAAAAAATAAAAAGCCTGCTGTTGAACACAAGCTGAGGCACAGATTGACTTAATACATGGCTCAATACATTCACTGTCAAATGTGCATAATAAATCCCGTTCCCTTTATTTTTTGGTAGTTTTCTCCAAATGTCCTCTAGATGTCTCAGATAACGCATTTCAGTTTTCATGATTAGCTATGGTTGTCCTTTGTAGTGTGCCAGCCCTAAAAGTCACGCGTGTTCCTTTAAGAAAAATAGATTCTGACTTTTTTATTCTTTAAGAATTTGTCATTGTTTAGTCAAAAACAAGTTTGCAAAGCTATGTAGAAAGTTGTATTTGTTTTAAAATAAACCTGGTTGGTAAAGATACAGGTACATGGATTAAACCTATTCTTCTGTTTGACCCTTTTGTTTCATAGGGAGAAGGTGTGGCCTCGTGTATAGGCAGACACCCATAGGCCTAGAGCAGAGATCCAGGGGCCTTTTTGGTTTTCAATCACAGTTTAACTACTTTGATCAAAGAATCGCGTGATTGCTGGGAAATCTCTCAATCTCACTGTGCCACATATTTGCCTTCTAAATATGAGTAATATAAAATATGCATAACAAATATGACAGTAGGTTATCCAGTCCACGCCCAATTACACGTTTCACATCCTCACCGTGAAGTCCACGTGCCCGTAAACTGGCTGAACTGGATCCCCACCCTCAGTGTTTATGTATACGTAACATTAATGTTTCAGATGCTGCTGCTGCTACAGTACCAATATTCTATGTAAGACGTTCCCTTGCTTCTCGAAGCAGGGTTCAGAGCCAGTGGAAATATACAGCAAGCATTTGCAATGCAATCGATCTCGCCCTTGGGACCTTATATGTATTTAGCTATCCAGCACATTAGCCTGGGTTGCTGAAATATCTACTGTTCTTTAACATGGAGGGAAAGTAAGCACTAAACTGGGTGACACGCCAGGTATGGGAACACATGGAGAGAAATATTGCCTTTCAGCTGGAAATTATATAGTCCAAAGCTCTGTTTTTAATATAAAATCAGGGCCTTCAGTGGTCATATTACTGAAAATACAAGATTAGAAAAAAGTATTATTGTCTAGGGCACGAGTACTCATAATACGGGCCGTACTCATAGTACGGCCCGCGGGCCGCTAGCGGCCCGGCAAGCCTTCCCTGGTCGCCCGCGGACCTAGCAGTACCCGTGTTTTATAAAAGCACTTTTAAAGAGTGTCTGCAACCGGAGCGCGACTCCAAGAGACTCTGCTGCTCTGTGGGGGCCGGGTGATTAATTTCAGCGATAGTCAGAGTGGAGCTGCAGGGGCCTAAGAAGAGGTGAAATACAAAAGCCCCATTAACTTATAAATGGTCTTTTAAAGATCTGTGAAGTGCTCTGGTGCAGCTGTGTGTATGTGTGTGTGCCCGGGAAGCTGTCTCAGCCCGGGCACACACAGGCAGGGTGAGATGACAGAGGGTGACAGAGGGAGGTGGAGGGAAGGAGACAGACGGAGAGGGAGGGAGGGAAAGGGAGGGAGACAGAGGGAGAGGGAGGGAAAGGGAGGGAGACAAAGGAAGAGGGAGAGAAAGGGAGACAGACAGAGGGAGGGAGACAGACAGAGGGAGGAGCAGACAGAGGGAGACAGAGGGAGGGTGACAGAGGGAGGTTGACGGAGTGAGGGGGGAGTGAGAGAGTGAGGGAAGGGGAGTGAGGGAAGGGGAGTGAGGGAGTGAGGGAAGGGGAGTGAGGGAGGGAGTGAGGGAGGCGGTGGGAGGGGTGAGGGAGTGAGGGAGGCAGAGGAAGGGAGGCGGAAGTGAGGGAGTCAGGGAAGGGGAGTGAGGGAGGGAGTGAGGGAAGGGTAGTGAGGGAGGGAGTGAGGGAAGGGGAGTGAGGGAGGGAGTGAGGGAAGGGGAGTGGGGGAGGGAGAGATGGAAGGGGAGTGAGGGACGGAGAGGGGGAAGGGGGAGCGGGGGAAGGGGAGTGAGGATGAGGGAAGGAGAGTGAGGGGAGTGAGGGAAGGGGAGTGAAGGAGGGAGAGAGGGAAGGGGAGAGAGGGAGGGAGGGAGGGAGGGAAGGGGAGTGAGGGAGGGAGAGAGGGAAGGGGAGTGAGGGAGGGAGAGGGGGAAGGGGGAGCGGGGGAAGGGAAGTGAGGATGAGGGAAGGGGAGTGAGGGTGAGGGACGGGAAGGGAGGGTGAGGGAGGGAGAGGGTAGGGGAGTGAGGGAGTGAGGTGGAAGTGAGGGAGTGAGACGGAAGTGAGGGAGTGAGGGAAGGGGAGTGAGGGAAGGGGAGTGAGCTAGGGAGTGAGGGAAGGGGAGTGAGGGAGGGAGTGAGGGAAGGGGAGTGAGGGAGTGCATGAGGGAAGGGGAGGGAGGGAGGGAGGGAATGAGGAAAGGAGAGTGAGGGAAAGGGATTGAGGGAAGGGGAGTGAGGGAAAGGGGTGAGGGGGGAGTGAGGGGTGAGCGAGGGAAGGGGAGTGAGGGAAGGCGAGTGAGGGGGGAGTGAGGGAAGGGGAGTGAGGGAAGGGGAGGGAGGGAAGGGGAGTGAGGGAGGGAGAGAGGGAAGGGGAGTAGGGGAAGGGGAATGAGGATGAGGGAAGGGGAGTGAGGATAAGGGAAGGGGAATGAGAGTGAGGGAATGGGAGGGAGGGTGAGGGATGGAGGGGGAAGGGGAGTGAGGGAGTGAGGCGGAAGTGAGGGAGTGAGGCGGAAGTGAGGGAGTGAGGGAAGGGGAGTGAGGGAAGGGGAGTGAGGGAGGGAGTAAGGGAAGGGGAGTGAGGAAGTGAGTGAGGGAAGGGGAGTGAGGGAGAGAGGGAGGGAGGGAGTGAGGAAAGGAGAGTGAGGGAAAGGGAGTGAGGGAAGGGAAGTGAGGGAAGGGGAGTGAGTGAGGGAGGGAGTGAGTGAGGGAAGGGGAGTGAGGGAAGAGGAAGGGGAGTGGGGGAAGGGGAGTGGGGGAGGGAGAAAGGGAAGGGGAATGAGGGACGGAGAGGGGGAAGGGGAGCGGGGGGAAAGGGAGTGAGGGTGAGGGTGAGGGAAGGGGAGTGGGGGAGGGAGTGAGGGAAATGGAGTGAGGGAGGAAGAGAGGGAAGGGGAGGGAGGGAGGGAGAGGAGGGAGGGAGGGAGGGAGGGAAGGAAGGGGAGTGATGAAGGGCAAGAGGGAAGGGGAGAGGGAGCGGGGGAAGGGGGAGCGGGGGAAGGGGAGTGAGCAAGGTAGAGGGGGATGGGGGAGCGGGGGAAGGGGAGTGAGGGAGAGGGGAGGTGAGTGAGGGAGAGGGGAGGAGAGAGGGAAGGAGAGAGGGAAGGAGAGAGAGGGAGTGAGGCAGTTAGAGTGAGTGAGACAGAGGGAGACAGGGAGAGAGAGGGATGAGGGAGGGAGACAGAGAGAGATAGAGGGAGGGAGGCAGAGAGAGATAGAGGCAGGGAGACAGAGAGGGAGATAGAGAGAGAGATAGATAGATAGATAGATAGATAGATAGATAGATAGATAGATAGATAGATAGATAGATAGATAGATAGATAGATAGATAGATAGATAGATAGATAGATAGATAGATAGATAGACAGATAGAGGGATGGAGACAGAGGGAGGGAGTGAGAGAGAGAGAGAGAGAGAGAGAGAGAGAGAGAGAGAGAGAGAGAGAGAGAGAGAGAGAGAGAGATGTGTCTATGTGGGTCTGATGGCTCAGTGGACGAAGACGTCCGCTGCAGGGACCTGTGTTCAACCTCATGGTCACAGTTTTTTTTGTTACTCTAGCCCCGCCCCCTCCCCCACTGACACCGCCCCCACTGGTGCGGCCCTCGGACACAAACTACACTGTAAATGTGGCCCCCAAGAGAAAGTTTGTGAGTAACCATGGTCTAGGGGGTCTTGTGGAAGACAATTTCCATGGACAGGAATCTAGAGAATGCTAAAGTGATTCGGTATTTTACTGACCTCTGCTGGTTGTTTTCCATCAAGAAAGTTAAATAAAGGCAGTTGCCAGAAAAATAAAAAAAAAGAAAGTCGCTCAGCAGAAAGCAATTCTGGTATTTTACTGACATCTACTGGTAGTTTTCATTCAAGACAGTTAAATAGAGGCAGTTGAACAAGCAAAAAGCATTGCTTGTATTCATCGTTTTCTAATAAGACCAGGGCTTTAAGTGGTCCGGGTCTCACCAGTGCTGAGCACCGGCAGTTCTTTAAAGGGGGCCTCGAAACGGGTCTCTATCGAGCTCTGTTTTGTGCCCTGGCACAGGCGGTCCGTTTTTTCCCCAGGGGAAAGGAAATCCTTTAAAGAGAGTCATTTTCTCTCTGGATTTCTCTTCTCCTTTCGGAACTCAGGAACAGTAATATAGTCGTGGTGTCACCAGGGCTTTATGTGGAAGATTTTTCAATATTCTACACAAGCCACAGTTGCTGCTGATTTATCTTATGCAACTAACGACCACTGACAAAGCCAAAAGTCCTGACTTGTAGGTATGATTTTACTTGTATCATATATCTGGATGCAATGACAGAAACAGCAAAATACCAGTCGGGCGACACACTATGTTCAGCACAAACTTTTAGCTTACGTGTTTTTTAAGCCACGCCCTCAATTACAATGACCACGCCCCCTTGAGAGACCCCCCAGTTTTTTCATCCCACTTAAAGCCCTGAATAAGACCGTTAAATAGAGGCAGTTGAACAGAAAAAAAAGTCCCTAAGTGGAAGCAGACAAGCCCTAGGGCTGATCTCTAGAGCCCACAAAGTATTTACACGTATAAGTATATAATAAAATATATACAAGAGGTCTTGAATGCTCGACCTAAAAATGGAAAAGATCAGGAGGCAGCAGTGACATTGTGCAATGCTACGATGGAATTATTGCACAATCCAGAGGCGTCAGATTGGTGTACAACAACATTGCATGTAAGTACTGATATTTAGATGTGAAGGGCTGTAGGGTTTCTGACGTCGGAGCCTCTGCTGGAAACACTGTGCCCTGGGTAGAGAAATCGTACAAGTGCCCCCCTTCTAAATAAAGGAAGGTCCCTGTACATCTGCCCATTGTTATTTTGAATTTGGTCTTACAGAAAAAAAACAGGTTGAGGGATAGGGGCATCACATTTGGTGCCCTCAAAAAAGGATAATTGACTTCAGTAACACTACTGTATTTATCTGGGGCTCCTCTGAAGGAACAAGATGGCCGCCAGACTGGGATCTCTAGAACTCGCAGGGCTGATCTCTGATAGGGGAGTGAAGGCCCAAGCCACGGCTAAGTGGCAGGCTGGCAGGTCGCCATCTAAGTGATTGCACAATAAATGGAATAGTCCAGAGTCTGGGTGTACAAACTTTGCTGAAGGGCTTCTTTTTAAAGCCCCATTGAAGCTGTACAGGATGAATGTGTTAGTAGTGAACCGAGCAGGTGCAATGAACTTTAAACTTTACCAGTGAAGTTGTGCTATATTGGACTCTGTCCAAAGTGGAGCTTACCCCGCTCTGCAACTCCAACAGTGATGCTATCCAGTTTCAGGATAACAGTGTACGGCAGGATGGAGCATGGAACTGGGTTGTGGGGAGGGGTTAGTGACTGAGGGGTCGCTCTAGTCCTCACTGGGTTCCTTGCACTGGGGTACTCGAAGAACTTTTGGGCAGGGGATGTGCCTGGAATGTGGTCCTTGAAATTGGGATCAGTGGAAGTCCACCCTCCGTCCTGAATGGCTTTGACAGTACGTGAAAAGATTTCCAGTTACGGAGAATGGTAACTAAAAATTCCCTTTTTCAACTTCGCATGGTTCATATTTCACACAGATTACAAAATTTGAAAAACAAATTATGCAAAGTTGTCAGTCATTCGACTTTAAACACTCCTAGAAGCAAGTACCTAACTACAGTGTCGCCCCCCCAGGGCAAGTGAAGGTCGCAGACCAGTCTTACCCCGGGAAACTTCTTGCAGGCCGGAAGGACAAGGTGGGGAGGGGGTCAAGGGGTTGATTAAGGGGCGGGAGTAGGGTGGGCTATAAAAGTGTCAGGAGGAGAGGATCCAGCCTCTTCCTGAAACCTAGCACCACCAGGTATGAAAGTTTAAGTTAGTGGTAGTAGGTTTGTGGGCCTAGTATACTTGTGGGGCATCTTTTCAATAACATTAGGAGTGCCCACCTGCAGGCTATAACGACGCCTGACAACGACGCGGTGCGAGCCGCGCTGTGGGTGCTGGGGCTAGCGGGCAAGAATGACCTCTTGCAGCCCGGAGTGTTGGACCAGGCATGGGTCGGCATGGTCTGACCCCCGCAATCCGCGTCGGTGGGTGTTGCATTGGCAGTGGCGGCATGTAAGGAAGAGCTGCCACACGCCAAAACATCGACAGCGGCCAGGGGGCGGGGGCAGCATAAGCCGCAAACTGCCAAGCGAGGAGGCCGGAGACAGAGCCTTCCTACTCGGCTCCAAGAAGAGGCAGAATGCAGTGAGATGGTGAGCAGGGGGACAGGGCTGCCCTCTCATGAACTGGCGCAGAAGTGCACTGGTGCCCGCAGAGCGGTAGCAGGGAATGAGCTCCAGGGAGAGGACGTCCCAATAGATCTCATGTGGAGGCCTCTCCCTGGGAGCAAAGTAAATAATGCAAGTAGTGGCCTGGGCCCAGTTGTAAAGAAATCCAAATGGGCCGGGCCCAGGTAGTTCTACCCACTGCAGAGCCCTAGGGCAGGGAGAAAGGTGGCAGGGTTCCATTTAGTGGGGTGGTTGGGGGGAGGATTTTTCCCCCGTTTTACCCAGGTGGGAGGGTTTAGACCTGGAGGCCAACATAAAAGAGCAATGCCGCATAATTAAAGAGACAGAAGAGAAATGGGCATGATGTGTGAGGCCCGGGAGAGGGAGGAGCAGGCAGCATCCGGTGGGGGACTGTGTCTCACACATGGGACGTAGATGCAGTGAGGGTGCAGGAACCTAAGGATGAGGTCCTGGGGGGCAGGTGGGTCTTGGTCACAGATAAGCAGCAACCTGGGAAGGGGAAAGGGATAGCTGGCCCAGAGGTGAGACCCGGTGGCGCTAGAAACCCCCCAAGTTGGAGCAGCTGGGGGCATCAGAGGCAATGTGTAAAGCGTTTGTGCAATACACTCACACAGAAACACATTGAATGCAACACGAAAGAGACTCCACACAATATTATATAAAAATATATGTAGTATAATGTACATAAAACCAGACCATAACTACATGAATCATAATTACTTTGCACACTATGCAGTTACTCAGATAGTACCCGTTGTCCTGAATAAGGCAAGACCAAAATGACATAAATCACATAGATACTTTTGGAGGTATGCTCATTGAAATGAAGATCAGAATAAAAGCATAAACAACACAAGGCAGCCTCAGAAGCACCTGTGCTTCTATCAGACTCTTTACAGTAACTCTGAAGTGCAAATACAATGATCATAAGATGTAGAAATAGGGCACAGAGCATCTGTGCTCCCATTAATGCAGCAATGCAGTGTTGGTTGCGCCATCCGTGATGCTCGGTCCTGGTGAAAGTGCCTGCACCTCCATGCCTCTCCCAATACACTAGGAATTAGGTAGCCCACAGCGCTAGTTGGTTGAAAGTTTTTGTAGTTGCTGGACTTGGAACCCGCTGGAAAACATGCTGATACAGAGTCTTTTCTGGTCCTGAGACTGGGAAAAAATAGGGGGCAAGCCAACAAGCCCTCGGAGAAGACTTGGGCACAAAGGGAGCTGCAGGCAGGCCAGCACATAAAGTTCAGTTGCAGAGTGTCAGTCTTTCCAGCAGCCCAGCAATTAGTAGGCTGCAGACCAGCACAAC
Organism: Lissotriton helveticus; assembly: GCF_964261635.1. Classification (NCBI taxonomy): domain Eukaryota; kingdom Metazoa; phylum Chordata; class Amphibia; order Caudata; family Salamandridae; genus Lissotriton; species Lissotriton helveticus. The sequence goes on from NC_136070.1 coordinate 787,409,477, forward strand.
AAAGCAGGTAGTCCAAATGGAGGTTCCTCCTGGCAGCACACCAGTCCTCTGGCAATGTGCAGATTGAAGAGCCATCAGCGTCTGGTTACAAGTCCCACGCAGTGTCTAAAAATATGGGGTCATAGTCCCAGTACTTATACTCAAAAATGTCTTTCATCAAGGGGTGACTTCAAAGCAACCCTTAAAAGTCACAACAATCCCTTTCAACTCAGCCCTGGCTTCAGATGATCCAGATAATTCAGCCCTTTGTGTGCCCACCTATATAAATGTAAAGAGTGAACCACCTCTCCGTCTCCCAGCCAGGAAGACTATCAGTATGCAGATGAATGCAGATGCATCCTCTGTCACACCCAGTCCTTTCTGGAAAGTATGCACCAAGTGTAGCTGTCACTCAGCCGAGACACATATTGGATTCAGGCTGCAAATCACAAACAGTCACAGAAAAAAGCCCACTTTCTAAAACGTGGCCTTTCTAAAATTGTAATGTAAAATCCAACTACACCAGTGAGCAGGATTTAACACCACTATTCTAAACATACCAAACATGTAAATGCCACTCATTCTGATTAGAAATTACCATTTAAAGCACATAAGGGAATTCCCAATGCTAGCCTATGAGAGGAGTAGGCCTTACATCAGTGAAAAACGAAATAGGCTGTTTGTTATTGCCAGGACATGCCACACATAAATACAAAACAAATGTCCTACCTTTTACTTAAACAGCTCCCTGCCCATATGGCTACCTATGGCATATAACATGTTACATTGCATGCTATTACATTGCGTTCTATCACAATGCGGTCGTTACAACACCGCGTTGTTAGAACGAGATACCTTTACATCGCAAGTCATAAGATCGACTTGCTGTAGGGGGCGTGATGGATTTAGGAATAGTATAATTTACTATTCCAAGTCCTGCCTGCACAACAGTAGGGAAGGTGTTTGAATAGTAAATTATACTATTCCTTAGGTTAGAGCGCTCCCTACAGCAAGTCGATCTAATGACTTGCGATATAAAGGCATCGCGTTCTAACAAAGCGGTCATGTAACGACCGCGTTCTAAAAGGAACGCGATATAACAGCAGTGTTGTAAACGCTGTTTCCCCTACCTATAGTGTACCTTAGGGGTGACCTATGTGTAATAAAAGGGGAATTTAAGGCTTGGCAAGTCGTTTTATATGCCAAGCTGAAGTTTGCAGTAAACTGCTTAGGCAGGCCTTGTGATGGCAGACAAGAGACACGTTTGAAAGGCTACAACTGTGGGTGGCACACGCAGTGCTGCAGGCAGACTAGTATCATTTAATTAACAGGCACTGAGTATATGGTATGCAACTTTACAAAGGACTTACATATAAACCAATCACACCATGTTTAGAGGAGAGAGCACATGTGCTTTAGCACTGATTAGCAGAGGTAAAGGGCCCACAGTCCTAAAGCCAACAAAAGAAAGGACAGAAACATAGGTGTAGGAGAGGAAGGCAAAACGTTTGGGGACAACCCTGCAGAAAGGGTCAGGTCCATCCAGTACCCTGTATGCCAAACTAACGGTCTGTTCCTCTTTTGAGAGTCGGGCAGAATACCATGTTTGCAACAGCGTTGCACCAGCCGGTTCTAGGGTTGTGACCATTGGTGTATGTACATAAGTTAGTCCGCCCTACTTAGATTGAAAGGTTTGATGGATTTTTTTTCTGTTTTAGGAACCCAGGAAAATGGAAGTTTTATTCCTAATAGCCTTGGTGAAGCTTCTTCTGGCAGCACAGATGACTGGCTGGCCAGACTGGAGTGCAGGGAACCCAAGAGTATAGTCTGAAGGACCTCAGGGGATGCAGTTTTGGCAGCTAAAATTTTCATCACCTCAAACTGAGGCATTGCAATCCTGTCATATTTCTGTCATTCTTTCAAAATCATGTCTTGTTTTGGACCATAGTGAAGCAACGTGATTTGCAGTCATTATTATTATAATTAATTATTATTACTCGATACAATACAGGACAGTCCAGAATATGGCTTCACTCATTTACTGAACCATAAAGTTGTAATCCATATTAGCAATTATAAATCCCAGAATCATAGTCTAGCCATTTGAATGCCCATTGTTGGCAGTAATGATGAAACATGCCAGTGGATGAGTCACTAACGGTGGTAGAAACTGGAACCCCCAAGTTGTCCCTCATGTGATCTGAAAAGTCCAGTTGACCTACTTGTGGAAGTTCTTCCACCTTCCTTCATACAATGAGGAGGAGGCTAATGTTTTCTGATTAGGAAGGATTCAAATAAGAGTTGGCTTCAGAAGGAGGGGGAGGGGATGTATGCTCAAATGCTTCACACAGTAACACATGGCCATCTCTGTCAGCTAGGTCTGAAATCGGTGCATTATCTACCAGAGACTGTACCTGACTCCGTCAGTCATGGTCGAGGAGAAAATACAAGAGAAGTGATCCCTCTGAATTATTCCTCCTCTATCCTCTTCAATGATCCAGGGAGATTGGTAACAAGGAAACTGCTTGCTCTTTACCCTTCCTTATGCTGTTGAGGGAAGACACACATTTAAAAACTCTGCCACCCCATTAAACATGCTGGTAATGATCTGTCGGAATGAGGATGGACTACATTTTTTGCCAGGCAAAACCCAGGCATGAAGGCATGTCTTGATGCTGATGTTTTGGCTCAACGAGTTAAACATCACTTCTAACATAGGGTATGACCTGGATGTCATGAATTCGAATGCGAACAAGGCCAGCCCTGCCTTCCATTCTACTGAGATGAGTAAACTGAGTGCCTTTAAATTGGACAATAGTGACACCTGCTGGATAAGGATCAGTTTTAGAACGATGACGATTCAGTCTGTATGATGCTTCGGAATCTGTAGGATGAAGTTCGTTCTGTGTGACTGTTATCAGTCAACCGTGAAATGATCTGTTTGTTGAATTCGTTCGCAGATTGAGGAGTTGGAAAATTATCAGTTTACAGAATAATGATCAACCTGTAGAATGTTTTTCGGATGCTGCGCCTGCGGGACAGTAGCCTGCTGCATAAATAAGCATCAATCTGGAAGGTGAAAAGGTTGGTTCAATGTTGTGTACTCACATTTATCTCTCTTTTGTGCCTTATATCCCTTTACACTATACTTCAGGCCGCACCTGGAAACATTATTCTCTCTATTATGCCCTAATATTTGTGAGGTCTGTCGGGGTCTGCTCACATCAAAATGCCCTATTCGATTAGAACACTCTAATAACATGCTCTGGGGCATATTACCAAGGGCAATATCGCCGCTTTAGCGGGAAAATTCCCGCTAAAGCGGCGATAATTTTATCGCCCTATTCCCTAGCTGTCGCTAACACCAGTTAGCGACAGCTAATAGGCGATAGCGGGCATTTAGGGGCCCAGTCTGCATGGCAGCGATGATTATCGCTAATGACATGCAGAGTGGGCGTGCCAAGATGTTAGCGACTGGAAACAGTCGCTAACATCGCTATGCCCTATTACCAACTTTTGGAAATAATCGCGCTAAGCGCGATTATCTCCAAAAGCTAACGCCTGCCCAGAGCCATGTTATCCAATAGTAGGTGGATAGCATGGCTAAGAGCATTTGCTCTCTAATGCATGAATATCGCTGACTTTTCAGCGATGTTCATCCATTTCGGCCGATTTTTATCGCTTAGGAGATAAACCTTGATAATATCAAGGCTCCTAAGCGATAAAAATCGTCGGAGCGCGGCAATATTTAAATGCCCGCTAACCAAGCTTAGCGATAATTATCGCTATAGCTTGGTAATATGCCCCTCTGTTCTTTATCCGTTGGAGACATCGGGCGGCGTTATTTGCCTCACAATCACCTATTCTCTTTTGGGCCTGGGGCGTAACTCACTGTATTGCCCAATGCATCATTTTTGGACAATATTGCTCCTACTATTCAGTTGTCTGAGAGCTTCAGAGGCAAAAATAAAAACATCAAGGGTGTGTTAATAACAAGATACACTTAACTCATGGTGTCACACAGGTTTACTCAGTGGGTGCGCCAAAAACAGATTACAGTGAGAAAAAAAAAAAGATCCGCCGAATAAAGTGGGGAATTCTGAACCAGCTGTGCAGAAATATGAGGAGAGACAGCAGAGGAGAAAGGTCTATGAAGAAACTGTTGGTTAAGAGTGTGGTTGGAAAGGCATGGAGTCCTGCAATACCTGGCTGTGAGAAAGGAACACGGAAGACAGCACATTCTGTGAGACAATGCATAGGTAGGTGAGTGAAGATGCTACAGTAGAGGTAAAACATGGGAGGGGATATCTGAACCTGAGAGCACAGGGACAGGAAGAAGGAGAGCAAAAATATGCGAAAGAAAATCAGAAGCCATCACAGACGACCCCTGCCCAATATCAGGGGAAAGCCAGGAAGAGATCTATATGTTGTGTCTAGAGCAGGGGTGGATGTAAGTACTGCTGAGGTCACTGAAAAAACATGAGCCCCTCTGTCGCCTCTCTCCATGCCCAGCTGCTCTTGTGCCCTGTTACCCTCTCTTTCCCTTGAATCATTTCGGGTGTTCTTTGTCAGGCTTCAAGGAGCACAGCAGAGGCCAAGATAATCCATGACAATTGTCTCTCCACACGCCTTTGAATGAGGCAATGACGATCCCGGGGAAGAACCTGGGCTCTGTGGGTCAATGATCATTCTAAGGCTCTTTTCAGTCCAAAACTAACTCCTCCACCTCCTCTGGCTAGTATTGCATAATATTTTGTGCCCATGAACCAAATGCTAAATTGAATGGGTTTGAGCACCCCAGGAAAGACAGCCAGCACGTGGGATGAACGAGGGCGAAAAACAGTGCTTAATTTGAGCAGGAGCTTTCAGGTGCTCAGCACCTGCACTTCTTTCACAGGGCCGGGGCTACAATTTCTGACCCTGCAGGTGGTGGTCTCAATATTAATTGTTCAAATTCAAAATAAAAAGAATAACATACATTGCATGGTTTCTGGTTGGTAAATGTTCATGGACAGGCCAGCATACGCCTGTCCAGGCAGGCATGATTGAGTATCACCAAGTAAGTGATGATGTCATCTCGCCAATCACAAATCCAAGAAGTCATCGACAAACTATGTCTTGCATTCTATTCCCAGAGTCTGCTGCACCATGCCACTGCCTGAGCCTAAGCCTCCCATTGGATAATTGTAGCTGGGGGCTGGTTCATGACTGAGCTGAGGCAAGGAAGCTGCTGTAGTGTCGTGCGTTCAATAATGACAGACACTTACTTAAGATTAATGGAGCTTTATTGGCACACTCCTTGCTCGTCCCTGTCCCTACTCTAACTGCCCCTTTCCTGCCCGTGCCCCTCCTCTTCCTCCACCCCATGACTCTGCCCACGCCCAGCTACTAGAATGCTCAAAACATAACATCTCCCCCTTTGTTAACAAAAGAATGAACTGACTTTATTAGAGTTCTTCAATCAGTCTCTTAGGCCTGTGAATGTTCCTTCTAGGTCGCAGATTTGTGCCACCATCATTCACTTCAGCTTCAGTCCTCTGATCAGGTCTCTGGACTGTACTCGTTTGATTGGGTCCTTGTGTTTCCGTGGATCTCCATCCTGTTCAAGTGCTTCTTTCATGCCAGGCGTGCACTTTTGAAAATGAGATACATTCCTGGTGATCCTTCTATTTTCAGACGCCGCCGTGACCATGGTGCCCTTTTGTTGGGTGACAACCAAAGGTTCGTCTTTGAATGTGCAATCTGTCTTTCGAGATTGTTCTTGTTTGACCACCACACAGTCCCCTGTCTGTAATGAAGGAGACTTGGCTCTCCTTCGAGTTTCCGCATACAATTTCATTTTGTTCTTACTGGTTTGATCAGCCAGGGCCACTTCTTGGTGGACATGTGTCGGAGACACTGGTCACAGAGCACCCTCCCACATCAGAATCCTTGTTCTGATGGGTCGCCCCAGCATAGGAGTGGCCGGGCACTTTCCTGTGGTGGCATGTGGGGTAGTTCTGTAGGCTCGCAGGACTTCGTTGAGGGCAACCTGCAAGTCTTTCTTCTTGAGCGTGGCTTGTTTGAACGTTTTCTTCAGAGTCGCCATGAACCGCTCAATGGTGCCATTAGCCTGTGGCCACAGAGGCGTGACCTTTCGATGTCTAAAGTTAAGGTGTCTTGTGAACTCGCTAAACTCCTGTCCATTGAAAGGAGTACCATTGTCTGTTTTGAGTTCCTTTGGGACACCCCATGCGGCAAACACCTCATCAAGCACCGCAACTGTGCAAGAAGCATTAGTGGATGGCACAAATTGAGCTATCGGAAACCTTGAGTACTCATCCATGATAGCCACCACATACTTGTCGGATTGGAGGGGTCCGTAAATGTCCATGGCTAGTTCTTGCCATAGCCCACTGGGTAGCTTAGTCATTTGAAGCGGAGCTGGGGGTGTTCCATGGCTAACTAGTTGACACTGGGGGCAATCCTTGAGGGTGGCCTCCACCATGGAATCAAGCATCGGGAACCAGACTCGCTCACGGAGATTTCTTTTGGTTGCAACCACTCCCCTGTGGCCTTCATGAGCCAGGTTAATGACTCCTTGTCCTAACTGCCTCGGGATGACAATCCGATGGTCTCTCAGGAGGAGCCCCTCCGAGGTGGCAGATAGCTCGTCACTGATGTGCCTGAACGCTTGCATTTCTTGGCGGACCTGAAGATTGGTTTTCTCTTCCTCACTGTCATGCCTCCATCTGTGGGAGCACAGTCGACGTATCTCTTTCTGAAGAATATTACCTTGGGCAGTAGCTTCCTGGATTGCCTCTAATGGGATGGCTGGAGGTCGGGCAGATCCTACTACAAAGTGTATGTATTCTTCAGCTATTGACGGAGGCGAAGCCTGGGATGCCTGAGGGTGTCGGGACATATAGTCCGCAGGGTTCTCTCCTTTCCCCAGTTTGTGTATGATTGTGTATGTGTATTCCTGTAGGCGCAGGCCCCATCGTTCGATTCTAGGTGGCATCTTGGCATTGGGGTTGCCAAATATGGTGACCAACGCCTGGTGGTCCGTTATCATGGTGAAATGTTTACCATATATGAAGACATGAAAGTGCTCGCAAGCCCAGACGACTGCAAGGCTCTCCTTTTCTGGCTGAGAATAGGCCTTTTCGGTTTCAGAAAGGCTGCGACTGGCATAGGCCACGATGTGCCGTTGATCAGTGTCTTTGTCATACTGGGCTAAGATGGCACCCAGACCCACTGGACTGGCATCGACAGTTATTTCAGTCTTCCTCTTGGGGCTAAAGTAGGCCAGGTTGTCCGCAGCCTCAACGGCCTGTTTGATTTCCCGAAAGGCCCTCTCACATTGGGGGCTCCACACAAACGGTTGTCCTTGCTTGGTGAGTGTTCTCAATGGATGACTGATGGTGGCGTAATCTTTTATGTATCTGGCGCAATAGCTCGCCATGCCAGAAATGAACGAATGTCACTGACATCTTGAGGACTCTTGGTCGCATTGAGTGCATTCACTTTTTCCGGGTCAGGCCTCATGCCGGTCCTGAGAACATATGGCCAAAGAACTTGAGAGTGGATTGGTGGAACTCACACTTGTCCTTATTTAAGGTCAGGTTGGCTTCTAGGAGAGCGTGGCATACTCGATCTAGCGCCTTGTCATGCTCCTGTGTATTCGACCCATACATCAAAATGTCATCACTGTAATTCAGCGAGTTGGGTATGTGTCTGATGGTCTGACGAATCATTTCCTGAAATATTTCAGCTGCTGATGAGATGCCAAAGCTTAGTCTCTTGTATCTAAACAGACCTAAATAGGTAGCGAAAGTGGTTATATATCTTGACCTTTCATGGAGTTCCAGCTGGTGATAGCCTTTATTCAAGTCAAGCTTAGAGAATACTCTGGCTCCATTCAGGGCGGCTATCATGTCACTCAGGTGGGGTCCTGGGTGATGCTCCCTCTCTATGGCAGTGTTGGGAAGTCTCATGTCCACACACAAACGTACCTTGTCCGGAGTGCCTTTCTTTAAGACGATGACGACTGGTGACACCCATGGTGTGGGACCATCTGTTTTTTCAATAATGTCTGTTTGTAGCAACTCCTGAATCTCATCTTCTACTGCTTGCTGAAGATGAAAAGGCACTCGTCGGGGGTGTTGAGCTACAGGGCGCACTTGATCGTTGATGTGCAGACGGATCTGACATTTACTCATCTTTCCGAGCCCAGTGAATAGCTTAGGGAACTTACAGATTATAATTGGATCATCGCTGACTCTATAGAGGATCTCCACGAGGCGGAGACATTCTGCAGTCGGCAAACTGAGGAGGCACTCAGCCTCAGGGCCTTCAATGACATAGACGCATGCTGTCACAGACTTGTCTTCATGTGTGAGAGTTGTTTCAAATTTACCTAGGCATGTAAGCGGTTTCTTCGCCATCCAGGTGAATACTCTTACGTGTGCAGGACTCAGTTGAGGTGGTGATTTCATTGTCTTGTATTCTGTCACGGGCATGTAGTTTAGGGATGCCCCTCTGTCAAGCATGAATTGTGTCTCATGGGTCCCCACTCTTATGTCCAGTGGGGGATACCTTTTCAGTTGATCGGGGTCTGATACCATGCAAACATATTCATCTGTGTAGTCAGACTCTGCGGACGTTGATCTTGATTCCCTCGATGGTGATCGCTTCGGTGACCTCCTGGTCCACTGGGATCCATGAGAATCTCGGCCGGAACGGGACGATCCAGAGGAGGACATCGCCCTGGCTTGCACTGCTTTGGCGTGATGTCTTCTGGGATCAGGCCGCAGCGTGCTCGTATCACCTCTTCTTTCTTTGTTGTATACACCACACATCGCTTTGAAGTGGTTCTTTCGTCCACACTTGTGACACTGTTGACCCATCGCCGGACATACATCTGCATGCGGATAATCGTACCCACATCGATAGCATTTTCTGGATCGTTCTGACTTTCTTGCATGTTCGGCCTTCTTGTCTCTCCGGGTAGACCCGTAGCGTCGACGTCCTTTGTGGTGATGACGAGAGGCTGGTCTGGATCTTCTCTGTTGTTCACCTGATCTGCTGCGAGTGTTGGTGTTTTGCGTCCAGAATGCTTGTTCTTTTCTCTCACTTCTTCCTGTCTCCAGGCATTTGGCGCGCTCCTCCGCTTGATTGTGCACCCTTGTCATTTCTTCTATCTCATCAAGATTATGGCTTTTTCTTAGCAATCTCCTCCGCAGTGTCTCAGAGTGACAACCCTCGATCACTCGTAGTCGGATAGCATCTTCCGTTGAAAACACATCAAAGTTGCAATACTGAGATAGTCGACGTAGCCTGGAGATGAAGGTGCTCATCCTTTCTTCCTTGTCTTGACAAGCTTGATGGAATACATATCTCTCATAGTCTACATTCCTTTTGTGTATGAATTTCTTATTCAGCGCCTCTTTTGCTTTGTCATATGTTCCTTTGTCGTCTGCCGGCAGCTCTTTAATAACTTTGCTGACTTCCTTGCCAACCAGATTACGCAATGCAATGAGTTTCTCTCTATCTACAGTGAACTTTGACCCTTCAAGATAGTCCTCGAAATCTTCTAACCACTCCTGCCATCGGGGGCCCATGCTTCCACCAGCCACCAGCGTTAGTGGTTCAGGGGGATGCAGGTGTGATATTCGAGGCTCAGCTGGGGTGGCCACAGTCGCATCGCCTCCATCCTGCCGTGGTGGATTTGACATCTCTGCAAATGATTGTCAGCGTCACTTTTCTTTTTACTGGTGTCAATTGCGTTTGTCAATGCTTGTTTGGTATTCACCAATTCTTGCTTCTGCCAGTGCTTGTTTCCATTTACCAATGCTTGTTTTGCATCTGCCAGTGCTTGTTTTTGCATTTACCAATGCTTGTTTTCATTTGCCAATGCTTGTTTTCATTTACCAATGCTTGTTTTGCATTTGCCAGTGCTTGTTTCTGCATTTACCAATGCTTGTTTTCATTTACCAATGTTTGTTTTCATTTACCAATGCTTGTTTTGCATTTGCCAGTGCTTGTTTCTGCATTTACCAATGCTTGTTTTCATTTACCAATGCTTGTTTTCATTTACCAATGCTTGTTTTGCATTTATCAGTGCTGGTTTGCTGGAGCCATGAGCCGCCTGACTTCAAAATGGCCGCCTTCCATTCGCACATGAGGATTGTCCTGTGGGCTGCCTGACTCTAAAATGGCCGCCGCTAGTGAAGTCTCGGCTCCCGCGAGACTTCAACCTCATTCATTCTCTTCGCTCCGATCCAGTCACTGAGACTCACGAAACTAAGTGTGGACTTTCCACTTGCTGTGTAGCCAGAGTAGCATATCCTACAGCCCTGCATTGCTGCTATCCTCAACGTGCTGGATGCAGCTGTGGCCCAACACAACTTTTGAGCACCATGGCGTCACCTGTAGAATCTGTGCGCTGCACCCCAGCATGGTAATTGCTGAGCGTGCGTGAGTCCAGTAGGCACCACAGCCATACTTACCGGCATTGGCAGCATTACGGCTGGGGACAATGCCTGTGCTGTAGCAGGCAGGGTCACAGCAAGCTGAGCAGTGGATGTCAATGTCGTCGCCATCCATGGACCTACTAATTACAGGCAGCACTAGTAGTGACATAACCTGCTGTGCTAGAGCAGCTACCTGTTCTGCAAATAACCCAGTTATACTGCACTGATTAATATATGCAAAAAAAATTTTTTAATTTGGTGTACATTTTGTTTTTGTACTTGGGGTAGGTAAGAAAGTAAAACACATTTCAACTTCCTCTTCTTTAGGAAAGACAACAGGAAAACGCAGTGTTCGAAATAGCAGGGACATGTACAGGCTGATGACAGGGGTCACAGGCAGCGGCAGTGTTATAGATGAGAGAGCAGGAGTGAAGAGGAGAAAGAAACAACAGGAGAGGAGAGAGATAAGATGGAGCTAAGTACAAGAAAAGGAGAGCAAATCAGATAGAAAGAGAAAGCAGCCATGATGTGAAGAAGAGAGCATTAAGAAGAGAGAAGATAGAATGAAAGCATGCAGACAAATGATAAAACAGAGACACAGCTAATCACTGCTAGAAGAGTAATCATAAAGAGCCAAGATCGAGGGAAGAGAGAGCAGAGCATGGATAAAAGTGAAGAGGAAAAGGTCAGGGGTAGAATGAATAGAGGGCACATCAGAAATGCAGGGAATAAGGTATCACACCAGGTGTGACAAAGATGATAGAAAACAATTAGAGAGGTGAGAAGATAGACTCTTAGAGCAAAGACGTAGGGGACAGACAACAGATCAAGGTTAGAAGATAGAGACTGAGGCAGTGAGAGTGTTGAAAGTGAGGCTCACCGGAGGAAGAAGTGAGCTGTGGCCTCCTTGGCAAAATTTTCAGCACCTGCACTTCTTTTTTTACAAATTAAGCACTGACGAAAAAACAATACTGACAAAGGGAAAGAAGGATGCAACAAACCAGTCTGACTTCTCCCATGCCTGGACAGAAAAATCATTTGGGACCTTGTGTGAGCAGGGCAAAGGCTGCAGGCTTCCCATGGCCCGTGCTGGTTTAGAGTAGAGTGGTGTGGAGCGCATTGGCATAGAGTAGAGTGGTGCACAGTAGAGTGGTGCAGAGAGGCACAGCGTAGAGTACAGCAGTGTAGAATAAATTGTTTCAGAATAGAGTGAAATCGTGTAGAGTGGAGTGGTGCAGGCTAGGGTGGAGTGGCATAGAGTAGTGCAGTACAGTGCACTGGTGTAGAGTGGAGTGATGCAGGGTAGAGTAGCCTAGACTGGAGTGGTGTAGAGTGCAGTTGTGCATGGTAAAGTAGAGTGTATTGGCATAGAGTGGTGCAGAGTAGAGAGATGTAGAGCGTAGTGGTGTAGAGTGCAGGGGGTGCACAGTGAATTAGAGTGGAATAGAGTGCAGTGGCATAAAGTGCCATAGAGTTGAGTCAAGCAGTGGCAAAGAGTGCACTGGCACAGAGTAGAATGTAATAGAGATCAGTGGCGGAGAGTGTAGTGTTGCAGAATAGAGCATCATAAAGTGCAGTGGCGCAGAGCAGCGCAAAGTGAAGAGGTGCAAAGAAGAGCGGCACAGAGTAGAGTGGCGCAGAGTAGAGTGGTGCATATTAAAGTGGTGTAGAGAGCAGTGGCGTAGAGGACAGGGAGGCAGAGTAGATTAGAGTATCATTGAGTTCAGTGATTGTCGAAGGGATGGGCGGAAATGGAAACTAGGAGGCCGGATTGGGGGTTGAATTGTGAGATTTTTTTCAGTATATAGTACAGAGAATAGGATGGGTGATGAGTATAGCGGTTGGTCAGATGGCTGTATGGATGATCCGGTAGATGTCTGGTCCTGTTGTTGTTTCCTTCTTCTGGGGTCTGGGTTCTGGTATAGAGTCCGCCGTCCCGGAAGGCTCAGGCGCGTCTGCCGTAACTCTCCGGAGTTACGTCGGCCTTCCAGCAACCTCTGAGGGCGTCCACCAGTCCTCCGACCAACACTCCACGCCCTCCCCGTCAGCGTCTTCATCCGTCGTCGTCCTTTGGAGCTTCTTCTCGGCCCGTAGATCCTTCTCCTCCATCTCCGCGGTGTCGTCCGGGTTCGTGCTCTCCGTCTTCCCTGGTGTCCACTCCCATAAAGGGGTTAGTCCTGCCTCTTCCGATGAGTTGTCACCCTCAGATTGGATCCTGTTGCCTTCCTTCTCCTCAGCTTCCTGTAGAGAGGAGGGAGGACATATTGTTAACTCTTCAAGTCCCTTGTTTTCCTGCGGAGGAAGTACAGTCAAACGCGGTGAGTTTTCGTTCTCCGCCAGCTCCTCTTCACATCCCCCTTCCCTAACTTTCTTGCCCCCAAGAAACGGTTCTAAGGGATATCTGGAGAGGAAGTCTGCATTTGCATGTTCTTTTCCCTTCCGGAGTAAAGTTGTAAATCGATAAGGTTGTAGAGCTAGAAACCACCTTAACACCCTGTCGTTATGCCCTTTATTTTTGGACATCCATTCTAACGGGGCGTGATTAGTGAAGAGGATGAAATCCCATCCTTCGAGGTAATAACGGAGTGATTCTACTGCCCATTTGATAACCAAGGCCTCTTTTTCTACCACTGCCATTTTCTTTTCTTGGGGAAATAACTTGCGGCTTATGTAGAGGACTGGCCGTTCCTGACCTTGGGGATCCATCTGGGATAACACCACCCCTATCCCATATTCTGAGGCGTCTGTTTGCAAGATAAAAGATTTACTATAATCAGGTCTAAGAAGGACAGGTATCGTTGTTATGGCCTGTTTCAATAGGGTGAACGCTTGTACTGCTTCTAAGGAGGGATGGTATAGTTATTTTTCTGTTTTGACCTCCTTCTTGAGAAGGTTCGTCAATGGATTAGCTATTTGGGAGAAGTTAGGGATAAATCGGCGGTAATACCCAAGGACACCTAAGAAGGCTCTTAGGTCTTTCTTATTTTTCGGGAAGGGTATAGCCGTGATGGCTTCTACTTTCTCCTGTTGTGGTTTGATCAGGCCTGCCCCATAAAGGTATCCTAGATACTTTACCGATTTTGCGGCCAGCTTACTTTTAGAAGGGTTGATGGTAAAACCTCTGTCCCCTAACGTGGTCACCACAGCTTTCAGATGCTGTAGATGTTGTTCCCATGTATCACTATGGATGACGATATCATCGATATAGGCAGCTGCGAAGGCAGCACAAGGTTTCAACACCAAATTCATTACTTGCTGGAAGGTAGCAGGGGCCGTGTAACCCGAAGGGCAATACAGTAAAATGGAACAACCCTTCGGTGGTAGAGAAGGTGTTTTTTTCCCTATCTTGTTGACATAAGGGGACCTGCCAGTATCCTTTACAAAGGTCGAGAGTGCTTATATATTGCGCCCTTCCAATTCTTTCTATCATCTCATCGACTCTTGGTAAAGGATAGGTGTCAAACTGGGATATTTTGTTTACCTCCCTGAAGTCTATACAAAACCTGATAGACCCATCTGGTTTTGGTACTAGAATAATTGGGGAGTTCCACTCACTAGAGGATGGTTCTATGATTTCCATGTGGAGCATTTGTTCTACCTCTTTCTTGACTGCCTCTCGTCTGGCCTCTGGAATGCGACGCAAATTCACCTTTTTCCCAGGAAGGGCATGTATTTCATGTTCCCTGACGTCTGTTTTTACCGGTAAGAGGGAAAACACCTCTTGTAGTGTTTGCAACTGGGCACACAATTCTTTTCTTTGATGGGCGGGAAGGTCAGGGTCTACACTCTTCCTATAAAGAGGTTCACTTTGGTTGGCCAGTCCCACTAAGGCAGGAATGGGTCCCTCCCATTTTTTTAACAAATTCACGTGATATATTTGGGTGTGTGTTGGTCTTTTGGGGTCTAACGCTAACCAGTATGTTACTGGGGTTACCTTTTCTACTATTTGGAAAGGTCCCTGCCACTGACCTAGCATTTTATGCTCAGAAGTGGTCAATATCAAGAGGACGTAATCACCTACATTAAATGACCGGACCCTGGCTTGTTTGTCATATTGGGTTTTCTGGGAAGACTGAGCTTGTTCCAAATGCGACTTTACTATGCTACGCAGTTCCTGCAAATGAGTTTTAAGACTTGTTACATATTCTGGTAAGGGCTTACCACCTGGCTCTTCCTCCCATTCTTCTTTTGCCATTTCCAATAAGGTTCGGGGGGCCCTCCCATATAACAGTTCAAACGGGGAGTATACTGTACTCTTTTGTTGTTTGCACCGGATGGCGAATAAAGCCAAGGGTAGCATGTCCTCCCACTTTCGTGTTTCTAGGTTCAGTAGTTTCTTCAGGGTGGTTTTAAGTTTGGTGTTATATCTTTCTACCAGACCGTCCGTCAGTGAATGGTAGGCATACGTTCTTATCTGTTTAATATTAAGTTGTTGGCAAACCTGTTTCATCATATTAGAACCAAAAGGGGTCCCCTGGCCCGTTATTATTTCTTTTGGGAACCCTACTCTGGAGAAAATGGATACCATGGCTTTGGCTATTTGTGTTGCGTTGGGCTGTCTTAGGGCTACCGCTTCGGGAAACTGAGTGACATAGTCTACTAAGACTAGCACATATCGGCAACCACTCCTAGAGGGAAGAAGAGGCCCGATAATATCCATTCCCACCCGGGAAAAGGGGTCCTCAATTATAGGCAGAGGCTGAAGGGGGGCTTTTGGTGGAAGGCTCCGGCTATTCCTCTGGCAAAGAGAGCACTCTCTACAATACCGACGGACCTGATGATAAATCCCTGGACAATAAAATTTCTCAAGAATCTCTTTTTCTATTTTTTTGCTGCCAAAATGCCCCCCTAGTAGGTGACTGTGTGCTAGGAAGAGTACTTTCTCTCTATATCTCTGGGGTACCAATAGCTGGGAATTTTGGTCCCTTCCCCCCTTTCTGTATAACAAACCCCTTTTTACAAAGAAATAAGGACCTACTTGATTGGGGTCTTCCTCCTTAGCTCGATTCCAAGCCTCTCTGAGGGTAGGGACTTCTCTTTGTGCTGCATGAAACCCGGGATCATACTGCCACATTGGTTCGTCCTGTGGTTGGGTTAGGGCTACCTGGGTCCATATTCTCTTTTCTCGTTTCTTTTGTCTATTACTCTTTCTCGTTTTTCCTGGGTGAGAGTCTAGGTCCTGTTCTTTAGCGAAGGGGGCTGTTTTCCTCCATTCCTCTGTCTCCTGGGGCAGAAGCTGTTCTATATAAGGATAATCCCTTCCTAAAATAAAAGGCTCGGGTAATTTGGGAATGAGTCCTACCCGTAGGGGAATGGGTTGGATGGTAGGCACATGTTGCACCTGTACATGGAATGGAATGGAATGAGGATTTGTAAAGCGCGATGGCTACCCAGGGGCGTCCCAGCGCTGTTGAAAAGATTGAGTTGAGCCGAAGAGGCTGGAATAAGAGAAGCTGAGTGAAGAATTAAATTGAAATTTTGCTGAAAAGCCAAGTTTTTAACAGTTTACGGAAAGTGAGAAGGTTAGGTTCTGATCTGATATGGAGGGGAAGGGAGTTCCAGATCCTAGCTAGGTTGTAAGAGAGCAAGCGGCCTCCACACCTGGCCTTCCTAATGCGTGGTACTGAGGCGAGGTGGGAGGGTATTGTCTACTATTACCATGAACACATTGGATGTTGACTATGCCCTTAGTCTGTTGAGGCCCCCCCGGTATGGTCTGGGGTCTGATTACACTGTGTAAACACCCTGTGTCAATGAGTGCTGATCGATCCTTCCCATTTACCTTGACTACTTTATGGAAGGGAAGGTGGTGTCCTTCTTCCGTGCAATAAAGAGACTTAGCTAATCCGATCTCCATCGGCTCTTCTTTTTGAGGACAAATTCTAGCTATGTGCCCCAACCCTCCACAATTAAAACACTGAGGGCCTGTAGGGGTGAGACGTACAGGGGTTGGTAGGGGCCCTGGTACCAAAGTGACTGTGTCGGGTTTTCTAGGAACAGGAGGTCTAGGGATTCTGGGATTGCTGCTCCCGGTGGGCTTCCCATGTACTTCTCCTTTTTGGATTTCAAAAGCCCGACTAAAGGCGCTAGCTATCTCCACTGCTCTATTTAGGTTAAGGTCCGTATGCTACCGTACCCATTTCTGTATGGGAGGTGTAAAGACGTTAGAAATTGTTCCAAATATATTCGCTCCATGATTTCCTCCTTGGTTGAACTTAGGGGTTGTAACCAGCGATCAGCTAGGTCTTTCACCCAATAGAACAGGGCTCTAGGGGTTTCTTGAGGCCCTTCCCTAAGTTGTCAGAGGCATAAACGATAGGTGTCTTCATCTATTCCTAGTCGTTCCAACACGGTTTTCTTCACATCTTCATAAGGGGTAAGGCCCAGAGGGTTAGCCGCTTGATATGCAGCTTGCATTTCTCCTGTAAGGAGGGGACCCAAGTAATGGCCCCACTTCTCCCCAGGCCAACCCGATGCTCGGGCCATGCGTTCAAAATTTGAGAAGAAAAAATCTGGATCTTCACCATCCACATATTTCGGAAGAACCACAGACGGTAGGGTGGAATGTCCCCGGGGTTGACCAAGGGTGTCAGCCAGTTTCCCTGTTACAGTTTCCTGGTTCTGACTTTGTTGGGTTAAAGTCTTGTGGAGCTTCTCCCTGTCCTCTTCTGCTACTGCCAAGAACTTTTCCATAACACGACCTAGGTTTTCTTGACTGTCCGCCATTCTTTGTAGTGTGGCCTCCATTTCCGTATATCCCACTTCTGACACCACTTGTCGGAGGGATGGGCGGAAATGGAAACTAGGAGGTTGAATTGTGAGATTTATTGAGTATATAGTACAGGGAATAGGATGGGTGAAGAGTATAGCGGTTGGTCAGATAGCTGTATGGATGTTCCGGTAGATGTCTGGTCCTGTTGTTGTTTCCTTCTTCTGGGGTCTGGGTTCTGGTATAGTGTCCGCTGTCCCGGAAGGCTCAGGCGCGTCTTCCGTAACTCTCCGGAGTTACGGCGGCCTTCCAGCAACCTCCGGGGGCGTCCACCAGTCCTCCGACCAACACTCCACGTCCTCCCCGTCAGCGTCTTCCTCCGTCGTCGTCCTTTGGAGCTTCTTCTCGGCCCATAGATCCTTCTCCTCCATCTCCGCGGCGTCTTCCGGGTTCGTGCTCTCCGCCTTCCCTGGTTTCTACTCCCATAAAGGGGTTAGTCCCGCCTCTTCTGATGAGTTGTCGCCCTTGGATTGGATCCTGTTGCCTTCCTTCTCCTCAGCTTCCTGTAGAGAGGAGGGAGGACCTATTGTTAACTCTTCAAGTCCCTTGTTTTCCTGCGGAGGAAGTACAGTCAAACACGGTGAGTTCTCGTTCTCCGCCAGCTCCTCTTCACAGTGATGCAGAGTGAAATGCCATAGAGTAGAGTGTTGCAAAGAAGAGTGGTGTGGAGTGCATTGGTTTGGAGTGCAGTGGTGTAGAGTAGATTGTGTCAGAGTAGAGTGAAGCACCGTAGAGTGCAGTGGCATAGAGCAGTGTGTGGTGTTGCAGCGTAGATTATAGCTTAGAGTGTATTGGCGTATAGCATAATGGCGTAGATTGAAGCAATGCATGTAGAGTGGCATAGAGTGTAGTGGCATACATTTCATTGGCATAGAGTGTGGTACTGTAGTGTTGAATGCAGTGGCAGTGGTGCAGAGTGGAGTGGCATAAAGTTCAGTGGCAGAGAGTGCAGTGTTGTAGAGTAGAGTGATGTAGAGTGGAGTAGTGCAGGGTAGAGTGCATTGGTGTAAAATGGGGAGATGCAGAGTACTGCGGCTTTTAGTGCAGTGGTGTGGAGTGCATTGGCATGGAGTGGTGTAGAGTAGAGTGATGCAGAATAGAGTGCAGTGGTGTGGATGCAGTAGCACAGAGTACAGATGTGTAGAATTCAGTGGCAGAGAGTGAAGCATTGTAGAATACCCAGGGGAATCCAGGATATGGTGACTTGATTGCCTCTCACCAGGTTCTGTTACCCAGAATCTCTTGCAAACCTCAAAAAAAATTAAAACATCATTTTTCTCACATTTCTGTGGTGGAAAATTCTGGAATCTGTGTGGATCCACAAAATTCCTCTCACTCCTCATTCCCCAAAGTCTTCCAAGAAAAATGGTACTTCACTTGTGTGGGTAGGCCTGGTGCCCGCGGCAGGAAACAGCCCAAAACGCAACGTGGACACACCACATTTTACAGTGAAAACTGACACTATTTTGCAAGGTGCCTATCTGTAGATTTTGACCCCTAGCTCTGCCGGCACCTAGGGAAACCTAGCAAACCTATACATTTTTGAAAACTAGACACCCAGGGAAATCCAGGATGGGGTGACTTGATTTGCTTTTACCAGGTTCTGTTACCCAAAATCCCTTGCAAACCTAAACAGGCCCGGACTGGCCGTTGCGGGCATCGGACATTCCCCCGGTAGGCAGCACGGGTGGGGGCCGGTTTTGGGCCCAGGGGGGCGTTTTTGTAATGCAGCATAGCTGCAAAAGCGGCCCTGTAACAAAATCGTCCGAAAACCGGCTCGACAAAGAGCTTGGTCGTACCCCCAAGGGGACGGCCAAGCACTTTGCCAGGGCCGGTTTTGGTTCTCAGGCAGGCCCTGAACCTAAAAATGTGTCCAAAAAACAAATGTTCCTCACATATCTGTGGTGGAAAGTCCTGGAATCTGTGTGGATCCACAAAATGTTGCCTACCCCGGTCTTCTGAGAAAAATTGTACCTCACTTGTGTGGGTAGGTCTAGTGCACATGACAGGAAACAGCCCGAAATACAACGTGGACACACCACATTTTCACAGTGAAAACTGACCCTTTTTTTGCAAAGTGCCTAGATGCAGAATTTGAACCCTAACTCTGCCAGCACCTAGGGAAACATAGCAAACCTACACATTTTTGAAAACTAGACACCCAGGGGAATCCAGGATGGGGTCACATAACTGGCTCTCACCAGGTTCTGTTACCAAGAATCCCTTGCAAACCTAAAAATGTGTCCAAAAAAACCCATTTTCCTCACATTTCTGTGGTAGAAAGTTCTGGAATCTGTGTGGATCCACAAACCTCAACCCACCTCGCCTTCCCCAAAGTCTTCAGAGAAAAATGGTACCTCACTTGTGTGGGTAGGCCTAGTGTCCGCAACAAGAAACGGCTCAAAACGCAACATGGACACACAACATTTTCACAGTGAAAACTGACCCTTTTTTGCAAAGTGCCTAGCTGTAGATTTTGAACCCGAACTCTGCTGGCACCGAGGGAAACCTAGCAAGCCCATACATTTTTTAAAGATTAGACACCCAGGGGAATTCAGGATGGGGTGACTTGACTGGCTATGACCAGGTTCTATTACCCAGAATCCCTTGCAAACCTAATAATTTGGCCCAAAAACACATTTTCCTAACATTTCTGTGGTGGAAAGTTCTGGAATTTGCATGGATCCACAAAATTCCACCCACCAGAACGCAACGTGTACACATCACATTTTCACAGTGAAAACTGACCCTTTTTTTGCACAGTTTCTAGCTGTAGATTGTGAATCCTAATTCTGCCAGCACCTAGAGAAACCTAGCAAACCTATACATTTTTTAAAACTATACACCCAGGGGAATCCAGAATGCGGCGACTTGACTGCCTCTCATCAGGTTCTGTTACCCAGAATCTCTTGCACACCTAAAAATGTGTCTAAAAAACACATTTCCTCACATTTCTGTGGTGGAAAGTTCTGGAATCTGTGTGGATCCACAAAATTCCACCCACCCTGTGTTTCCCAAAGTCTTCTGAGAAAAATGGTACTTCACTTGTGTGGGTAGGTCTAGTGCCCGCGGCAAGAAACAGCCCAAAACGCAACGTGGACACACCACATTTTACAGTGAAAATTGACACTATTTTGCAAAGTGCCTAGCTGTAGATTTTGAACCCTAGCTCTTCCGGCACCTAGGGAAACCTGGAAAACATATACATTTTTTAAAACTAGACACCCAGGGGAATCCAGGATGGGGTGACTTGACTGGTTCTCACCAGGTTCTGTTACCCAGAATCCCTTGCAAACCTAAAAATTTGTAAAACAAAACACATTTTCCTCACATTTCTGAGGTGGAAAGTCCTGGAATGTGTGTGGATCCACTAAATTCCACCCACCCCGCATTTCCCAAACTCTTCCAAGAAAAATGGTACCTCACTTGTGTGGGTGGGTCAAGTACCAGCGACAGGCAAGGGCCCAAAACCTATTGAGGCGACATCAAAATTACCTATCACAAAACAACCCGGTTTTGCAAGGGTGTCCCATGAGTTCTTGGCCCCAGGTATGGTGGCCATCAAGGTATGGCTTGCGTGGGTCCCCCAACATTTCCCCTCCCAGAATCCCCTGCAAACCTCAAATTTAGCTGAAAAAATCATTTTTTCTCAAATTTCTGTGTGGGAAAGTTCTGGAAGCTGCGTGGATCCACAAATGTCGTTCTACACAGCATTTCCCCAGGTCTCTCGATAAAAATGGTACCTCACTTGTATGGGTGGCTCAAGGACTCGCGACAGGCAAGGGCCCAAAACGTATCGAGGAGACATCAAAATGATCTATCACAAAACAACCTGGTTTTGCAAGGGTGGTCACCTGGGTTTTTGGTCCGGGGCTCGGCAGCCATCTAGGGAAACCTACCAAACCCACACATTTCTGAAAACTACACACCCGGAAGAGTCCAGCAAGGTATGGCTTGGGTGGGTCCCCCAACATATCCCTACTCAGAATCCCCTGCAAACCTCATATTTGTTGAAATAAATATTTTTTCTCACATTCCTGTGCGGGGAAGTTGTAGGATCACCGGGCTGACACAAATTTCCTACCACCCAGCGTTCTTTCAGGTCTCCCGATAAAAATGGTACCTCACTTGTGTGGGTAGGCATAGTGGCTGCAACAGGAAATGTCCCAAATCGTACTGTGGGGACTTCAAAATTACCTATAACAAAACTACCTGGTTTTGGTGGGGGGCACCTGGTTATTTGGCCCCGGGCTCACCGCCATCTTGGGAAACCTACCAAACCCACACATTTCGGAAAACTAGACACCCTGGGGAGTCCAATGAGGTATGGCTTGCGTGGATCCCCTGACGTTTCCCTACCCAGAATCCCCTGCAAACCTCAAATTTAGCTGAGAAAAGCACATTTTCAAAATATTTTTGTGTGGAATCACCATGCCGGCACAAATGTCCTAACTCACAGCATTCTCTTTAGTGGCTCGAGTAAAATGATACCTCTCATGTGTGGATGTCCAATGCAGAATGGGCTAAAATGTATTTTTTTTTTAACGTAGCACTTAGAATTGTCGGTGCTATACCCTAAATCCCTATGTTTTGGGCTCTTCCCAGTCACAGGCCCTTGCCCTACTCACACAAGTGAGGTATCATTGTACTCGGGAGACTGAGAGGAACACTGTGGGGTAGGACATTTGTGCCGGCACGGTGATTCCACCCACAAATATGTGGAAAATGTATTTTTTTTAGCTAATTTTGAGGTTTGCAGGGCATTCAGGGTAAGGAATCATTGGGGGATCCACGCAAGCCATACCTCGCTGGACTCCACCGGGTGTCTAGTTTTCAGAAATATGTGAGTTTGGTAGTTTCCCAAGATGGCCACCGATACCGGGGCCAAAAACCCAGGTTACCCCCCTTGCAAAACCAGGTTATTTTGTGATAGCTCATTTTGATGTCTCCTCAATACGTTTTTGGACCCTTGCCTGTCGTGGGTACTTGATCCACCCACACGAGTGAGGTATCATTTTTATTGGGAGATCTGGGGGAACACTGTGTGGTAGGAAATTTGTGGATCCACGTAGATTCCAGAACTTTCCCAGACAGAAATTTGAGAAAAAAGTGATTTTTTTCAGCGAAATTTGAGGTTTGCAGCGGATTCTGGGTAGGAAAACGTTAGGGGACCTATGCAAGCCATACCTCACTGGACTCCCCTGTGTGTTTAGTTTTCAGAAATGTGTGGGTTTGGTAGTTTCTCAAGATGGCCGCCGAGTCCGGGGCCAAAAATCCAGGTGACCCCCTTGCAAAACCAGGTTATTTTGTGATAGGTCATTTTGATATCGCTTCAATAAGTTTTGGGACCTTGCCTGTTGCAGGTACTTGACCCACCCACACAAGTGAGGTATCATTTTAATCAGGAGACCTGGGTGAACGCTGGCTGGTAGGAAATGTGTGGATCCACGTAGATTCTAGATCTTTCCCAAACAGAAATTTGAGAAAATTGGAACGGTGCGCCGGGGGAGACCGCCGCATGGCCCACTAGGGCATCCAGTCCGCCCGACCCCGGAAACAACCAGCGCGGGGGCTGGGGAAAGACAGGCAGGGCCCTGGACAGAAAAGGGGGTGGGCCAGTGAGTCCCTGCAGGGACGCCCACTGCTCGATCTGCACAGCCGATCGGCCCCCCCACCTCCCCTCAGAGCAAATCTCCCAGGCCGGACAGGGACGGGCAAAGAATGCAGTGGAATACACCTCAGCAGTGGTGTTCAGCAGAGGCCCTCGCTCAACGCAGCACCGGGAGGAGTGGGGGGGTGAGAAGCCTGAGCAGTGATCTCC
The DNA here is from genome assembly GCF_964261635.1 of Lissotriton helveticus. NCBI lineage: Eukaryota > Metazoa > Chordata > Amphibia > Caudata > Salamandridae > Lissotriton > Lissotriton helveticus. The sequence goes on from NC_136070.1 coordinate 787,432,500, forward strand.
CCCCACCTCTGCCCGACGTGACAGCAGATCGCCAGTACCCATCCCCACTCACCAGGCGTCACTGCTCTTTGGGCGCCAGTACCGTCCCTAGCCTCAAGTTCCAACCGGATACAGCGGCATCCGAATATGGACCGGATCAGCTCCGGAATATGACTCCTCCCCACGTCGCCTCCAGGACAGAGGGCTCGATACCCACGGGTCGCAGCCAGTCGCGGGGCTCACAGAACTCGGGTGCTGGGAGCTGCCATTTTGAATCTCTGGGCACTGTGAAGGTACGGGCACAGGACGGGCCTCCGGTCTTACAGGGCGGTGCCCCCAGGGACAAGCGACCCACCGCGCAGGGTCCCCAACAGGACAGGAGCCACACCCCCAACGAGCATTCCACAGGTGTGTGCACCCGATTCAGTAACGGTTCGCGTGGAGGCCACCATTTTGCAGCCCGAGGGCCTTGCCGGACCCGGAATCAGTGCAGGTGCTAGTCTTGTGGAATCAGCAATCTGGAGGCACTGGTGCGTCGTGCCCTCACCAGGGGCTCCCAGCATATTGGCAGAGGGTACAGATGGCAGCTGTAGGCAGTAGGATTGGAAGCAGATGACAGAGGGGTCCGGAGCACTCCTAGAGTGCGACCGCCATCTTGACGGTTCAGCGCTTCTTGCTATATTTAGGCATTAAACTGATACTAATGAGGTGCAGCCTATGTCAAGACAGTTTGAATAAGTGTAAAAATGACAAAAAAATGTAATAATACTTTCACAAAATGTGTCACATAACTTCCCTTTTCTTGCCACATAATTTAGTCAACCCTGCCACGTTATTTGACCCTCCTCTGCCACATAATTTCAGTGGCCCTGGATATAAGTAGTATTGGGGAGAGATGATGTACCAAGATTGGAGCGAGAAGACAGGGCTCTGAAATGAAATGGAGAAGAGATCTGTAGAAATCAGCTGTGAGAGTAAAAAGGTGATGGCATGACAAAGTTAAAAGCCAGACCCAATTAGTTTCTCTCAAGTATTTGTGAAATAATAATGAGCTGTGCACTTTTGTTCCCTTCTATTACACTGACATTTAGGTGTTAAGCTCCAGATGGCTCCCAGCCTGGATGCTATGTGAAGAAAAGAAGGGCTGATGGCTCTTTAAAATCAGGCCTTTGTTTTGGGTGCAGCTGATATTAAATATGATAGCAGGTTTCCGCTTAAAATTAAATACAGACAACATGCAGGCACTGCTGAATTATGTCCCAATGTCTGAAAAAACACCAGGACAAATTCAGCATTTTTCCCTGGGTGAACCTGATCCCAGAGACAGCTGTTGGAACTGAGATCCGGCTGGTTTCCTATACTTCCCAGCATTGGGCAGGTCCATTGCTCGTGGGAGCATGCACAAGTCTAAATTTAATTCATACAGACCAAATATACTGCTCTCCTCTGTGCTGCAGTGAAGTACTTGGGCAGATTTATGATGGCCTTGCGCCGCGTCACTTTATTTGACGCAACGGCGGCGCAAATAATGCGCCCTATTTACAACGTGACGCATCTAGGAGATGCGTCACGTTGTAAAGCCCTGCGCCAGAAGGAGGCGTTCCTGCGCAGGAACGCCTCCTAAAAGTGGCTGAGTGAAATCTGTGAGATTTCACTCAGTCACTTTCAGGACAATGCTGCGTCAAAACCCTGCGCCTGCTTGAAGCAGGCGTAGGTCTTGATGCAGCATTGTGGAGATGGTGCACCCCCGAGCCTTGCTGGAGCTGCGTCGCGCTTGCGACGCAGCCCCAGCAATGCGCCACCTTTACGGCACAGATGCGTCACGCATCTGTGCCGTTTTTGCCCCATGGTGCGCCGCATTGTAAATGCGGCGCACCATAAGTTTAAGTTTAAAGAATTTGTAAAGCGCGACATACACCTGAGCGGTTTCTTGGCGCTGAGATAGCAGACAGCCTACATGGCGGAATCAACCGCTAGGGCATAAGCTGAGGCAGGGGACGAAGGGTTTAAGACAGAAAGGCCTGGGTGAACAAAAATGTTTTCAAGGATTTGCGAAAAATGGAGTACTGGGTGAGGGACCTGAGGTGGAAGGGAAGGGAATTCCAAAACACAGGGGCGAGGGTAGAAAATTTAGAGCCGCCCTGTTTTTTTTTCCTATAACGAGGGGCTACTAAAAGATGTTGGGCCGAGGAACGAAGGTCTCTGCCGGGAACGTAGGTTTTAATGGCTGAAGATATAAAGATTGGGGCCAGGCCAGTCCTGGCCTGAAAAGCCATGCAGCCTAGTTTGAACAAGGCGCGTTCCCGGACAGGGAGCCAGTGAAGGGTCTTCAAAAGGGGAGAGGTATGGTGGAATTTGGGGAGACCGAAGGCCAGGCGGGCCATGGGTGGCGGAGCAGCGGCGCAGGATGACTGGCGCATCCCTGGGGATGCGCCAGTCATCATAAATCTGCCCCTAAGTACTTTAACGATAGGCTATAAGCAGGGCCACTGTAATTATGCGATTGTGCGCCTGCTGTGTTTTTCGCAGAATTATGGTTTTGCCGCATTTGCCCCTAATCCATCAACTGCTGCATAATCTTCAAATTTTAACAAAAAAAACCCTAGCTCAAACGGCTCAAAGGTTACTAAAAACACAGCGCTGTGTTGCTGCGCAGTGGAAGGGACTTTGCAAAGGTTGTCTGGCCACGTTTCTGTTTCTTCTTGCTATATTTAGGCATTAAACTATTAGCAATGAGGTGCAGCCTATGTCCAGACAATGTGACTAAGTGTAAAAATGACAAAATAATACTATCACAAATGTGCCGCGTAATTTGCCTTTTCTTGCTGATAATTTAGTCAACCCTGCCACATTATTTGGCCTTCCTCTGCCGCATAATTTCAGTGGTACTGGATATAAGTAGCATTGGGGAGAGATTGAGTATCAAGGTAGGGGCGAGAAGACAAGGGGCTACAAAGAAATGGATAAGAGTAACTGTGGAAATCAGCTGAGAGAGGAAAGGGTGGTGCCATGACAACGAGTCCTGCGACAGAGGGGGTGATTACTTTGAGAGTACTTTTGACAGCGTGCTCGCAGGAAGGGCAATGAAAACGCAGACGACCGGCAGAAATAGCTGCCAGATATATTACCTCTTGTCACCGATTTGGCCGTGAAACGCAATCGCACGAACGTCTACTGTATTTCCGTTTCCGTGAAAGGCTTTGTGTCAATCATATCTGAAAAAAAAAGAAGTGTGCGTTTGAGCAGCGCGTCCGTTGGTGGTACAGTGTCTTCTATTTACTGTGGAACACTGATTGAACTTGTCCTGCCAATAAAGTTCGTTTGAACTTGAATTAGTGAGGGGGTGCTGGCCGTGGCCAGAGAGGCAGCACTGAAAAGAATAACGCGCGAGAGCATTAGATAGTGAGAAAGGTGTAAAGCAGCAGGGAGCCGGTGGGGGGGGGGGGGGGGGTTAAAAGGGTGCGAGAGAGAGTGCTTGGAAGGCTGGGAAGATGAGGACATGCGTGTGTATAGAAGGAAAGCAAATGAAAATTACAGGGGTGGGAGAGATAGGAGGGAAGGAGGAAAGTTAAAAAAGAGGAAGACTAGTGGGAAAAGGAGTGAGTGGGGCGTCATGCAAGCCGAGGGAGGGAGCCGTTGTGAGAGCAGCAAACATCCCGAGAACTGGTTCACACACAAGAGCTCAGAGAACTACGCAGAGCCCGCAGAGCCGGGCGAGGGAGAGGGTAAAAGATAGCTAGAGAGAGAGGAGCGTCCGAAATGAAGAAGAGAGGGAGAGCGTTGGCAAGAGAGAAAGAGAGGGTTAATGAGATGGGTGGAGAAAGATCGAAAGGGAGAGAAGTTGAGGAACAGGTTTAGAGGCAGAGACAATCAGAGTGATGGAAAGGGAGAACGCACGAAATTGGGGAGGGAAGACGAGGGAATGAGAGGCAGGGAATGAAAGAGTGAGAGACAATGAGTCATAGACAGTGAGAGGAGGATAGCAAAGGTAAGAAGGGGAAGAGACAACGCGCGAAGTAGAGGGCGAGAAAGTTTGGAGTGGGAGAGAGAAAGTGATTCCACTGGAGGAGACTACAGTCACCAAAAGTCATGCCGCGGCGCCCGGCTCGCCTCGTCCCGCCCTGGGATGCGCCTGTCTGACGGCTGTCTGTGCCTTCACTTGAGGCGGTAGTTTCGGCGGCGCCGTTGCCTCCGCGCTCTGCGCTGCTTCGCAAAGTACGGCTGGTGACAGCGCGCCGAGAATGTTGTATCGACCGAAAGCACTGAGCCGATGATAGTTCCCGAGACGGATCGGGCACGGGAGAACAGCTGTGGTTGTGAACTCAACTCTATCGCCGACAGTTTGAAGTAACCCAGAAGTCCCCATTACATGGAAGATACAGTTGTTAGCTTCATTTCTAGCGCTTGGAAGTATCCCCGGATGTGACCTGCATTTTCCTCAGCCTGCCGTATCCGCGGATGTGTTTTTCCTTCCACCACATTGAAGTAACCGCCGGATGCAAACTGTGCCCCCAGCAGATCGGGATACGGATACCCAAGTACAGCTGTTGCCCACTCTTGGAGGCAAAGCTATCTGACAGGTCCTGCTGACGCCATGACCGGGGTGCGGCTGAACTGGACTCTCCTGTGACCAGTGAGGGGAGAGGATTCAGCTCCCTCCTGGGGACCCAGGGATCCGCGTACCCCAATGTCGGCCGAGGTGCGGCTGAAGAAGCTGGAGGAGATGGTGCTGGACAGAAGTTTCTTGGGCTTGGAGACCCTGCTGGACCTGTTGCTTTGCGTCCACCACGAGCTCAGCACCTCGCCCCTGGCGCAAGAGAAGTACATTGCAGACTTTCTGCAGCGCGGTAAGTCAGCCCGCTAAAGCTTAGTGCATCCAAAAACTGTGAGCCCAACCCGGGGGGCAGTGCCCATGGCATGCACTTTGTTGGGCACAAGATTGTGGGTGGGGTGCACAAGCTGGATGTGAGGTGCTAAAAGACATGAGAGAAGGCAGGGTCTGATACCACTCTCAGCATTCACCTGATGTACTTTGTCTAGTTCATCTTGAATTTTGTACCCAGTTCCGGAGCCCTCTTCTTAATTTATTTTGTCTGTAGTTCTGAAGCCCTCATCTTGAGTTTTGCTTGATTTTGGAGGCATTATTATGAGTATTGGCCACAGTTGTTGAGGCCTTCTCATAAGTACTCCCTCCGTTTCTGGAGTTCTCACCTTGACTTTTTTGTACAGTTCTGAAGAACTCATCCTGAGTTTTATCTGTAGTTCTGGAAGCCTCATCTTGAATTATGTTTACACTTCGTGAGGCTTGGTCTTGAGTGTTATGTACAGTTATGGAAGCCTCTTTGTGAGTTTTAAGTACAGTTCTTGAGGTCTCATCTTGACAGATCTGGAGGGCTCATCTTGAGTTATGTGTACGGTTCTGGGGCCTCATATTTCATTTTGTGGACAGTTCTGGAGGCCAGATCCAGAAGAATAGATACATTTTTTACACATGCCCAGAACTGCTGGAGAAAAATGGTGCATGCTTTAAAACTACAAGAGCTATAAAGGGAGATTGAATATTCAAAACAGGAAGGGGTACTGGGAGGTGTTTGCGTTCTTAAAGAGGACATGTAGAGCACTTGAGGTAACATTTCCTTGCTGCACTGTTCTGGTGCCGGCGTTAGTCACAGTATCTAATGGGAGCAGGGGAGGGTTAAAGATCATAACAGAAAATATGCTTTCTGATGGAGGGCAATGCATGACTATAGCAGCCTCCTGGTAGAAGAGGTGCGGAATAAAAAACAAATGAAAAAGGTCTTGATGCACACAAGACTAAAAAATGCAGAGCAAGCCAACAGCCATGTATGGTGTGTATGAAGAGCCAGCAAAAGACAGACTGGATGGGCCTGGTGGTCCAGCTCTTGCTAGATCTAATTTTACGGGAAGCGATAGGTTTCTTACTATCTGCGCCATAAGTGCTCGATTCACAAAACCTTTTTCTGGGAATAATTGTGTCATACACGTGACCTAGATGTGATTTATTCCAGAATTTTCCAAGGGTTTGAAACACCGCAAAAAGTTTTGTGAATCAGCCCATTTGTGCAGAGTCAGGGGGTGGTACTTTTATCCTGTGCTTAAAGCACGGCAACAGGCGATTGGTATTTCCTGCCCTGTAATATTTGCGGAGACTCATTCTTAGCACTTCATGCAAAATAATAGGTGCAGAGACTCGAATGTGGCACTTTTTTCTGTATAATGAGGTTATCAACTAGAGTTTGGTATTTCATGCTTTGCAGATACTCATGTTTGCCAGTTTCTGCTGAGTATCTGTAGAGTCGTGAACACTTTCACCTTGTCAGGTTAAGGACTAATACGGCCTCTAGCATATCAGTTACTAAGTGCGGGTTGATGTAGATGGTCTCCCAGCCAAGACTCCACACGTGTTTAATCACGGCACTTAATAGGCTTTCAAATTTAATTTATCTTTCTTCCTTTATTATTAAAGTGTTGTGACTCAGGTTTTGTATTTTGTTCATTGTAAAAAGTGAAGTCACTCAGGTTTAGTACTTCATGTAATTGCAAGTGCAGAGGCTCAGATTTGGCACTTTGCGCAGTACCAGGTTAGCAACTCCGCTTTAGTATTTCTTGCTCAATAATAGCGCAGTAGCTCAGGCTGGTTTGTGCTCTCTTATAGTAAGTGCAGAATTTCAAGTTTGGTAATTCCGGCACTGTGATTGATGTTGATGCTAAAGTTGATACTTCCTGGTCTGTAATAAATGCCACTATACAGTATTTGCAAGTAACTGCTATATTGTACCCGCCACATTCAATTCTTGGTTATCCTCCCTCAAAACAAAAATTTCATTTTCTGCTGTACAGTCATTGCAGTCCTCTTACAGTAAGGTCTAACTTCTTGGAGATTCTCCTGTAAAGGTGCAGTACTATCTCTACTCCATGTAGCTCCTGCTCCATAAGTGCAGATGTATAGCTCTGTACTTTTTCTGAGTAAATAATTGTACGTGGTCTTTTCGTTACTTCTGTACACATGGAGGTCTTGTTTGGTCAGGTTAGAAACAGCTTTAGTGGTTTTGCAGAACTTATATAATGAGTACACCGATAGAGGCACCAGGTTAACCACCCTCAGCCATTGGGTGTTGTAAGTGCCATTCACACGTTGATCAGCCCACACTACAGCCACTGGCTGTTGTAAATATTATTTAGAATGTCTGAAATATTGTCAATTCACCAGCATATGTCCATTTTGTTTGGTACATTAGGTATGTGATTCAAAATGAAAAGAGCCCACATTTTTTTCCTGACTAAAATAAAATAAGAGAATTGTTTACAAAAAAAAGTACCATGTCCATTCTGTAAAAGCTTATGGGTATCTTTATCCTCTCTTCAAAATGGAGACAGTGTGCTGCCAACTTCACGGTATGGATGGAAGGGCATAGGCAGTCCTCAGGCTATGGGCTTATGCAGGCCAAGGCCTAGGGAAGAGGTATTATGTTTAGACCACAGGTGCTTGTAGAGAGTTGTCGCATGCACAGACGGCACCTCTTCGCACACTGCGCTGGAATGGTGTTGGGAAGGAGACAGCCATCATCAAGCAGTTTCTTCCTGAAGTGTCGCAAGAACATAACATGCTCATAACTAGAGACTCTCTGCCTCTTCGTTAATCCATCAGAGAAGTTCTTTCCATGAGTGGGCTTATGCACAAAAGCCCGTTTTTCCTAGATTACTTTCGTAGAGGACGTACTCTTTGGAGAAATTTCTGAAAACATTTCTAGCTGTAGTAAAGACTGATTCTCCTATAGCCGGCTTATCCTAGGAGAGAAGCATTATTTCAGAGGACGTTGCGCCAGCTGATGCAAATGATAAGCAATTCAAAATATTCTATCATGAGGGCATACATAGCATTTAACTTTCCCTTAGGGACATTCGTCTATGCAGCCTGAACTGTCCAGTTACATGATTTCCAGGTGTTGGCTGAAGAAATGCAACTGGGAAAAGGCGGTGTGCCGCGGCTTGCTTTTATAGAAAAAGTCAGATTCCAATCTGATGTGTTAATTGATAGTTTGTGTACATCTGCAACATCAGTGTCGGACATTGGAGCCGGTTGATATATCTGTATGAGATCCTGGAAAGATCTCGGAATGTTTTGTTGAAAAATCTACCCTTTAATGAAGTAAAGGTGTTTGGCCCTCTTGAAGACTTTTTGCGAAGAAGTCAGAAGAGGGCTGCAAGTTTTCAACTCCAATCTATCCTCCTTCCAGAAGCTTTGGTTTTGTTTTCCCTGGACTTTTGGTGTTCCACCTTCATCTGCTGTGGTCTTTAGTCAGGCCTTTCATTGCAGGGGCTGTAGCAGGGTTGGCCCTTTCAATGTCAAGTCCCAGGTCCAAACCTTAATCAAGCCTTCTACTCACAGAACCCCAAAATAAAGACCATACCAGGGATGTAGAGTGAAGACTTCGGTACTTTGGAGAAGTCATGCAGTCAACACTGATGGATCCTTGGGTTCTCCAGGTAGTGGAGAGTGGGTATCGCATCAGATTCTTAGCCATTCCAACAGATTTCTTATAACTAACTCCTCTCTGTCCTCTTAGGTGTCAAGGGGTGATGACGAGTATTCTGGACTTGGTCAACAAGGGTGCAGTAGGACAAAGGAATTGAAGAAGAAAAGGCCTAGTGGGGTTATTTATTGATGTTTTAATCCAAAAGCCTTCAGGTAATTTACATCCAATTATTGACTTAAAGAAAGTCAATGCCGACATCTCATGTTCAAAATGGTTACCCTTGAGAACATCATACCCCTAACAGTCCTAGGTGTTTTTCTGGCCTCTCTGGACCTTTTTGAAGCTTACCAACTGTTGGACCTGTCAGCCTTGGTGTTGTACCCCCAATGTTTTTCCTTCAATCCTCCTGTTTGGCTGACTTTGTTTTTGCTGGCCTTAGGACTCTGCTCACATTAACACTGCTAGCCAGTGCTACAGTGCTTGTGCTCTCTCCCTAAAATATGATAAGATTGGATTCCACCCAATCGGCACATTTCATTTACTTGAATGCCTTGTAAGGTGGTACTACATTTACCCATGGCTTCTAAATTAAATGCCACTAGTGGGCCTGCAACACTCATTGTGCCACCAACGTAAAAAGCCTTTTAAACATGCACCAGGCCTGACATTCCAGCTCGTATGTGCAGTATTAAACTGCCAATTCAGCCTGGCAAAATAAGCCTTTTTCCAGGCCTACATTTTTGTGGGATCTTTCTGGTGGTGTGTTTTCACTTTATTAGTGTTTGAAGTGCTGCATACATACTTTACAAATTGCCTCTATTATGTTTCAATTATATTTCTATCTCAAGCTTAATTGCTTTTGTGGCAAGCTACCAGAGGGGTAAACATAGGTTAATTTGGGGTTTGATTGTGTTTCACCCTGACAAGAATTGTGGTTGCTGCTTAAGTAGGGTTTCATCACCATCAACCAGTAACCATATGTCCTAGACCTACACATCCTGGTTCATATAGATTCCAAGAAATACCTAAGATTGTTTACTGTAGGAAATTATTACCAGTTTTGCTTGCTTCCATTTGATCAACCCTCTGCCCCAGGAGTATTCACCAAAGTACTTTCTCCTCTGATGGGTAATCGACATCTCATGGTTTGCTACTGTTTTCTAACCTGGATGACTAGCTAATCTATGCCTCTTCTTTTTCTAAAGTTGGTTTACAAACCTCTAACACAGCATAGATTCCTGTTGAGCAAAGAAAAATCCAAACTTCTATCAGTCCAAAATGCCCATTTCATAAGATCCCTGTTAAGAATGGACTTAGGTACTGTATTCCTCTCCCCTCTGAGACAAGAGCAATTCATGTGTAGGCTACGGTCTGTTCTCTAGTATCTGGAAGCCTCTGTTAGGCAGTGGTTGAAAGCTCAGTGAAACTTGTCTGCTGCTCTTCTGTGGTTCCCTAGGCTTGATTGCATTTGTATCCCCTGTTGAATCACCTCTGAGCTCATTGGGATCCAAGTTCAAAAGATTTTGAGACAATGATTCTTGCCTTGCCGTCTAAGTCTCAAAAACTGCAGTGGTGGTTGGATGCAACTCATTTAGCTGTGGGAATTCAACCAGGCCACACGTATTTATGTAAATGATATGGGCAGCTCACGGGTCCCCAGAGTAGCCCACCTGACAAAACTCATAGGCTCCTAGGTGGAGAACAATCTTCTGTGTTTGACTGGAATCTGTCTCATGGGAATGTCGAATTGGCATGAAGATAGCTTGAGCTGTGTTTTCCTGTCCTCTGCGAAAAACCGTCTTTGCCTTCCACCTTTCCTCTTGATTCAGAAGAGGTGCTGGAAACCATTACTGGACCTGTTTGCATCCCCCCAGGGTGACCACCTTCTCAAGTTGTGTTTCCTTCTCCTATCCTAGCAGGGCTGGGCTGGGAAGGGGATGCATTGAGTCTAAAATGGCACAAAGAGCTTCTCTATACATTCTCTCCTTTTTCTTTGTTAAGCAGGTTACTCGGGTACTCCAGAAGATCAGAGATGAGTGATCAGAGGTTCTGCTAGTGGCTCTATCCTGGTGGTGCAGATCTTGGTACCCTTTGTTTCAGCAGTTGGTGTTTCAACCCCTGTGGATTTTTCCAATCCATCAATCCTCCATCTCATATCCCCTGATGTCAGAAGCGGGTTTTCAGTGACTGTGTCTGGGGATCTGGAAATTCAAAGGTTAAGATTACAGTCTTTTGGCTGTTCAGCTGCGATAGCCATCTCTTCAAAACGCTAGGAGTCAGAGCACCCTTGGAGTTTATGAGACACATCATGTTGGGACGGAAAAGTTCTCTGCATGGTTAAAGACGTGTACCCTTGAGTGCCCAACTGCACTGTTGTCTGGAAGCCTAATGCTGATTTTTCATCATAGGCGAACATGGATCATGGGTGTGTGCTCTGACATAGGCCTGTCTCATGGATTGATCGAAAGAGGAGCCCAAAGTGGTACCCTCATAGGGGTGGAAGGCTACCCCCTTCACCAAGAGTTAAGCAGCACAGGCGTGGTGGTGACAGCAAGCCATGTAGTGATCAGTAGTAGTGAACAGGTCCTTTTACCCTGTGTCACAGAAGTGAGGCCAACAGGCTCACTCACCTTTTAAAAGTTTCCACTGCAGTGTGCTTAACTCACCTTTGGCTTACATCAGATAGATGTGGACTGTGCGAGAGTAGTGACTTTGAGCTGGATATATGTGCCCTGGGAAGGGTACATTACAGGGATAGAGCAGTAGCACTGTGCAGTATATGTGTGGATAGTACATGTAATGGTTTTATGCATGCCTCAGAGCAATACCCTACTGGAGATATGTAGTGCTGTGCAGTGCATGCACACGTAAAGCATGTGCTGTGTGTGCTTTCACGAAGTACAGTACATGAAGGGTGAAGTGTGAAGTGTTGTGCACATGGTGAGTGTGTGAGCTGGAATTGTGGGCTTTTGGAAATAGCAGACCCTGGTACAATACAGAAAAGATACAATACAGACCAGTGCATGCAGGCTGATGTGTGTGCTGAATGTATGTGTGTCTGTAATGGCACAATGCATGGAGGTAACAGTGCTGGGCGATAAATGTGCTTTAAATGTACACTAGATGCAAGTGTGCCTGCAATGATACATTACATAGAGGATCCTGAGTTACATTTTGGGAAGTCCAGGCCTGCCCGGTGAAGACACGAGTAGTAGAGGAATCTCCCCCAAGACAGATTTGTGTATTGCTGCATTCCTGTGCGCTGGATGGGATGCACATTGGAGGATGGAACTCTCCCCTTTATACTTCAAAAGTTTGCTCTTTGATTCAGTGATCGATCACAAGGAAGGGGCCTTGACACAACTCAGGAAGGCGAAGGGTCTGATAAAGCACTCATAAAGAGTTGGGGTGGGAGCCAGGGATTTACCTGTGGCTGACATCCAGGTGTGAACTCTGGTCACTCCCATAAACTCTGTTGCAGGACAATAGGCTTTAGTGCTTTGCCTGCTGTTACAGACAGACTTTCATGAGGAAAGTAGAAACAGAAAATCGTACAATTCCAAAGAATCAAAACTCCAATATAAAACGCCAAAGACTCAGACCCTACATCACATTTTGGTGTCTGGAAAAGGACTATTAGAAGGGGAAGATGAGCCCCCAAACGTTGCCATCTGCCAAGCAGCCAGATGGGCTTTGTGATGAGGAAAAGCTCTGCAAGACATCTGCCTGTGACCAGGACTGGAGGCCAAGGATGGCTTGTCTCCCCGCTGGTTGAGGAGACATCACCCGGGGGAACACAAATCACCTCCCCTGGAGCCAACAGCACCAGCACCAGCCTGCTTGCCAAGACCAGTGTGCCTTGTGAGGAAGAGGAGAGTGTTGGAAAGAGCGAGGTCTATTGCGGTGCCCTACCGAGAGGACGTCCTGTGCAAGGTCTGAAGAGTACGTCTGAGCACCGATCGGGTTGTTGCCCCTGTGCAGGAACTTTCTGGTGACCTCCGTATGCCAGGAGAGGGTCACAATAATCTGAGCCATGTAAGCTGCATTGTGCGCAAAGCGCCAGGCTACACTGCATTGCCACGATGACTCCTATGCCAAAGGGGGAAACCGTTGAAATTATTTGGGCCAGGAGTATGAGACTATGCCGATATCAGTAACCCTGTGGGCCAGAACAAGCTGCCATAGTGAAGGTGATCGCATCAGAAAAGTCTGCACCTAGAACGTGAGTAAAGCAGCGACCCCATATGCCAGGAGGGCCTGCCTGTACCACTGTACCACGAGTTTGGGTCATTGCCCTAATAGGAGAATTACGGCTGACAGATTTCTTGAGGACCGCTAGGACACCACCGAAGATGCTGCAACTTTGCTGGGGTTCAATTCGGAAGCCGGTGGATCAAAACCCCCACCCCACCACCTCTCCCCCATGCCTCCCTTCCACCGGTAGGGGAAAAGTTATTTAACTCATGTTTGCCAAGCAGGAGCAGCTCCCATCATTGGAGCGAACCTGCTGCACTGCTCGAAGGGGAGAGTCTAGTAGGTCGGGCCCTGGGACATCAGGAGTAAATGGCTTCCAGCACCATGGTTGGGCCTAGTAGCCTCTGCGTGCCCCGTGGCCCTCTGAAAGGAGTTCTGACAAACTGGAAACAGTTTTATACTTAATAATATTTCAAGGTTCTTCTAACTTCCCCTGTGAGAGTGGAAAGATCTTGGAATTTTTAAGCTATCCTTTCTTTCTGGAACTAATTGTGTCTGGGGGGCATATGTATGAAAATCCCTGTTTGGGATTCTCAAATAGCGATTTTTTGCGAATCGCTATTTGAGAATTGCAAAAAGGGATGTATGTAAAAAAATTGCAATTTTTTTAGCGCTTTCTCAGTATTCCTTAATTGCGATTAGGAAATTGCAAAATCGCAATTAAGAAATACTTTTCCATTCATTTCTTTGGGCCAGGAGGCCCAAAGGAATGAATGGGAAGTCATTCTCAATTTACGATTCGCAATTTTAGAATCGCAAATTGAGAATAATTTCAAGGGTGCAAGGGTGTCATAAGGACACCCTGATGCACCCCTAAAATTTACATATGTGCGCATATGGCGCCCATACATGCCCTAAGGGCGCCACAAATGGCGCCACAAATGGCAAAAAGTGCATTTGTGAAAGAAATCGCAACTTACCACCAACTTGAAGTTTGTGGTAATTTACGATTTCTTAAGGAGAAATCGCAAAACTTGAGTGGTTGCTGCATAGCATTTAAGGAATCACAATTTGAGATTCCTTAAATGCTTACGCAAAATTAAGGAATCGCAAATTTTGAGTTGCACTTTTCCTACTACATCCTGTTTTGCAAATTTTTAGTCGCAAACGCTGCTTTTTTGCGATTCGCAGCATTTGTGACTAAAAATCCCGTCCATACATATGCCTCTGGGTTACATAGACGATGCGCACCTATTAGAGTATTCAGGGGCTCTGGTATTTCCTCTTTTGATGTGCTGACAGCTCTTCTTCCTACAAGCTCCTTTTTGAGACGCCCAGTGATTCTTACACCATTCCCTTCGTGGAATTTGCCCCTAGTCCAAAATAAACTTCTGAACTTTTACTTTTAGTCCCTTTAACATTTCTTAGTCCGAAGTTTTTTGTGTCCCTCTCATCAAGTCGCAGACTGGGGGAGATTGGAACTCTTCTTTTCCAGGAGCCATGTCTTAGATTTTTCTCAGATAAGGTTGTTTTAAGGCCTGAACCCTCTTGTTTTTACTTAGGTGGCTTCATCTTTACATATGTCTCCAGATCTTATTTTGCATGCATAGTTTCCGTCCTCTTTCAAGATGCTCTGCAGCATTACCTTGACCTGCATAGTGCTTTAACCTTCTACATGCAGAGGACAACCTCTTTATACAAAGTTGATTTCCACTTTGTCAGTTTTGGTTTATCCAGTAACTGTTATTGCCCTTCTACTGCCATCTTGAGTAGGCGCATAAGAAAGACCATCATTGTGGTCCATCAGTAAGCAGATTTACTTCTTCCACCAACAATTAAGGGTAGTTCCTCAAGAGGCATTTCCTCCTCATGGGCAGTTTGTAGGGAGACTCCTTCATCTGTTATTCAGTTAATTGGGCTTTTCCACATGCATTCCTATCACATTAAAAATTAGGAATGGGGGAAGTCATGAATCCTCTTTTGGTTCTTGTGTTTTAGCTGCAGTACAGTAAAATGCATTAAGTGCTATCATTGAATTTGCAAATAAACAGGCACACTGTGTTGAAGATTACTGTGTTTAAATTCACTTCTATAGCAAATGTTATAATTCTTGGGGATATGCTCATGCTATGAGGACTGGGACAAAGAATACCAATGATTATGGTCTAATTATTCACCAGTAATTTTCATATCTCCAAGTCTGAGGCTTCCTCGTATAGTCCTAAATCCCTGCCGTCGGTGGCTACATATTTCGTTTAGATTTTTCGGTAATTTCTTTTAGATATTCTAATGCTTGATATCTGGAATTGGAATGTTTGACCCCACCTTTATGCTCACGGCTCAGGATGAGGCTCTGGTATACCTATTGTTTGGGTGGATTCTGCACCCTGCTCACACAGTTCATGTTCTGAGGACTGCGACGAGGATGAGAAGGATTTTGACTAATGAAGATTACCAGTAAGTAATCTGAGCCTGTAAGGTGTGGTGTAATCATAGGGTTTGGCTTTCCGTGTGAATCCTTAGGATAATCGGTCTGTGGCATGACACATTTGGTGCAGTTGGCACTTGCTGTTGAACCAGACCAGCTTGTTTTTCATTCAGTCCTCAAGGATGCCATTGTGTTGCTAGGCATTACTGTTTTTCACTTGTGACACGTGACGCTGACATGCTGAGCCATGAATCTTTTTTTGGTTTGAGATTGATATGTAAGATTTTTTTCAGGCCTGTCTAGTTTAGCCTTAAACTTTCTTTTTTTAAGGTTGTGTTTCGTATGAAATGGTTTACAGATGATGGCAGTCTTATGCAGGATCCTGGCTAATCCCTGTCTTTGCGACGCCTATCAAAGGGCTTTAGCTGGAGAACATATGACTGGTCCTTCCCCAGACACGTGACTGTTCATGACTTTTCATATACTTTATTCATTTTATTCCATCCAATCAAACTGTTGTTCAAAAAGTCACATTTTGACTAAATAAAGCAAATATTTCCAAACAAATTCTAAGAAATCCCAGCATTGCAACTTCTAAAACGACTCATATAGTAAAACCAGCCTATTGAAATTTCTATACTTAAACATTTACTAAGAAGATTTCAATATTTGAAATAACTCAGTGAGCACTTAATAAGGTTCACTGCCCACTTACTCGATGTTCCATAAATAAACAGAGAGTTCATATCTTGTCATCAACAATATAATTCACAGCAGGGAGGGTGTTCTACACTTGAATATTCAGAATGTGAATGGTTTTCATTCACTACCCCAATTCCCGATATACACCTTGATGGAATTTAATTGTATTTTGCATATATTATTTTGTTTTTGGATTTATGGGCGTTGTTAGGAGATCAAGTCCTCAGTAACAATTTTCATCTGATTTAAATATGACCTTGCTGTTCATAATTGCTTTTGGCAGCTGATGTCCAGCCAGTCAGGATATTTAATGGAGATAGCGGCTGCAGGTATTAGTGATTATTGGTAACAGAACTGTGATTAAATGTTCAAGCATCAATGAAGGTTGTCTTCATTCTTCCTGTACCTTGATGGCTATTTGTGCAAATAGACGCTTTTCCCGAGCCTGGTGTTGTTTGTCGTTACAAATGTGTCAGACAGAGAACATGACTTACAGGAGGCACAATGCAAGCACAGAGTGTGTTTCCTCTCCCTCCTAGTACATCTCTGTACCAAGACCATCTTCAGCTTTTCATGGTATTCCCCATTCCCTGTTTGCCCTTTGGTCTCCATGACTGCACATAGCCACAGCGTCAAGTCGGACAGCACATGGATAACAAGCAGCAATTGAACTAATTAGGGAAGAGTCGAAAGGGGTGAGACACCGCCTTATAGCAGAGCAGCGGAGGGAGGTCTTGGAGATCTGGGAGGACCCGGCACAGGATAACATCATTGAAGAAAGTTGTGAAGATGGGAATCGGTCTGAGGAGGAGAGCAATGATGCAACTGAGCACCCTAATAGGTGTGATGTCCCCCTTGGGGACATCTAGACATAAGGAGGACACCGGAGATGGGTATAGTAGTGTCTATTTAAATGAAAAGGGGTGGGGCATTTCCCATTTGCCCATACTGCCCTCTAGGGCCCCCTTGTGCAAACCCAAGATGCGTAGTGTATTATATGCTGGTCATCGATTTGACAGGGAGTAGTCTGAGTTCCCTCCCCTCCCCCCTCCTTATGGGAGTTCAATCCCCTGAACTATAGCATTACCCAACCCTCATGCACAAGTTAGTTACAAATGGTTGGCTTTTGTTTGCTACCAAACTGAAGGCATTCCTATAAATCCCTTCCTGAGCTGGGTTGAATATTCTTGAAAACGGTAAAACCCTACATGGATCAGGTAGTTTGCCGCACTGACACGGTTTCTGAAGTTACCAAGGACACCAATTATTATTAATACACTATATAGCATGTTATTAACGTGTTTACAGATATATGATTTGACTGGGGAGTACCCCACAATGCTTTGCTAAGCTCTTTTCTGAAATGTGTCATGTACGATGCTAGTAACTTGTTTGCCTCCCTGTTACTACATTAAATGCCAATAAAAATATGTTTGGAAAAACAAGTAGTATACTGTAATTGAACAGTAGCAAATCTGAGATCATTGTGATTGGATGTCAGAGCAATCTAAGCAGTATGCATGTAATAAATACTGACCTGCCTGTTTAGGTTGAAGCCTACCAGACAGTGCAGACGGCATCTCAGGGACATTAAGAAAGCTACCCTAGGAATGCATTCCGCCCCTTGCTCGTCATTGGTTTTGTGGTTTGTAACTCACATTTGCTTGGTTTCTATTTGCTGGCTCTATTTGTTTTAGGCTGTCTGGCTTGAGTTTGTCCCTTCTGTTGCCCAAACCCTGTTTACTGTATTCTTCCAACAGTACTGAATTTCTGCAAACCGGCCTTTAAATCTTGTTCTTATCTTGCCACATTTGCTGTGGATTCAAAGACAGAGATCAAATGTCAGGCTCTGTTTTTCAGGGAGCTTGATGTTTATACTTTTCTTTGCCAGACTTCAAAGTGAGAGGATTTATGTGCCAATCAGGCTGGCTGCTGATGGTCTGCTTAAGGAAAGTTGTACAATGTTATTTTTTCTAGCATATAACAACATTTAAATGTCTCTAAAAAGAACTGTGCCGATATTTCAGTATATATCAGAAGTAGAAAAGCACAAATGAAGCACATTTTTGGTAATTCTGAAGTGTGGTTGAAACAAATATTTTAACACGATCAAAACTAATCAATACACTAAGTGATGAAATTTCCACACATTATTGTTCGTGCCACACTTCTATCAATAATACTTATGCCTGTGCTTATGTAATGGTCATTTCAATTGAAGATGTGTTGTCTGTAATGGCAGTGTTCTACCACACCATGCTCACTCCACTTTTCCCCCATTCCACTCTACCGTGCACCAGCCCATGCCTCTGCAAAATACTCTGTACCACTCCACACAACGCCACTCCACTCTATGGCACTTCTCACTGCGTTACTGCACTCTACTCTACGCCACTTCATTCATTCTATGCCTCTCTACTCTACTATAATAATAAAACTCTGGGTCTACAGGGTTATTGCCAGAAAAATATGCACACTTCTGTGTGGATGTTTTTGAGCTACCCATAGGTGGTGTAGGGCAATGTTCCTATTGTGTGTAATTTAGAATTGCACATAAAATACTACCTCTGTGTAAGTAATGGTGTGCATAGTGGTGAAAACAAAACATTTCACCATAATTAGACATTCCACTATACATTTCTTCACATTCAAATCCAGTATACTATTCGAGGTCATCAAGCAAAGATTTGACTGTACTGGTGTCCTAATTATCAGAGATGCTGCTACAAGTAATAATATGATTCAGGGATATTTTAAATACATATTGTATCTGTAAAGTTATTGTCAGTCCAAAAATATCATATTGTACCTTATCCCAAACAATCCATCAAGTACCGGTTCTGTTTAAATTTTCACCACGGACAGGTCTCTTCAACTTTGTGTGATAAAGAATGAAGTTCAGTACCACAGGTTACCAGTTCAACAGCAGAGTGTTGTAAGAGATAGTGCCCATTTAGAAGCCTAAAGAACACTGACACAAAACCAATTCAAAGGAAGAGCAACGAAATGTACATCCAAATGTAAATCCAAGGAGGAACAAAATTTGTATTTTTCAGCAGATTATAAAAGCACAAGTTCCATGCGGTGGTGGATCTGGTGAATCCGAAGAAATATCATCATAGTCAGCAAAATAGCCAGAGGCTATCTGTGCAAAAACAGGAACCTCGTGTGGTGGTATAGACTTGGTAGTTAACACTTAAGGTGGTTCATAATCAACAACTTAGTTTTAGGTACATGTTGTTGAAACCTGTGTATTGATAGATGTAACTGAAAGTAGCAAGACTTCAGAATCAATGATCCCGAGCCGAGGAGTAGAAACCTCAGTGTCGGTTAAAGCTTGTATTGGGGTTTCTTGTATGGTAGTGAGAGGAGGCAGGTAACTATCCAGGAGCTTTCGATGTCTACTATGCAGAACCGGCCACACAGTGTGGTTTTATGAGATCAATTGATACAAATCTCTTGTGTTTACAACCAGCATAGGGCAGTAAAAGTAGAGTTCTGGTACCTTCGATTGTTTTGACAGCCACAGGTGCTCTGTATGATGGGCCAAATTCTTTTTTGTACACAATCTTCTCTCAAACCAGATACCTGATCTTTGAAATTCATCCAGAAGTTGCTGGTTTTCTCTTCACCTCGTTAGTGGCAGAATGTTTCTGTAGCTCGTTGCTTTGCTCGTCCCAGAATTCTTTCAGTTCCTGTAAGACAGCCAAACATTTACTGATATCAAAAGGTGTTACCGTCACCACTGTACTTGGATTGTCAAGGTCTTGAACCCATATCTTGACATCAACAGAACCTCATAGGGACTACCCAAGAATCTTCTTGGTGGATTTTTTAAGGCTCTTGGTACCTCATACAGATGGCGAATCCAACTATGACCTGAAATTATTACTCTACCTGTTACAGACTGCGTTTAGTCATGATTTTTCCTTTCCACTATTGCCTTTACCTCAGTATGATAGGGGAGGAATAGTGCACAGCCACACCCAAGGTACTCATAGTTTGAGTTTGAGTTTAAAACATTTATAGAGCGCAAGTACACCTGGCGGTTTCATGGCGCTGTGAGGAACTGAGTCCAAGAGGGTAAGGAGATTGGGGAGGATGAGGAGAATGGGGCAGTTATGATGAAAAGGCTTGGGAAAAGAGAAAGGTTTTGAGCGCCTTTCGGAAATGCGAATATTGAGTGGAAGATCTAAGGTGGGCAGGGAGGGAGTTGCAAAAGTAAGGGGCAAGTGTGGAAAATTTCATGCCCCCCCACTTTTTACGCCTGAAGCGTGGGACTGCCAACAGATGTTGGGAAGATGAACGTAATTCCCTGACGGGGGCGTAGGCTTTGATTTCCGAGGAGATAAAAGCAGGGGCGGTGCCGACCCGGGCTTGAAAGGTGATACATCCCATCTTGAACAGAGCTCGTTCTCGAATAGGGAGCCAGTGTAAGGACTTGAGGAGAGGCGTAACATGATGGAATTTGGCCAAGTTGTAAACCAGGCGAGCCGCCTGGTTTTGGACCAGCTGTAATCGTCGCATACTGTAGGCGGGCATGCCACAATATAGAGCATTTCCATAGTCTAAGCGGGAGATTACCATTGCCAGGACAATGAGTTTTAGGGCAGAGAAGGAAAAAAATCGAGAGACTTTACAAATGTTGCGAAGTGAAAGAAAGGAAGAGGACACCACCGAGCTGACCTGGGAGTGCAGAGTGAGTAGGTTATTCAATTTGATCCCCAGAGTTCTCACAGAGGAAGAAGAAGAGGGGGGGACCTAGGGAGGGGGGCCAGAAGAGGGAGGACCAGGGACTGGAGCAACCACCTGTCAGAACCAGCTCAGTCTTGTCTGGATTTAACTTCAGGTGGTTGTAATTCATCCAGTCCCAGATAAAGATCATAATAGACTGAAACTTCGCCATGGACTCAGGAGATGGAGACAAGGTGAAAATAAGCTGCAAGTCATCCGCGTAGTTGTAAACGGTGACCTCCATTTGCTGTAGGGCGAAAATGAGAGGGGCAATGTACAAATTAAATAAAAGGGGGGAGAGGGAGGAGCCCTGGGGGACCCCACATTGTACTTTCCGGAAGTCCGCCGAGAAGTCGCCCAGGCGAACTGCCTGGGTGCGGTCCCTCAGGAAGGAGGACAGCCAGACCAAGGCCGAACCTCCGATCCTCGCCGCCCTGACACGAGAGAGTAAGTAACTCATAGTAACTTGGTAAGCCTTAGAGGCAAACACGGTGCCCTGGTCAGAATGGAATGCAGCTACTACAAATGTCCCAATTAAGTCTTGCAAGCCTTTTATAATAGTTCCAGCATCAGCCGATCGCTGTGGCCAAACCCATAGGAATCAAGTGCAGGATTACACTGCTAATAAGATGTATTTAAAAGATCCGTCACTACGTAACTGTCCGCAATGGTCCAAGTAGACACAGGTGAGGGGTTTGTTTGAAACCAAGAGAAGTGTCTGCGGTGGAAATGCTGTGGCAGAGACTTTTATTTGTTGACAAATGTTGCATTCAAGGACGTGTTCTCTGCGCTATTTGTTTAGACCTGGCCACCAGTATAGTTGCCGTAGCAGTGAAACTGTAGCCACCTCACCAGCATGTGCGAAAGCTAACCCCTCATGTGCCGCTATGATTAATTCTGACTTGCACTCCAAATTTGGTATTACTCTATACCCCAGTCCAGGAAGACAAGCAAATGGAATGTTTTGTGGACTTAGTAGGTAGGAGTATTTTGCTTTAAAGGATTTAGGTGATGGGCGCCACAGCATGAAGTTGTGACAGCCTTCATGATGTCTCCTTCTATACTCGTGTTGGAACAAGCCACTTCAAATTTGACAGCAGTTTGCACTGCTACCTTTGTGGCTTCACCAGCTAATGAATTTCTTGCAACATGCATTCCTACACGTTGGTGGCTTAAAGTGTGGTGAAAATAAGCCCATGGCAAATTGCTTTAAGATTTGCCACTTGTCCCCAAAGCAATTTACGCCTGATAGTACAACCTTTTGAGTCTCTGAATCCATTTTGGGTTCAATAGTGTAAATACTCATTGTAAGACTGGACACAAAAATTGGAATCACACACTTTAAGTGTGGGGAATACTGGATCTGTATTCCAAGAACCAGAATTAGAACTTCCAGTTCAACAAGCTGTGCAGAGCAATCACCTAGTTAGTGACACTGAATTTTTTCAGAAGTTGGAATTCGCCAACCCTCATTTTACCCATTACTGCTGCAAAAGTGGTGAGTATTGGTGTTTTGTTCTGACTGCAGGCTGGGCAAACCCATCAGTGTAACCTATAAGGAGGTAAGCCTGTGTTTGTAGTGTAGAGTCAAACATGTAGTCTATATCTGTTGCTGTTAGTGAGTTGGCCCTATGTAACCATCTAGAATGCAAGGTTTTAATGTTGGGAACGCTGGCCTCTAAAGCTCGAATGGGAGTCATGTCAATTATGCATTTCCTCAGAGTTAATGATCTTTCTTTCACTACAGCGGTCTTTACTGCTGTCAGAACTTTTTCTGTTGGTGCAAAATGCATTTCTGCAATGGAATATAAATGCGATTTATAGGCAATTGGTACAGTGTCACCTTTGTTGAATGTGACATATGCATAGCCAGTGCTTCCGGCGATTACGCTGATTGCCAAATTAGTTGTATTAACATGTGTGTGTAAGTGTTTTCCTAGCTGCATGTGAAGTTTGTATTTTGTATGTTCTGGTGTTCAATGGGTGCTTGAAAAGTCTGGACAGATCAGGTCATAAAACAGTTTTACCCATTGTGCATAATTGTGCATAAGAGGGCACACTTCTCTAGAAAGTGTGTCACCAAGTTCTTGCCTTCATTTGATAACTCGTATGCCAAGAACACAACACTGAGATAGGCAATTTTTGATTTATTAAAATTGAATTTGTAGCCAATGTGAGCAAATCCTAGAATTAAGCGATCTTCTCTGGCCAGATGCCTTTCTAAATCATCATCTGTGAGATATATGTCATTGGCATAGGAAAATATTCCATTGTCAAAGCACTGTAACAGTTCTGTTACCCAGGCAGAGAACAAGCCTGTGCTATTCTTATACCCTTGTGGCAATCAACAGAATTGTTTTGTGACACGAGGGTGGTAAATGAAGTAAAAAATGTGCTTTCAGGTGCTATGTTTTTTCCAGAATAAGCCATTTGAAATGTCTAATGTGGTTTTGAATTTGTTCCATACTATATTGTTCATTAGTGCAGCACTGCACGCATTTTGTACTGCAAATGTGCATGTGTGACTAGCTCATAGGGCGTCATATGGGCCCCTAACCTAATAGGGCCCCGAATTGTGTCTGCAACCTCAGAACACGACAACCTTATTTTACCCAAGGAAACCGTGGAAACAGATTCTACACTTTCGTTAATAACTCAGGCATGCCCAAAGAGAGACACAAGTAGTAGGCAAATTGGCATTACAAACATTTAATGAAGCAGTTGTACTCATGTTTAAAATATGTGTGCTGCAATGATTAATTGAATGGAGCAAAACAATGTTACCAGCATTACAAAAATGGTGAACAGATTGAATAATTGAACCATTGTGCCTTTGCATTGGATAATAGGCATACATTTAACTGCACTCCTACCTAGTGCTGCCTATCCTATAAACCATAGGGTGTGCAGGTCTGCCAGAATACCTTAGAGTGGTCTAACTCCCCATTTACCTGCAGGCGTGAGTCATCTGGCAGCCAGCCTTGGTGTAGAACAGGCAGCCTTCCTCTTCAGTATGATGTTGGAATTCAGCTAGAATTCAGACATGGGGCGACCTTCGAAAATCCATCGAGATGCTCCTCTGCCTAAACAGAGGCGTAGAGTCATTTATATAATAAACTGCACTCATTCATTCCATGCCTGAGTCTGTTGATTCTATCCTCCCAGGGCTGTCGCCAAACGAACGGACAACAACAAACAACAACATTTTTGCACAGTGAACTAAGGCCATATACAGAATGTTTTAAGGCCAAATAATATTCCTAGGAAGAAATGTAACTGTAAGCAAATCATTCCTGAAATCATTATCTCATGAGACCATGCAAGCACATGTGTGCTAAAAGTCATTATCTAAAAACATGTAAACTTTAAATGTGGCATGTAAAATGGAAGTATTTGTGCCCAGCGCCTATGTAAACTCACGACGACGCCACTGAACTCTACACCACTCTTCTCTGCACGACTACATTCTATGCCACTGCACTCTACTCTGCATCACTCTACTCTACACCACTCTACTGGACTCTACACCAATGCACTGCATGCCACAACACTCTATGCCAATATACTCTGCACTGCCCCACTCTATGCCACAGCACTCTACGCCAATCTACTCTAAGTCACTCTAATCTACTCTGTGTCACTACAGTCTATGACACTGCACTCTACACACTGCTCTCTACTCCAAAATAATCTACTCTACTCCACTGTATTCCACTCTGTACCATTCTACTGTATTGCATTCCAATCTGTGTCATTGCAATCTACCCTGTGCCACTCCTTTCCACAACACTCTGTTCAACTGCACTGCACTCTATGCCAGTCAACACAATGCCAATGCACTCTACACCACTTTATCCAAAACCAATTCACTCTTCGCCACTGCACTGTGCGTCAATCTACTCTGCACAACTGCATTGTACGCCACTATACTCTATTGTGTAATACTCGGCACCACTGCATTGTACACCAATGCACTCTACGCCACTCTACTCTACACCAATGCACTCTACAATGCTCTACTCTGCAACACTGCACTCTATGCCGCTCTACTCTGCGCCAGTTTACTCTAAGCCATTGCACTCTACTCTGCACCACTCTGTTACACTCTATGCCTCGTAACTGCACTCTACACCGCTGCAGTCTACCCCAGTATACTCTACGCCACTGCATTCTATTCCACTGTACTCTATTCTTCACCACTCTAGTCCGTGTCACTGGGCAGTACGCAAATACTCTATGCCACTGCACTCTACACTGCACCACATCACTCTACCCTGCACCACTTTACTCTGAAACAATCTACTCTATGCCACTGCACTGCATGCCACTGCACTCTATGCCACTCAGCTCCACTCTGCACCACTTCACTCTACTCTACTGCACTCTATGCTGCTCTACTCCATTCCACTGTACTCTAGTCTGCACCACTCTACTCTATGCCACTGCGCTCTACACCACTTTAATCAAAACCACTGCACTCTGTGCCAATGCACTGAACACCACTCTACTCAAAACCAATGCACTCTACGCCAACTAGTCTGCACCACTGCACTCTATGCCACTAAACTCTACAGCACTACATGCCACTGCACACTACACCACTGCACGCAACGCCACTCTACACTATTGTGCTCTACATCGCTGCACTCTGCACCACTCTATTCAACTCAGCACTACTGTACTCAATGCTACTGCTCTCTGTACCACTCTACTCTGCACCACTCTATGCCACTGCACTATGCACCACTGCACTCTACTGCACAAGATTGCACTCTCTGCCACTGAACTCAGTGCCACTCTACTCTGCACCACTGCACTTTACACCACTGCATGCCACGGCACTCAACATCATTGCAATATATGACACTCTATACTACTCTTCCCCACCTGTACTCTGTGTCACTGGTTTGTGCACCATTTTACTCTATGCTGCCGACCTCTTTGCCACTGCACTCTACTCTACACCACTCAACCATTTGCCACTTTAATGCTCTCTACGCCACTACACTCTATGCCAAAAAACTCTGCATCACTCCATGCCACTTTAATTTACTCTGCACTCCTGCCCTCTACACCACCCTTCTTTATGCCACTGCACTCTATGCCACTCTATTCTCCTACACTACTCCTTTCTGTTCCACTCCACTCTATGACAGTCTACTCCATTCTACTTCACTCTACAACACTCTACTCCACTCTACACTACACAGTCTGCACCACTCCACTCTACACTACACCACTCCACTCCATACCACTCCACTCTATGACACTCTACTGCACAATAAGCCGCTCAACTCTACTCCACTCTGCCCTTCCACTCTACGACACTGTTCTTCCACCACAACACTCTACACCACTCCACACCTCTCCACTCCACTCCAATTCTCTCCACTCCACTCCACTCTACTCTACACCGTTCTACGCCACTGCATGCCACTCCATTACACTCCACTCTACTCCACTTTACGACACACCACGCCACTCTCCTTTACCCCTTTAGCTATACTGAACAGCAGCTACACTGGTGTACAACATGGCTAAAACATATTGGCAAAGCCAACAGTTCTTGCATAGGCGAGACCTATTAGCTATGACAAAACGTGTTTTGGGTCAGCTATTCCACCTACTCAAAAAGTCATGGATGTTTGTTTGCTTGCATACCTCAACTTTCACTTTAGCCGCAGGCAATAAAAGTCGTAAGTAGTTTGTTCTGTAGCTTATCTTTTCTAAGGGAGGTAAACCAGTATATCAGCCAGGGGCAATGAGGAATGATGATTGGAATCCCTGTTAAATTTGGATCAGAGTGTGTTAGTTCGCTGAAACCCATGTGCTACCACAATTCGATTCAAAATCATCAGGTGGCACACCACTTGCCAAAGAAGGTTTGAGCATGTTTCAAACATTAGAAGGATCTTGAGATGGTTACTGATAGAAAATTACAATGATTAAATTGCCTCATACAAATTCTCTTACCTCATTGAAATGAACTAAGATTCTACCATTAAGGATTTTGGTGACCTGTGTGCCCTTGATTAACAACTTTGGGTAGATGGATTTTTTTCAACCTCCAATTCCATAGTGAAAGGCCTTACCAAAAGACTTTAGGTATGAAACTTCCCATAAAAATAAAACCCCATAAACAACATGCACATATGCTTTCATTGCTTGATTAGCTCCCTAACATTGGCTTACAGGAAGTAGTTGTAACATTAGAGCATGTTATATAGGTGTCATAGTCATCACCTCCATCCATTCAGAGACATTTTGTTTTAGTTTTATATAGCACTCACTCGACCCAAAGGTATCGGAGTGCTTTACATAAGCACCAGTTGCTTTACAGATGGACACATTCATTTTGTTAGGCACGGGGAGATTAAGTGACTTGCCTTAACAAAAAAGAGGGATGAGTGGGGGGGCTTATTAAAGAGGTCCAGGCTCCGTGCCCACCTGAGTCATGCTCTACAAGAGAAATTGAAGCCGTTCCTCTGAACTGGATGTCACCTACCAAATAGTTAGTGGTGGTGAGTTGGGAAAAGGGGTAAGGAGGTAGTGGGATCGGGGGATCCCACTTTTGCGGAACTAGGGTCCTCACACACCCAGCAAGCTAGGTGTCATGCTTCATCATATGGACCTGCTCCTCGTTGAGCCGGCGCTGCAATGCTCAACGGGCACCCGCAAAGGGGCTCTTTGTCGGAGATCTTTTGTTCGCACTAAATACGAATACACCCTATTCTTCCCATGTTTCCATTTCCCTGTCTCTACCAAGCAGGGCTCCTACTACTGAGGCGCCCCGCGATCCACCCGCCCACGTTGAAGCACCTCGTACCAAAGAGGGAGGTGAGTCTGGGCACATCAGACACCACGCTTTATTATGAGAGCCTAAGCTGTAGTTCTGTGATACATCGAGCGAATCACACCACCGCTGGATGATATCAAAGCATGCATAGACACCACTTAGTGTTACCAGCATGAGTTAAGCATGAGTAAGAGAGATTGTTACTGTGAAATGTTTTTTAACTTGCTTTTAACCACATGGCACTGTAATAGCAATGCTAAGTTAGGAGGTCTGGACCATAGGGAATGTGAGTGTATACACCTTGGAGGTAACCCTTGATACATCGTTCTGAATGTGTTGTTCTCCTTTCCTCCCACATTGTTTTATATCCCTAGGTCCTTCATTTTTTGACTACACGAGCATAGATATGTAGTCCAGCCTGAATGGTAGCACCTAATTAGTAGCACCATTTAGTGTAGATATTCAACACTAACCCCCTTTTACACTTATTTCACATATATAGGTCCTGAAGAATTACCACAGTACTAACTGACCAACAGGGCAAGAAACATGTCGACCCATAGAGAAGAGCACAATATTGAATGAATATCCCTCGTTAGGGCTGTTGCCACTCTATTTTATATATTTCTTTTTAGTAAGGTGGATTCCCAACCAGAATAAAACGCATCTTCTTGGAATATCCAACCTTTTTTAAATCACACCCACAGCACCACTCATTATCTACACGCACATGGGCCACACACCCCCACTTCATCATACAGCGAAGGAACAAAAGATCTCCGACTAAGAGCCCCTTCGCCGGTGCCCGTTGAGCATTGCAGCGCCGGCTCAATGAGGAGCAGGTCCATATGATGAAGCATGACACCTAGCTTGCTGGGTGTGTGAGGACCCTAGTTCCGCAAAAGCGGGATCCCCCGATCCCACTACCTCCTTACCCCTTTTCCCAAACTCACCACCACTAACTATTTGGTAGGTGACATCCAGTTCAGAGGAACGGCTTCAATTTCTCTTGTAGAGCCAGATTAAGTGACTTGCCCAGGATCACAGGATGTTGAGGGCCCCTGCCAAGACTCTAACCTGGTTCCCCAGCTTCGAGGTCAACTGCTCTAGCCATTAGGACACATCATCTCAGAGACTACTCCTGGTGAAGATTTCTACTATTCAACGTGGTCACTTTTTAGTAGCTCAGACTCTTCCGGCAAGGCAAGGCTGCAGGCTGTACCTGAGCATGTCTACATGATACCGGGCTCCTTCACGAAGTCCTACTGGATCGGATTTGCTGTTGAGGAGAAGAATGTAGTGGGAGCATCCTGAATCTTTGGCCCAGCGGTGATGTGCCTTCGTTGGATCAGTTTGGCAGGTTGGTCCCGGTGCCTCATCTGTTCTCAGAGCAAAACTTTAGAAGGAGTACACTTTAACACCAGCCAGCGGTCCAGGACCTTGGAGGCAGCACTTGAGGGGTAAGACTCACTAAAATAGAGGTCAGCATCAGGGTCCAGAGTAGGCCTAGTTGGAAGTGGTGAGCTGGGTAGCTGCAGGAACGGTCTCTAGAAGCTTGTTGTGTTCTTGTTACTCTAACTGGAGGCCAGCCAACTGACCCTTTGAGAAACTTCTGGGGTCCTGGGTTAACTGAAAGTAAATCCACTCTTCCTTAAGGTTCTTCAGACAGCAGGGCCATCCTTCTTCTGAGGTCAGTCAACTGACCCTTGGAGTACCTTCTAAGCTCCTGGGTTCAAGGCAAGCAGATGCACTTTTCCTTAAGGGTCTTCAGACAGCAAGGCAGGCCTTCCTATTCTGATGAGGGTACTGTGGTGGCTACCTTTATGTCCAGTGGGTTGGAGAACTCCTGTCCAATCCCTAACTAATGGGCTAAATATTTCCAGGGGTGACCGTATCCAATGTTTGCAGCACTTCATGTGTGTTTTACTGTAACCTGTCCCACTGTACCTCTCTCTACCTAAATCCAACATGGCGGAACCCTTCTTCCCCTTTTCAGAGCTCCCTGGGCCCACCCAAAGGTGTGTCTAAGGATATGGGCAAAGTCTTCCTTGTGGTCACTATAAATCGGTTTGGGGGCAGCTCTCCCCTCGCACTGGTTTAGGAGCCAAGCTGACTAGGAATACAAAGGGAGCAGGCCTGCGTGTGAACAGCATCTGCCAGTGACAGAGTAGGCAACCTTTGAAGTTCAGGAATGGGCTAGGCACAGTCCTCAGGCCATCCTGCCTAAGAAGGAAACAAAGGTCACCCCTCCAAAGCCTTTTATTCACTGACTGGTAGTAATTCAATTCTAAAATATTTCGCCCTCCTTAAAAATTAATTATACAAATGGTCCTACAAAATTGTTCGCACCCAAATTTCACTTTGCCTAGAGGAATCCCTTAATGCCAACCAAATCTATACTAAGTAATCAAGGCGATCCAGCACCAAGTCAAAAACACGGACCACAGTGCATATTTGTTCCTTACTCTCAGCGCTTGAGCAATAAAATTTAGGACTGAAAAACATATCAGAAGAGATTCAAGACAATGAGTATTTAAAGATCCTCCGCTAAGTATAGTGCGAAGGAACCATGTTCTAAAAGAAGTGTAGATATGCAAAATAGCATGACTTAGGTGACTGGCTTGACTTCCCATCGCATGGGCAACAGGGTTGTGACGCGAACCAGGTGCCACCAATATGGAAGGCCACCAGGTGATTAATTGTATTCACTCTTAACCTTGTAAGATACAATCCATATTAAGTATGGCTCCATGTTTTGGGTGGTTGAAAGCGGCACGCATGATTGAATGGTTACCAAATTGAGTGCTTTGATGATCCTAGGATCCTCTTTATTTATAAAGAACTTTTTTTGACCTGGACCTTACAGTGGGCATTAATGTTACCCGGATTTTCAAAAAAGGGAATCAATCCCAACTCTTTAAAGCTAATTTTAAAATATTTAAGCCATGGAATGGCCATCCAATTACTTTGTTCTCCACAGCCTGTAGGTGTTTAGCTGCCGTATCCCACTAAATGCCGCTTATGGCATCATTTCTTGGCGAACCTAATTCACAAGACGCCTCCAAGGCCTGAAACCTCTCGGTCAATAATCTTTCCTACTTCATGTTGTTGTTGAACAAGATACCAAGCTAACAAACATTATTCGGCTTTAAAATTGGAATCTCATCAATAAAAAAAAAATGTGACTGGGTATTTATTGGGCCACAGGTCATATGTAGGTTTTTGTATGGTTAACCTTCAACTTCAGCCCCTGCAAAAAAGTATTAAAACCGTCTAAGAGTGCTTGTGATCCGTTTGCTGTATGAGCTATTAAAACCACATTGGCCATGTACAAAAGTACTGAGAGTAGACATTGACCAATTTTGGGGATGTAAGTGTACAAGAAATTGAAGAGGTATCCAGGGCATAATAAAAGATAAAAATAAAAAAAAGCAGCCAATATACAAACCTGTCTGGCACACCAACTACCTTGATGGGGAGCCGTATGGTTTCCATTTTGGGTATAACATACCCGCATATAGTGCATATAGTTGTTTGGGTGAAGGCTTTTTAAAAAGGGCAATATGGCTGAGTCAACCCCCTCCCCCCATGCTAACCTATAGGTTATCTTTGTCCACTAGAACAAAAGCACATGAGAGGTCCATAAAAGTCGCCATGTGTATGGCCCCTCTCCTGGCCTTCACATATTTACCTCAAATCAGGGACAGATTTAGGGCTTGCTCGGTAGTACCCATGCTTGGACGGAACCCATGTTGGGCTTTGAGAAAAAAAGACTTTTCTTCCGCCCAGGCTTCCAATTTTGCCAAAATTACCCTTCTGAGGCGTCCAGCAGCCAAATAGGCCAATAATTTGAGGGGAGGTTTCTAGCTCTTCAATGTCTACATGAGTCCCCTCGCATCCATCGCATGCCAACACAACCTCAACATCATCTCCTACGCAGACGACACCCAGCTGATCCTCTCCCTCACCAAAGACCCAACCACCGCCTAAACCAACCTACACGAAGGGATGAAAGACGTAGCCGAATGGATGAAGAACAGCCGCCTAAGACTGAACTCCGACAAGACGGAAGTCCTCATCCTAGGATCATCCCCCTGTGCCTGGGACGACTCATGGTGGCCCCCGGCCCTAGGCAGCGCACCCAAACCAGCGGACCATGCTCGCAACCTGGGATTCATCCTAGACTCCTCCCTCTCGATGACCAGACAAGTCAACGCCGTCTCATCATCATGTTTTAACATCCTACGCATGCTCCGAAAGATCTTCCGATGGATCCCCACCGAAACAAGGAAGACGGTCACCCAAGCACTTGTAACCAGCCGACTAGACTACGGAAACACCCTCTACGCCGGAACCACAGCCAAATTGCAGAAAAGACTTACACGCATTCAAAACGCCTCCGCCCGACTCATCCTTGACTTACCTCGCCACAACCACATATCCGGTCACCTGAGAGACCTGCACTGGCTCCCCGTCAACAAGAGAATCACGTTCCGTCTCCTCACCCACGCACACAAGGCCCTCCACGACCTAGGACCCAGATACCTCAACACTCGCCTGACCTTTTACACCCCCACCCGCCAACTACGATCGTCCAACCAAGCCCTCGCCGCAATTCCACGCATCCGAAGAGTCACCATGGGAGGAAGATCCTTCTCCTACTTGGCGGCCAAGACATGGAACTCACTCCCCACCCACCTCCGTCTCACACAGAACCACCTCTCCTTCAGAAAGCAACTCAAAACCTGGCTCTTCGATCAGTAGCGTACCCCTCTCCCTTAAGCGCCTTCAGACCCTCTGGGTGAGTAGCACGCTATACAAATTCCTGACTTGACTAGCTCCTATTTTAAAGATGAGGACTATTACTGATTCCCTCCATGACTCTTCCGGACCCCCAGTAACTTCGGCTCTAAAGGCATTTGTGACTAAAGGAGCCCAGAAGTCTAAATGAAGTTCTAAAAGATCAGCTCGGACCCAATCTGGTCCCGGCACCTTACCCATCGCGGTTTGCAGGATGGCCTTACGGACTTCACCTGCTGTGATTGACTTACTAAGCTCTAAGAGAGCCGTGGGTGAAATGAGGATCAGCAGGTACCAAGGGTATAGATTCACTGTGTGAAATGCTCAACCCATTCTTGTTCCAATATATGGCAATCTATCCCTGAAGGGTTTTTTCCAGAGAAAAAGGGACGATTCACAAGCTCCCTATTGTGTTTAAAATGAGCCACGCACTCCAGATCATCCCAAATTTTCATTCTAGTATCGACATTTCTAGTCTCAATGGCTTGCTTATAAACTCTTCTTGCTACTGTAACCGCAACTGGGTCTTGTGGTATTACATGGGTTTTGTAAGCATTTGTGCATTCAGGATTATTTAAACCAGGTTTGGATGGGGCGATCCTTCATGGGCTTTCAGAGACCATTTTGCATATCTTGGTAAAGCTATTGCATATGCAAGCTGGATCAATGGTGTCCGAAATACAGCATGAGATCTCTGTTCTGATTACTGGTTATTAAGTCGGAAAACACTTTGTTAGGGCCAATATATTTCCATTTTCTTTGTACCCCATGTGTTGGGCGCATAAGTTAAAGGGGAATTTGTTTTAGGAGTAGGAGAAGCATGCAGTTGGAGAGAGAAGCTAATAATAATAGCACCAAGCTTTCTTTTACTTCTCACCAACCACAATTTCCACAGCTTTTTTAGTTGTACTCGTAGTTTCCTGTGTTGAAGGATAAGAAAACCATCAATTGATTGTGTCCGACATTTTTTCTGTGATTGAGTTAGATTATTGGAGAGCAGCAGATTTTCTGACATTAACATGTGCAATAGTGAATCGACGAGTTGCATTAATTTGTGTCAAAGTACTTTTCGTCCTGAAGCTTTATAGAGTCATAAAGCATAGCGCTTCATACGCTGAGGTGTGGATAACTATTTCTTAATAACTTAGAACTAAAGCGAATATTTTACTGTTTGTTGTCTCATTTCTATTATTCTGGTCACTTAGAGTCATTATTCAGACAATAGGGAGGGTGACTCCAAGTCTTTCCATTGAGCCAATTACCTGATTCACTCCATATTCAAATTATCTTTCGCAAACGACATGATCGTTCCTCAAGTACAGAATTAACAAGCATTTGCAGTCCCATAGGTCTCACATTTACCCGAGTTTAAGCTACTGTAATTGTAAATGACAATTCCTTTTATTTATGTTTTAAAAACCTAAACATAAATAAAAGGCATTGTCATTTAAAATGCCAATAGCTCCAACTCGCGTAAATTCGGGACTTATTGCATTGCAAATGCTTGTTTGTTAACCCTCTTCTCATCAGAGGGGAGATAATTCGGAGCTCCTTGTGAGTTGGCAACGGTGCCTGGAGGATGAGTATACCATATTTGTAGGAATATGCTATCGTGCTATGCCTGAGGCAATTATTTATGTTATGCTTTTTCGTGTGACACATGCTTACTCGTTTGCTTTATAAACAGTCAACGTGGCAGCTTTGGGATGAACTGTGTGAAGTTATTTATGCAACATACCTTTGGATGTTGATATGAAACTTGGGGAGTTTCAGCAGGACGCGTGGCAGTTACTGTTCTCCAAGCCTCCCTTCTGGATTTCTCGCAGTTATGGCAATTAACCCTGCCTTCATTTTGTATTGTGTACTGCTACAGTTTTCAGTGGCTATGAGGCTTTGCTGGATCCGCTGCTGTGACACCTGTCGTGTGTTTGGCATTTAAGAATGCCAATAGCGTTCATTTACTTTAAAGGTTTATATCCAGAACAGAACGGTATTTGAGCAGTGTGTGGATCCCTTCTCAGCAGAAAGAAAGGAAGACCCTCTCAGTGGTCGGACTGTGGGAATTCAGGCAGTGTAGTAGTAGTAAAACTGCAAGACCTGACCACAGTGCCTTTAGAGAGCTTTGCGGCATGTAGTAAAACCTCTTGAAACGAGTCACAGAAATAAAAAACGTAAAAAAAAGAAAAGGGGCAGGGTAGAAATTTTTTGGGAAAAAAATTGTCCTGAGTGGTGCTGGATCTGCAGATTCCGCAGAAATTTTGTAAAATACAAAGCATGGGCTCCAGTGCTTCATTACTAATCGCCCCCCGGGTGGGCCAAGTCCTGGGACATTTAAATATTATAGGAGGGGGCGCACAGAATCTCTCTCCTGGGGCTTACTGATGCCCTGTGGACCACCACCTCCCTGAGGCTCATGTAAAATGTAATGTGGGGGTGTAGCAGGGATTCTGCTCGTACACAGAACTGTGCATAGAGACTGAGAACCTCAGTGAATTAGGGTGTGCCAAAACTCACCTTAGTAGCCAAAATCCTCTACCAGACTAGCAATCAGTGTCTCATTGGTTTTTCCATACCCCAATGATTAGACAACCCAGAACATGGAACTTAGAATAACTCAGGCAATGTGGAACACATGAACACTCTTTCGTTATACTCTCATGCTAGTCCAAAACGGGGAGTAAATGAAGACACGTGCAAGTTTGAAATATTTATTTCTAATGCCGTGTTCTCAGGCGCAGTATCTTAGCTAATACAAGCAGACATATTATAAGTAACAAGATTATCAGCATAGTTACTCTTCCATAAAATACAAAAGGAGAAAACATGTTAAAATGCTAAATGGAAATAGGCTAGATTACACCTAGAGTTCACGCTCCATGCTATTAGGTTATTTTACATCTACAGAAGGTCTCTTGGGTTTACAAGGGCGGCCCCATACCACTGGTCCTAGTAGAAATGGATCACATCATTTTCTACACCAGCTCTCTGCATGCGAATGTTCTCCAAAGTGTGTTTGAGCATGCCTGCGCAGTGCATTATTAAACGCGCCAAAGTCAGAGGTGGCCACAGCTGCATATATGTTATGTCTAGAACGTGCGCTGATCAGACCGAACAACAACCACTGTGTTGAAATAACCTCGAAGGCCTCAGCACTCACTGTTCAGACAAAGCTTACCAAGCCAAGCTGCTAGTATAGAAAACATATTATTCTCGTGTGAAGCAAAACAGTCCTCTAGACTCTAAACATTTGTAATAATGTGTGCCGTGTGCAAAGGCAGCAGAAAGGAAAAATGGCATTTAAACTTCTAATAAGCTCATACTAACTTAACACAGTGTAAATGCAAGGCTCAACCCCATGACAGGGGTCTGCACAGCCCCGGGGACCACAACTTCCCAGGGCCTGCTATGTCCCGGGGGGCCCACCCCTGGGACATAGCTGTTTGCTATGGCTTGGTGGGAGCTTTAACGCTTCCGCCAAGCCAAAGAAAACTGTGCTTTGCTTCCAGAAAGCGAGAGCATTAAAGAATGCTCTCTCTTGCTGAAAAAAGAGCACAATTACTTTTAAAGAGAGGGAGCTGAATGTAAGCAGCTCCCTCTTTAGAAAAGCAATGCCGGCTCCCGCAGGAGGTGGAGAGCTGGCAGGGTGGGACCAGGGCACCCACAATTAAGGCCAGGCCCCGGGGATGGGGTCCCTGGGGCAAAATCGGCCCAGGAGAGGGGCCACGGGCCCACCTCCCAATTATTTACTTAAAAAATTAAAAGAGGCCAAGCCCCAGGGAATGGGGTCTAGAGGGCCAAAATTGGCCCTGGAAGGGGGGGGGGGCACCCGGCCCCCTCCGTTTCAGTTTTTAAGAACATTTTTAAAAAGGGCCACACCCTGGGGGATACGGTTCCTGGGGTCAAAATCGGCCTGGGGAGGAGGGCTGCACTGCCCGCATTCCCCATTAAAAAAGTCCTAGCCCCGGGAATGGGGTCCCTGGGGCTAAAATCAGCCCATGGAAGGGAGCCACGTAGCCCCCTCCTCCCCTAATACATTTCTTAACAAAAATACAACCAGCAATTTGCCGGAGGCCATGCCCCTTACACCACCACTTGCAAACACGCCTCCTGGCACTCGACTGGTTGGGGATGAAGTCCTCTTGGATGCTGAGGTTTCTTGGGGGGGGGGGGCAGAAACCCTTCTGTTACCTCTAGTAAGTCTGACACAGCAGGATTCCCGAGAGTTGGCCAGAGGCCTCACCCCTTTTCTCCACCATTCTGCAAACATGACTACTAGTTAAAAAAAACATAGACATTCACTTTAAAAAGCCACAATTTACAGGGACATTATAGTTAGGAAATAGAATTTGAAAAACCTTAGAAATTTTCTCAAAAACCCAAAGGTTAGATGGTCGTTATAGTTAGGGAATAGAATTTTAAAAAACTTTGAAATGCACTGAAAAAACCCAAAGGTTACAGGGAGTTATAGTTAGGTACATATTTCACTTGTAAAAAACCAGTGAAATCAGCAGTTATAGTTGCCTGAGTTAACTATAACTTACGCCCCCACAATGCACTGCTTATGAAGTTCCATTTTACATCACTGATGACATGGTCAGTGAATCAGTGCTGACATCACTGATGACATCTTTAAATCACATTACTGATGATATCACTGATAATATCATCCACTGGGCCACTCATGCAAACGCTCACACTCCATACAACCTTGTGTATGCCCACTCCCACACAACCACTCACATACCCATTCAAAGACCTGTACCAGTACTCACATACCCACTCACTCCTCCATAGAGGCACACACACACCCACTCACTCACTTGTACAGCCACTAACACAACCATTCACTCACCCATACAACCAGTCACTCACCTGTACAGCCACTGACAAAGCCACATACTCACCCATACAGCTTCTCACAGAGGTACTTATTTACCTACATTCACACACCGACTCACTCACCCATACAGACTCACAACATAGCCATTCAATCACCCATACAAGCACTCACATACCCACACAACCACTCACATCCCTATTCTCACATCCATACTAGCACTCAAACATCCGCTCAGTTACCCATACAACCATTCACACTGACACTCACTCTCCAATACAGCCACTCACACACCAACTCACTTAACCAAAAACCCACTTAAATGGCCACTCACTCACCCATACAGCCACTTACACACCCTGGTACTCACCCATCCAGCCATTCAGACACCCACTCACCCATACCTCCATTCAGACACCCACTCACTTACCCATTCAGTCTTTACACACCTATTTACCAGCGGTGGAGCCACTCACACCTCCACTCACACATCAATCCAGCCACTGACACACCCACCCACTCACAAATACCACCACTCACACATCTCACTCACCCATACAGCTACTCACACACCCACTTATACAGACACTTACACACCCATGCACAC
This sequence comes from Lissotriton helveticus, assembly GCF_964261635.1. Classification (NCBI taxonomy): domain Eukaryota; kingdom Metazoa; phylum Chordata; class Amphibia; order Caudata; family Salamandridae; genus Lissotriton; species Lissotriton helveticus. The sequence continues at coordinate 787,470,075 of NC_136070.1, forward strand.
AAGGATATATACAGTCTCACAGCCAATCACTTAATATATGTTAGAAGTAGTATCACTCAGTAGTAGTGTACCTAGTTTACTAATTTAACTTTTGTATTATGTTAGTATATATGTTTAACACCCATAAACTCTTAAAAACACTTACACTCACTTGATAAAGTCATCAGTGATGTGACTGACCATGTCATGAGTGATGTAATATGTGAGATCATAAGCAGTGCATTGTGGGGGCATACATTCTAGTTAACTCAAGTCTGAATTTTACTGGTTTTGTACGAGTGAAATCTGAAACTAACTATAACGTCCCTGTAATCTTTTGTTTTTTTCATTGAAAATATATAGCATAGGGCAAAAGGCAGATCACAGTAGAAGTTGTCATCTCATGCTGGGTTGGGTACAAGGCCTGGCCAAAGGCCATCCTATGCAATGCACAGTCAAAGGCCATACACTGCAAGGGTTGGGGCCCAGGTTGGACTGGTCGATTGGCCAGGGCCTGTGGCCAAACCCTCTAAAATGGGTGTTGAAAATTAAGAAATACATAAGAATAACCATGAAATTCACTGAAAAAACACAATTTATAACTGTGTTATGGTTCAGGCTCAATCATGTAACAACACTAAACTCTGCCAGTTATGAGTTTGCAACACACGCATCACATGCCATAGCTTGTGCCACCCTCCATAATCATGTGATCTAAATTGGGCTTTTCTGCATTATGATGTATTGTATCCTCACTCTTGCGCATGTGTGCACACAAACACCCACCACACACAACACACACACCAGTTGCAGCTTTATGTATTTACAAGTTGGCTTGGATGGCATTTTATCAATCCAAAGCTGTAATACTATGCCTAGAATGGTAACATTCTTTTATTTTTTTGGCTCAGTGTTGATAACACTTACAATTCCTATGCTCAAAGACATTGCTAAAAAATGGCAAAAGGCTTTGGCGCTTTCAAGCTCTGAATGAATGGCATTAGGCTTATCCTATGTTTAAATATTCTGCTTGAAAAACAGACTTTTGTGGTGAGCAGATCTGGAGTGATAGTCTTATTGTAGAGCGCTGCATATAAAGGAACTGTTCTCTATTTAAAACATGGGAACTGGCAAGGGTCAATCTCTTCTTTTCTGTATTATTTATCCACCACTGTAAGCCTGAAAGGGTGTTGTCGAGATATATGTGTGTGTGTTAAATTTATTTGAGGGCTCCCCTTTTCTAGGACCCTGCATTTATGCCAGTTGCAATGTGACCAGGATACTCGGCCAATGTTTGGAAGGTTCTGTGTTGTCACAGGCCATTGTGAAGGAGCTGCTGCAAGGCGCTGCAGCTGAATAGTAGCATGGGGAGCTGTTGGCTGTTGTAGTCCATACTCACTGACTGCGATAGAGACAACTCCAGTTATGTGACTGGCAGAAAATGTACTTCAGTCTGAGATGCATCTTTTCAATTTGATCTTTAGGCTCAATTCTTCCTGGGTTTTTGTTACACAGCTCCACTTCCTACAATCTGTGTAAAAGTGATTCTTCACATGGTACCTTATGTTGTACAAATGTATGGTCTCGGCCCTTGCTATATAATTGTATATAATTTTAAATACTCACTCCCCAAAAGTACAGTGGCACCTCTCTTTATTCAACTTGTTTAAATAAAAGCAGGAAATCACCAGCTATAGGACACTTGCAAGGCCTTCATTCTTGTTGCACTGCACTGCGTGAAAGGGAGAGGGCGGGAATGCACCATATTAAACATTATACAGCACATTCCTGCTCTCTGCCTGCGCTAGTGCACAAACTATGCCTAGCACCAATGCAGGCACCCTTGTACCATGGTGTACAAGGGTGGCTGCATTGTAGGCACCTTCCTGCACAAAAAAAATCCTCTGAGACTTTTTACACTTTCAACTTGTGCTGCAGAAATCAGCACAAGTAGAAAGGGGAAACCAAGGTGAAATATGCATATTTCTCCTTGTTATGCTGCCCCTGGAGAGGCGTAGCATTTTGACGCATTCCCAGGTCTACCACTAATGGAAAATCTGGGAATGCTCCAGAATCCATGGGTGGATGCATGGGAATACCCACACCTCCCTGGGGCAGACTAAAGGAAGGCAGCGACTTGCGCTGCCTTGCATTACTCCACTTTGACTCGGTTTCTATTGGTTAAGTACAGGGACCAGGTCTTGTACTCTCTGAACTCCATGGAACGGCTAATTGCAGGTGTGGTCTAATGCTGGGTTTGGCTTGCCCCGTGAATCTGTGCTGTAACATGACACATTTGTTCAGCTCGCACATGTTGTTGGACCAGCTTGGCTAGTTTTTCATGTATCCTGAAGGATGCCATTGTTATGAGAAACATTGTGTTGTTGTGACTCTTGGTCCTGGCAAGCTGAACCACTCAATTGTTTTATTCATTATTTTCTCTGAGGTTTATGTAGGATGCTTTGAGATTTGCCTGTGGTTTCCAACAACACCCCATAAACACATTATTTACACCACCAGCTTTCTTTTAACACTTATTTGTTAAGAAGTGTTTTATTCTGACAAATAGCCTGTGGCGAATCGTGGTGACTTCCAGAACAACTACTCTCCTGTCAGCCTTTGGAACGGGCTGTGGCATGTCCTGTGCCCAGTTTTCCTAAAAGCTTGTTCGCGTGACGTGTTACTGAATCTGTCCCATCCCTTCTAGCTTTTTGGTGGTATTGGCTTTTCAGTCAGTCTACGGTTTTTCCTTTTAAACAATGTCCCGTGCCACATGGCCAGGACACTCTGGAACAGGATAGGTCTAGAGGTCTTGAGTAACTCCTCTGTAACAACTGGGCGGTTTCTGCTTACTTTAGCACGGCCATCCTGATGATATGTCTCTTACAGCTGGGGTTCATCCTTTATGACTAGTGCATGACGTGGCAGCATTTGTAACTTGGTCTGAATAATTGCCATGTGATTGAATGCCCCGGTTCTTTTATCTGTTCTTCTTGTTTTCTTCTTTATATAAAATTGGAGAGGAGTTGGCCTAATGGCTAGGGCGATCGACCTCGAACCTGAGGACCTGGGTTCGAGTCTCTGTAATGACACTGAACATCCTGTGATTCTGGGCAAATCACTTAATCTCCTCGTGCCTAACAGAACAAACAAAACAATGAATGTGTCCTCTTGTAATGCAACTGGTGCTATTTATTTTTATTTATTTAATTGCTTGTATCGCGCCAGAATTGACCCATGGGGTATCTCCGCGCTTTGCTCGCGTAAGTACAGGGATGCGTTGCCTCTGTGGAGTACCACAGAGTGGGTTATGCTTCCTGAAACAGATGTGTTTTTAAGGCTTTCCTAAAACACAAATGGTTGGTGTTGTGTCTTAGGTCGGATGGAAGTTTGTTCCACATGGTCGGACCTATAAATGATAAGGCGTGTCCACCTTGTCTGACTTTTTTTATAGTGGGAGTTTCCAGTAAACACTGGTTGCTAGAACGTAAGAGGCGTTCAGGTTTGTATATCTGGAATTTTTGTGCCAAGTATCTAGGGCCTTGTCCATAAAGGCATTTGTGCACTAAGCAGCAGATTTTAAATCTAACACGTTGTCGTATGGGCAGCCAGTGAAGGTAACTTAGCAGGGGTTTGGACGGGGTTCTTGCAGGAGCATTTAAAATTAGTCTGGCCGCCGTATTTTGGACTACCTGCAAACGGTTGAGCGCCTCCTCATTTGCTAATATGAGGAGGCCGTTGCAGTAGTCCAGGCGGCTTATCACCAGGGCCTGTACAAGAGTCTTCCTGTGGATGTCAGGCAGCAGAGGGAAGACTCGCCTTAACTGGCCAATTGTTCTAAAACAAGCTCCTGTGACATAATTGGCATGCTCCTTTAAGCTCAGATTTTGGTCAAGTTTCACCCCCAGGTTCTTAACAATTGGCTTTGGGCATGGAACAGGTCCAAGATCTAAAGGCCACCAGTCGGGAGACCAGAGCATGCTAGCCTTCCCAAAAAGCATTACCTCGGTCTTCCCGACATTGCACTGGAGGCAGTTGGTAGCCATCCAGTTGGACACTGCCCTCATGCCCTCGGCAAAATTGTTCTTCACAACGGGTGTGAGGGAAAAAGCAGCTGGGTGTCAGCAGCGTATGACACTGGGGTGAACCCAAACCTTCTCACAATGTCTGCAAGGGGGGCCACATACACATTAAATAATGTGGGGCTTAGGCATGAGCCCTGTGGCACCCCCTTAGTGGGCACCCTAGAGATGGAACGATAGGGTCCCACGCTGACAGATTGTGAGCGGCCGGAGAGAAAACTCTCCAACCAGGACAGTGCCAATCCTCCAATACCCACTCTCTGCAATCGGCCGAGAAGAATGTCATGAGACGCAGTATCAAAAGCAGCCGACAGGTCTAACAGCACAAGAATCATCGAACCTCCTCTATCCTGTGACATCTTGATGTTATCTGTCACAGAGAGGAGTGCCGACTCTGTGCTGTAGTTGGGTCTGAACCCAGATTGTGACGGGTCCAGGCCCCCTGTCGCCTCTATGAACCTGGAAACATGGATGTTTACATGCCTCTCGGCCAATTTGCTTAAAAAAGGTAAAAGAGAGATGGGGCGGAGGTTGGAAAGTTCCGTCCATGGCTATGTAAAGCGCTCTGATATCCGATTCGGGTCAAGTTAGCGCTATATGAAACTCTAGAATAAAATAAAAATAAATGATCAATGTTAAAATTAAATGAATGCTAAAGGGCCATTTGCTTATGTAAAAACTGCATTTCTGGGATATTTCTCTGCCGTGGCAATTGTGTGTACCTGACTGCAGGGCACAAGTCCTCTAAAAAGAAGTGAGGGGACTGACCAAGTTGGGCTTTTTGCAAGTGACATCATGACCGTGCCATCACAGCACATGGCGTCGCATTCCAAGTGGCATCACAAAATTGTTATTCGTGTCAATACTGGGACAGGCATACCCATCTGACATTCTTACAGTGCGTGCACTTATATATAGGGACTAAACAAGGTAAAAAGCATGCATCTCTTAAGTAACTCTGAGGAGATAACAAGCTGTGTGCTTTTGTTTCCTCTCCTTTGCATTTGCATAAGTGTAAGGTTCCAGGCCGCCTCCAGTCAGGATACTCGATCAAAAGGAGGCCTGATGGCCCTTAACTTCTGCCTTTATCTTTGGCACAGCTGGAGATGAAAAAGAAGCCCCATCCGTGCCCACACGTTGCTGCTGGGAATTGGTAGCAGACAATGTGCAGGCGCTGCTAAACGTTTCCTGGTGTCTGAAAATGACACTGGGACACGTCCAACATATTTATTTCTCTGAGGCCCAACTTCTTTGCAGGAGGGATGGTGTCCACCCTCGGAAAAGAGTGGGTAGACGCCGTGTACCTGCGTGTACCCCCGACTTGTGCCCTGCGTGACTGTCTGTGCCTGTCATGTTGTCCCGTGTCTCTTCAAGGGCAACCTAAATGCAGCATCATTCTTTGTCATCTCCTAGTGTTTGCCAGTTGTCAGAATATCCCTTTTTAATCCACCTTGAACCCGCTGGGTCTATCAGGAGAGACCCCATCCTTCAGTTCCAATTACGGGGGTACCTGGTTTTTATCTACCTGGAGAGGAAACATCCTTTACAACGAAATGTTTACAACGCAGTGCTTTTACAACGCAGGTTTTACAACGAAAACCATTTGAACGCATTGCGCTGGGGGGCGCTCTAGGATAGGGAATAGTTTTAATTTACTATCCAACACCTTCCCTAGTGTCCACGGGGACTGGAGTTGGAATAGTAAATTAAACTATTCACTATCCAGCACCCCAAAGCGCTATGCGTTGTAAAGGTTTGCGTTGTAAAAACTGCATTGTAACAGCATGCGTGGTAAAAGCATGCGTTGTAACGTCATACATCCACCTGGAGGGCTGCACTTAGGGCCAGATGTAGGTAGCCCAATACCGGTCGTTAACGGCCGAAATTACAGAACTTTGGCCGTTACCGACCGGTATTAGGCTATTGAGATGTAAATGGCTACATTTCAGATTCGCTAATTTACCGAATCGGTAATTTAAGGAATCGGTAAATTACCGAATCTGAAATGTAGGGAGCACTCAAATGGGGAAACAACCTTTACAACACAACTTTTACAATGCACTACCATTACAACGAAAATGTTACAATGCAACATCCATTACAACGCATGCCATTACAACGCAACCATTACAACGCATGACACTACAGCGCATACCACTACATTGCATGTCATTACAACGCAGTCATTACAACGCATACCATTACAACGCATAACATTACCATCCATCACTTACCCTACTGTTGCACCCCCTGGAGTTAGAATAGTAATTTTTACCCCTACACTATCCAACACTTACCCTACTGTTGCACCCCCTGGAGTTAGAATAGTAATTTTTACCCCTACACTATCCAATACTTACCAAACATGCAATGTAATGCTATGCGTTATAATGGTATATGTTGTAAAGGTATTATGCGTTGTAATGGAATGCGTTGTAAATGTCGTTTTTAAAATTTTGTTGTAATGGCATGCGCTGTAATGGAATGCGTTGTAATGGATGTTGCGTTGAAAAAATGCGTTGTAAAGGTATGCGTTGTAAAAGTGTGCGTTGTAACGTCATACATCCCTCAAATGAGTGCATTGCATGGTTAAGGATTCGGTATTTACCACCAAATAAAAGTTAGTGGTAAATATCGAAAACCTTTGAAAAAGCACATTTGTGCTTTTTCAAAAGTGCCATGTGGCAGACATACATGCCCTTAGGGCATGTATGTGTGCCACATGTGCACCCATGCACTATTCAGGGGTGCAACAGGGTGTCAATGTGACACCCTGCCACCCTTGAATGTGTTCCCCCATTACCGAATCGGTATTTACCGATTCGGTAATTCCCATTCATTCCTTTGGGCCTCCAGGCCCATAGGAATGAATGGGAATTACCGATTGGGTATTTACCAAATTGGTATTTACCGAATATTACAGATTCTGTAAACTTTACCGAATACTTACCTACATACCATTTACCGATTCTGCAATACCGAATCGGTAAAATTCGGTATTTTAGAATCGGTAAATGGAATTTACCTACATCTGGCCCATAGTCCCCTAAATCATAGGCTCTGCCGCAGGGATGTTGTGATTTCTTTAGAATGCTCTAGGCTTAGTTAGTGCAGCTTTTTGCCGGTCTGTTGTAAGATGGGTTACAGCGGACCTGTGTGACTCAATGCGGACGACATCCGGCAGAGCTTGAATCAGGAAGCACAGTGCCAGACTTTCCTCCCAGATTTCCAGGCAGGCAATCACATTGTAGACGAATGCACGGATGATGCTTTCCGAGCTGGACGAGCTTTTATCTAGCCACATAAAGGCTAAGCGTGAAAAGAGCTGAAAAATAAAATATAGGAAATCCCTTCCTCCTCCGAATGTATGGGTATTGGCGGGTTAGGAAATGATTAAAAAGATGTGTTAAAAGGATGATTCACGGATAACAGCTGTGGAGGAAAAACATACATAGCTGGAAAGATTAGCCGTCTTTCACTATTATTAGCGCTTTCATGCACAGAATCGCATCATAAAAAATCTGATCTTTAAGCCTAGCGTAAGCCAAAACCTTTTATTATAACCGAAATTATATGTGAAATGAGTTTACTTATTAGAACTTTTAGGCTGCCATCTTCATCCATTTGCCTCTTATCGTGTCATTCACATTTTACTGTACTCTCTACAGCATGCCATGTGGCAGTTGGTCAGCCACTTCAGTCATTGGCTAACTTCACAGTGTGCAGAATTAACCCTGGGTGGACAACTACGCTACGCTCACGTAGTTTGCGCTACTTCGCAAATTGCACGTAGCACAGTGCGAACAAGCGTAGCATAGCATAGGGGTCATTTTTGCTTGCTCGCAGTCCTCAACATCAAGTTGGCGACCGCGAGCGAGCAAAATGACACCCCGGTGAGACTTTTTCCTTGTTCGCGATCAGCAACATCAAGTTGCCGATCGCGAGCGTTGAAAATAAACCTCCCAGCGAGATTCTCAACGCGGGGAGGTCAGGTTTCTAATTGCGAGTGGTCGCGTATGCTCGCGACCGCTCGCGATAGGAAACTACCAGTCCGTGTTAAGAAAGCTGCTGCTCGAGTAAAAATCTACTGGAACGGCAGAAAACGACAGCTCGCACTGTGCAAGCTGCTGTTTTCAATCATTGCACAGGGTGGTGTCATCAGCGCGCCCGGAGGCTCTTCATAGCTCAAGCCCTCAGCGAGCTCCTGGGGGGAGAACAAATGCCAGACCAAGCCTACCTGCACAGCCCGTGGCAGGGGCTGAGGACGCTCACAGCCTAACACCAGCGCCGTGAAGGGAACGGCCACGCTGTCAGAGAAGCCGTGAGGGGAACGGCGGTAGTTCCCATCGGGGAACTACAATACCCAGAAGCCCCGGGACAGGCGCACGAGGGTGGTGTCATCAGCGCGCCCGGAGGCGCTTCATAGCTCGAGCCCTCCACTCGCCCCGCGAGTCGCGCGCGGGAGCTGCCCGGGAGAAGCCCGGGACAAGGGCGGGACAGTCTTTGGCAGTCGTTGGCAGGAGGCAGGGCGGGGCCAGAGACTACGCTCCACGAAATGGGGAAACGCAAGCTGATTATGAATGGCGGAGAAGGTAAGAAGCCCAAAGTCCCCAGGAAATCAGAGACCATCATTTCATATTTGACATCCGCAGTAGGGGCCCTAAATGAAGAAATTGCTAACGCGGAAAAGGAACTGGGTCTCGATCAGCCAGCCACAGAGCCGAGGGACTTAATAGACCTAATAGACGCAGCAGTCCCCGAGTCCGCCCCGCATATCCCACTGGAACCTAAAATAACTGTTATAGCTCCTACCGCCTTCTCTGCACCTAAGCCCATCACCCCACCGCATGACCTGGGTAGCGATATTGCACAACTCGATTCCCCTTTGAATTTGCCACCCAAGACAAAAAACATGCGAGACGAGGAACCCCGGAAGGACCACACTGATAGAGTGGATAACTTGACATTTGAGGACCTTCATGCCAATCTGGCCGATGTGGTGGAGGGACTTTTCGAATCTCGGTTAGAACCATTATTGGTCAACATAGCTAAAGACATTGTGGACACTCTCAAACTATGTGTAGACAAAATTATGAAAAAATGCGAAAGAATTGACAAATACCTTAAGGAGTTTAACCCACATTGCCAGACCCCAATTAGGAGTAAAACTATATCCGAGCAACAGGGGAGGGTTAACACACCAACTGACGCACCACCGAGTTCACCAATGCAAGTGTTTGGCACTAATTATTTGCCTATGCTCACAACACTTAATGACAACATTGTCCCTTTACGGGGGACCCAAGAGGCTGGTGCTGAGGGGATAGGGCCCCCTAAAGCGTTAGCCACCCTTAGACCCCAGGAACATCACCCTAGCGAACCCAAAAAAAGACTGAGCCGTCCTGTGGATCTCCCTCCGGACGCAGCAAGTTTAGTTGTCATTCTAACAGGGATTCCGTGTCTTAAACCACATCAGAGGGAATCGGAGCTAGACCTACTAAATAGAACTAGGAATTGGTGTACACAGTTCAGTAGTGGAAGCATGGATGCGGGCAAATACATTATAGCCGCACGAAGGGTAGATTGGGTGGGGAGGAGGCCCAAAAGCATCACTGGAGACTGTGTGATTGTTAATTTTAATAAACCCCATATAGCAGATACTCTACTTTGGGATGGATCTGACTTATGTGGTGCAGGTATTGGACCACTACCATTAGGGTACTTCTATCCTCCCCCTACCTACCCGACCCATTCTCAGCCTAAAACACATTACCCGTATATCCCATTTCCCCCTGGCAGAGTAGATGGCACAAGAGTGAAGCCCCATGTATCCTATCAAACTCAGCAGGCTTTATTGCGGGCTAGATCTAACACCGCAGCAGCACCAGTCCCTCAAGAACAGCATACTCACAGTCAGGGGCAAGGGATTGTACTTAGCAACAGGTTTCATCCTCTTGTGTCTACCTCCACTTTAGATACTAACGATTGACAACTACCCACTGTTTCACCGACTCGGGATGTCACTACTGTGGCCAGCTATCGCTATGTTACGGCAGTGAGCTGGAACATTGCTGGGCTAAGGAAGAAAGTCACTGATGCTAGATGGTTAAAATTCGTAACACAATACGATATCCTGGGTTTCCAGGAAACATGGGACACCAGTGATGATTTCTTTTTAGATGGGTACCGCAGCTTTTCAGTTAAAGCAACTCCAGGGGAGGGTGGCAGACATAAGGGTGGTCTGTATATATTCTTCTCTATAAACCTGGTGGGTACTACACGGAAAATTGTTCACACATCGGAAAACATTTTAGGTAGAGGACTAGAGGACTTCCACCGTCTTTTGGCCACCACTCCTCCGGTTCTTAAAGATGACGTCGCAACTGGTTACAACATCTTCTGCGCCTGGATTGTTCAAGCGCTTGATGCACTCATCCCGGCCAAATGGAGCAGAAATCGCTCTTCTCAACCTAACCCCTGGTACTCGGAGGCACTTAGGCGGATTAAAGCCACTTGCCGTCAAGCCGAAAGAGCGTGGAGGAAAAACTATGACAGAGATCTAAAGGTACACTACCTGGCTAGGGTTAAGACGTATCATAGAGCTGTCTGCCGGGCTCGGGCTGACTACTATGCTGGAGAGTTCCAGGCTAGCTTCAATCCGTCCAAACTGGTCTTCAAGGTCTTGAAGGAGCTCACAGCGAACAGACTTCCTTCTACGGAGATTTGCTCCCTTGCTCACTGTGAGTTGTTAGCTAGCTTCTTTGTGGAGAAGGTAAACACCATCTATCGCTCTTTTCCCAAAGCTGATTCTGACAGTACGACTTTTACACTGCGTACATCACAGTGCTTGGCTACGCTTCCCATACCATCGGAACAGGAGTTTAATCTCCTAGCGGCCAAGGTTAAGTCTGGTTCGCCGGATGACCCTTTGAGACCGGCCCAGTTTCTGGACTCGGCGTCTATTTGCCTCCCACCGATTCGACAACTGGTGGATCAATCCCTCACCACCGGATCAGTGCCACCTAGCTGGAAGGCGGCCTGTGTCATGCCCATCATCAAGAAGCCGGGACTGGATCCAGTGAAGCCGGAGAGTTATCGACCTATCTCCCTCCTTCCATGGGTGACAAAGATCACAGAGGCCCATGTGAATAACATCTTAACGAAACATCTGACCTCTGCACACCTACTGGATCCCACACAGAATGGTTTTAGATCTGGCCATAGTACAGAGATGGCACTCCTATATATGGTTGAACATCTCCGCTCTGTACTAGATGCAGGTCAAACGGCGGCACTGGTCTTATTAGACCTCAGTGCCGCCTTCGACACTGTATCCCACACCATTCTTGTCCGCAGGCTTGGTGAGGCTGGCATATCTGGCAAGGCGCTGGATTGGTTTCAATCGTTTCTTTCGGAACGATCCTTTCAGGTAGTAGTGCCACCGTTCAGATCAAAACCTCACGCCATTACTCAAGGAGTTCCGCAAGGTTCGGCGTTGAGCCCCACTCTTTTCAACTTATACGTTCAACCTTTGGCGGCGGTTGCGAAGAGTTGGGGTCTCACAATGGTATCTTACGCCGATGATACCCAGTTGGCAGTGGTTCTCAATGGGGACTCTGACCAATCGGCATCAAACTTTGCGGATGGTTTGAGGGCTGTTGCTGGCTGGCTTACCATCAACTGTTTACAGCTCAACGCCCTCAAAACCGAGGTGATGGTGTTAGGGAAACATCCAGATCTGTGGCGCGCGAGCTGGTGGCCTAACGAGTTGGGACCCCCCCCTAAACCGGTCGCCGAATTTAAAAATCTTGGCGTGTGGCTGGACTGCAAACTGACCTTCTCGTGTCATACTAAGAAGGTGGCATCTACATGCTTCGGCATCTTGCGTGGTTTGAGGCCTATCCTCAAATTTTTTGATGCCCCCACTCGCCAGCTGGTGATTCAAGCCAGCATTGCATCAAGGCTCGACTACGCTAGTTCACTGTTTTTGGGTGCCAATCAGGCGGAGGTCCTGCGACTCCAACGGGTGCAGAACGCGGCTGCCAGGGCTCTGGTAGGCCTGCCACGGTTCTGTTCAGCCCGCAGCACAATTTGTAAATTACATTGGCTGCCAGTAATCAGGCGCATAGAGTTTAAGACTCTGTGTTTCGCGTTCAAAATTCTCAAAACTGACACCCCTACCATTCTCCAACATCTTTTGACCCTGTACACGCCATCTCGTAGCCTTCGCTCTGCGGGTCAAAACTTAGCACTTGTTCCGCGTTTTAAAAAAAGTAGACTAGGTGGTCGTTCTTTTACTGTGTTGGCCGCCAGACTATGGAATGCGCTTCCTGCGCACATTCGAGCCTTAGAAGATCTTTTAGTTTTTAGGAAGGCTGTTAAAACGTATCTCTTCCCCCTGTCTTATTAATATTCTCTGATCTTTTTTTACTCTGTTAGTTATGTTGCCTTTTCAGCTATAGCGCCGGGACGCCCCTTCGCTGGGGCAGCTGTGCGCTCAAAAAATTAAGTAACATAACATAACGTATAGAGTGGGTTAGGCCAAATTCCCCGCTAATTCTTATAATTAATTTTTATAACGCACCCGATAGGGATAGAAACTGTCCACACTTGAGTTCCCTATCTTCTTTTCTATCAACATATAAGTCACAGCAACATGCTTTATTCGAAACCCTGTTATTGGGAGATTTTAATGTCCATCCATGCAGCTGGGGATGTCAGGACAATGAGCAACTGGGGCCGCCGGGAGCAGTCAGCACTCACTTTGAGCACACTCCACAGGGGGCGGAACTGGAAAATTTACTAGCCAATCAAAATATCTACGAGGCACAAGGGTCTTGGGGGGACGTGAGAACGCCGACCTTTGTTGGTAGGGATGCTAACACTGTCATTGATTATATCTTTATTTCACCAGGGTTAATCGACACAGTGGTATCCTACGAAGTAAGCTCCTCCCCTTTTAGCGATCACAACCCAGTGATCTTGTCCCTGAACATGGGTCGGAACATCGCCACCCAGGTTGAGCGTCTGGGGGGCTGTGGTGATACCCTTGTCCCTAAGGAGCAGGGTCGTAGATTGAACTGGGCAAAGGTTGTGCCAGATACCTTTATGGATAACCTGGTATTGAACTTACAAGATGATTTGACAATCTGTATGGATAGCACATCCGAAGGCATTGCCACTATCAGCTCTTTTTCCACCATATGTGCGAAGATTAATAAGGACTTAACAAGCACCAAGAAGCAAGTAGACTCCTCCACCCCAAGATGGTTTGACAGAGAGTGCTCAAAGACACACAATGACTTACTTCACGCCCTGAAACAGCAGCCAAGAAACAGGGCTTTGGTGGCAGGGCTGAGGAAAGAATATAGACAGGCCATCGAGACTCGCAAAAAGTCAATAAAAAATGAGGCATGGGACAGCCTAACAACGGCAAATGTTCTGAAGGACAGCTCTAAATTTTGGACGGTCATAAACCATTCTTATTTTTCTGTATCAACCAACACTGCCATGGATTGTGTGATTCCCGAAGACCTTTGGGTTGATCACTTTAGTAAAATTTATAACAGTGACATGACTCCAGCCCCCGGTAGATCCCACCAGCCCCTGACAGAAGCATCCCCCCTTGTTTTTACCGAATTAGAGGTCAGCCGGGCCATTGACGAGATGACCAAACATAAGGCCCCGGGACCTGATGGCGTCCCGGCAGACCTATACCGCTCAAGATCACCCCTGTGGGCAAAAATACTCACAAATGTTTTTAATGCAACGGTCACAGCAGGGTTCCCTAAATCCTGGTCCACTTCAACCATTGTACCAATATACAAGAAGGGCTCAAGAAGCGATCCGGCCTGCTATAGGCCGATTTCGCTAATCGACTCTGCCGTTAAGATTCTTGGCAGAGTCATTTTACATAGACTGGGCAACATCACTAATGAGAAGGGGGTCCTCTCTGATCTTCAGTATGGCTTTCGTGAGAAACGAGGTACAATTGACCAATGTTTGAATCTCCATATGTTGGTCAGTAAGTACACCGTGGCGAAGGAGGGCCACTTATATCTGGCCTTTATGGACCTCTCCTCGGCCTTTGACTTGGTCAATAGGGCCAAGTTATGGGCCATACTGGCGGACATTGGGTTCGATCCTCCCCTGGTGGACTTCTTGGCCGCACTCCACGAAGACCTATCAGCCTCCATTAGAATCACCCGAGAAGGAAACACCACCAGACCTTTCAACTCCAGAAGAGGTGTGAGGCAGGGCTGCATTTTAGCCCCGCTCCTGTTCACGGGTCCACACTTGATATCCCGTATGTGGGGGGTTGTGCAGTGCCTGTTCTTTTATATGCGGACGACGCGGTCCTCCTAGCCCGCACGGGTGTGGGGCTTCAAAGGCTTTTGGACGCGTTCGGTGACTTCATGACAAAACTAGATCTTTTGATCAATAACAAAAAATCTCATGTCATGGTGGACGGGAGGCGGCAAAGGCCGAAAAAGATAAAATCTTTTACCTGCTGCGGAGAGAGGGTTTCTAGGGTGCAAGTCTTCACATACCTGGGTGTGATTTTTGAGGAGAAGGGCTCGTGGAAACCACAGGTATCCGCGAAATCACTCGCCGTAACAAGATCAACCTCTGCTTTGCTGAGTTTCGCAAAGCGACTTGGCTCACGGCCTATGGAGGCATTACTGAAAATTTATAAAACTAAATGCCTATCCATTGCCACTTACGGCGCACCACTGTGGGGCTACTCCTCAACTTGCGAATTGCAGATCGTGGAAAACCAGTTTCTTAGATCCTTACTAAGTGTTCCACAATCAACACCAGTTTTTACATTACACTCTGAGTTAGGTTTAGGCTACATCACTGACCTGCTTCTTTTGGCACCATTGGTATGTTGGGCCAAAACCTGGTTGAATAAGGACATTACACTTAATCACACCATTCTTAGGGACTGTATGGCTTTGGATAACGCTTCAAAGATCTCGTGGCTGGCTTACATAAAAGGCGCACTGGGTAGTCTTGGCAGGCCTAACCTTTTCAGCCACCCAAACTCAATTTCTAGGGGGGATGTGAAATGGATTAAGGACAACTTTTTGAGGATGGCATCGCAAACGCGGGAGAGTGAGGAACTGACTAAACCCAGAGCCAGAGCCAACTTCCTCCTCCTGACTACGCCTTCAAATGAACCTTATCTAAAAATTGTAAGCCGTCCATATCACCGACACTTGCTTATTAGATTTAGGTTCAACATTATACAGTATTCCCTAGGTGACTTCCCCGTATGGGGGTCCCAGACGAGTCAATTCCATGCAGCTGCGATAACTTCTCAGAGCAGTCCCTTATGCATTTTGTAATGTTTTGCGATCATTTTAAGAAGTGCAGAACGCAGTTCTTGGTCCCTATCTTAAGGGAAGCAGGTTTTGCACAAGTACGCCCAGCCCTATTTTATTTACAGCTACTGGGTAGCCCCAGGACAATCTTCGGGGTTGCTAGCTTTCTGGTCGCAGCAATGCGCATGAAGGCCAGGAAGCTATCCCCGAGGTACTTGGAAGGATGACCCCATTATACTGCAGATTCTGTTAACGTTTTTTTAAACTTTTCTCATTTTTATATTGTGATCGATTTGTATTTGTACCAACTTTTTAATTACTTGAATGCATTAGACACTGCTACTGGGCTTGACTTTTTAATGATTTTATCTATATGAACTTTGTGACATTTTTAAATTTGCATTGTCTTGTTGCTTTTATGATTTTAATTAATCGAATAAAGCTTGCTTTTGACTTTTTTGAATCATTGCACAGTGCGGACAAGCATCCGGCACTGTGCAATCATCGCGAACAGCGCACTACGCAGTTCGCGTAGCGCTACGCATTGCTTGCATAGTGCGAAGTGCACTTTGCGTGGCTACGTGTGGAGCTACTTCGCGAACTACGCCCAGAGTTAGGCAGAATGCCTTCAGCCCCTTCAAAAGAAGCACATCCATTCAAGGATTACTCTTCTTGCAATATGCGCTTTTTGAGACCAAAAAATACTTTTGCTTTTAGACGATTGTTTTTAGGTGAGCAGACCCAGCAGCTTTCCGAACAATAACGTTTTACAAAAACCATGACAAAACAAAACAAGCATTGACAAAGCAGAAAGGTAAGCAGCTAATGCCAGGCATATTGGCTTTGCCAATGTGCTTTTTTAAAATGTATCAATCAAGCTTCTATTTGGTTTGTTTTACAATGTTACTTTGAGCCATTTCGATTTCTCACTTACCCTTCAGCTGCGAGAAAAAACCTTATGGTTTACAAAAGGTAAAATTCAATGGGAAAGCCAATAGGTTTTACCTTTCGATGTGTTAGCTCACCTATTTGCTTTGCACAAACTTTTTGCTAATGCTGTTCTGCGGAACAGACAGAAAAAAATAAGAGTAGACATGTATGCATTACCACGCATGCGCATGTTTGCTTCATTACTCTACAGCTCCCTCACATGATATATAACACAGGCATCTGTCACCATGCATGCTTGCACATACATCATGAGGCAGATCTTCAGGAGAGGGACACACATAAGAAGTGCAAGGAAAGCCATCAAATACAATGCATGATTGAAAAAAAAGCAAACCAATGGGAAAGCAATGAGCTAACCTAAAACTCACGGGAAGTGCTGGTATTGACCTCAGTGGGTTTTGGAAACAGACAGCTAAAAGCATTCTTTAGATGAGACCTAAAAATTACCTGAAATTGTTCTTTTCCACATTCTCTGGATTATAATCAAGTTGCATTGTTGATCAATTTGCATTAACTCGCTCAAAACAACGTTTTACCAGTGTCCGGTGGAATCGCCCTTCATCCTTTGAGGATATCCATTTCTTGATTCATATTCTAATATTAATGACATTCTATCTATTTTCGGAATTTGTTCCCATTTGAAATAAATAGATTTCCTTCCTTCGGGGTGCTTTCTAAATAAACATCATCAATCGACTGCAAAGTAACTGAAGATAGAGTATGAATGCAAAACTATTTACATTTATGAATGTGCACAAGTTACACATTTAGTGCTAGATGTGCTATCACTATAGGTACCTTTCTATCCGTTTAACTAAGAAACCTCCAATTTGGAGAAAACTGGGATCTGGGTACAAATCATCAGTTTTTCCAATACAACTTGTTAGCTTAAAGACCATAAAGAAACACTGACTGACCTCTCAGATGAATTCTGAAGTCATTAAAGAAGAATTCGTTTTTTACATAATAATTGGATCTACACTTATAAACAGATTACCTGCATTCAAATATCGCTCATCATTTCATCTTATCTCAAGGCTCCGGATCTAGACCTGACAGAACCACGCACTATCCAATATTTGGGATATTTTATAACTAGCAGTACTGACATAGTTTAAATCAAAAGTTTAAAACACACAATCTCCCTCAACCTGTAACATTTTTGCTTGTTAGCCTTTACAGACCAACATACTAACCCCTTATAATTTAGTAGCAAAGCAAGTATGGCTTTCAGATTCCACCCAATCTTTCCTATGTTTCAGTTCTTCTGCGGCTCAATGAAACTCTTGGGTCAAGGCAATGTTTTTCTTCAGCTTTTTTTTTTTTAGAAAAACAAAGTGTTGTTCAATGTATTTATTTATTTTTTATTTTAGAGGTTTTATATAGCGCTGGCTGGACCCGGGGGCATCAGAGCGCTTTACATTTTGTGAGCCAGACGGTCAAAAAAACAGGGACCCCAAAAACATAACAGTATAGTATATACACAACATATAAGTCAACATATGGGGGACTTCAGGAAGATAAATATGGGAAGACAAAAAACACCATACTGTGGAGAAAGTGATAATTATAAATAATTACATAAGGCACAAGATTAAGAAGAGCGCTGGGAAAATAGGGCAGTCAGGAAAGGGAAGATAGTGGTCAGTTAAGTTGATAAAGAAAGGGAGGGCAGGTCAGTAAGTGGAGGGGGTTGGAGAGGGATGATGAGGGCTAAGGGTTGACGACGGACGGGGGGTGCAAGGGAATGCATCTACGGTCGGACATAAGTGGCCGGTGTAGGGGAGCAGAAAGGGGTTAGGGTCCCCAGTATTTATTGAGGAGACGTAGTTTGAGTTCTTTTTTGAAGCTAGAATTGGAAGGATTGCATCGAAGGTTAGTGGGAAGGGCATTCCATATGCAGGGAGCATTGCCGGAAAAGGATCGAGACTGAGTGGTTTTCTTTTTCAGTAGGGGGGGATAAGAACGAAGGAGTTAGTGCTTCTTAGGGATCGGGAGCAGCCGGCTTTACTAAGTTTGTTAGTGAGGTAGGATGGTGTGTTCTGATGGAGAGTTTTGTGTGTAATGCAGGCCGTTTTGTAAGTGGACCTACCTTCAATGGGGAGCCATTTAAGGGTTTTGAGGGCAGGGGAAATGTGGTTGAATCGTTTGCAGTCTGTGATAAGCTTGCTGCAAGAAAGAGAACAGATTTTAGAGGTGCTAGGTGGATCTTGGGAATTCCAGTAAGAATGGCATTGCCGTAATTAATTCAGGAGAGGACAAGGGATTGGACAGCTATTATGAAGTCATCTCTTGGGATGAAGGGCTTGATTTTCTTAAGGTGGCGGAGAGTGAAGAGGGCCCCTTTGACAGAATTGTTGATGTGGACCTTGAGGGTGAGGAGGTTGTCAAGGGAGATCCCTAGTGATTTGACTTAGGCGGACAGGGATAAGGAGCAGTTGAGGGCATTAAGGTCTGTGATCCAGTTCTGAATGGGGAGCAGGTTGTTTTTTGGGGAAAAAAGAATAATTTCGTTTTTTTGGGGGTTAAGTTTGAGGTGGTTCATGTGGAACCAGGCTTGAATCTTGATGAGGGTGTTGTTGAGGTGAATGATGTTTATTCTTATAGTAGAGTTGGGTGTCGTCGGCGTAGAGATGGTAGTTGATCCCGGCTTGTTTGAGAATGAGTGTAAGGGGTTCCATGAAGAGGTTAAAGAGAGAGGGAGAGAGGATAGATCCTTGCGGAACTCCTAAGGAGGTGGGGGCAGGGTTAGATAGGCAGTTATGGACTTTGATTGGTTGAGTGCGGTGTTGAAGGTAAGAGACAGACCATTTGTTTGTCATACCATTTAGGCCGAATCTATCTCTAAGAACATTAAGTAGAGCAGAGTGATTAACAGTATCAAACGCTGCGGAGAGATCTAAGAGGATCAGAAGGCTAGATTCGCCATTGTCGAGTGAGTGGTGGATGTCGTCTACAATGTTGAGCATGGCGGTTTCCGTACTGCATCCTCTCCTAAAGCCAGATTGGAAGGGGTCAAGTAAGTTAAAGTGTTCAATGTGTCTGTCTAGCTGGAGAAGGACGCATTTTTCCAGGGCTTTAGAGAGAAGGGGAAGGTTGGAGATGGGATGGAGATTGTTGAGGTCATTTGGGTCCACCAGTGGATTTTTGATAATGGGGGTGATTTGTCCAAGTTGCAAGGAAGAGGGGACACAGCCGGTGGCAAGGGAGGTGTTGATAATCGCGGTCCAGGAAGGGGTGATGATGTGTTTGAGGTTCTGGACAAGATTGGAGGGGTGTGGGTCTTTGATGTGGGAGGAAGGCTTAAGTTTGGTGATGATGTTGAAGACGTCTCTTTCAGTGACTGGCTGGAAATTAAGCCATTGGCATTATTTTTAAGGAGAGAGTTAGGTAGCTTGGGGTCCAGGAGAATGTGGGGCAGGGAAGGGAGAGGGAGATCAGAGTTACGGTGGGTAGTAGCGGGAGTAAGGGGAGTTATGATGGAGGGGGGGTAATAAGAGAGATGTCAGGAGTGGTGGTAGGGATCACAGTAGGGAGGAAGGATTGCTCAATCTTTTTAATTTTGTCAGAGAAAAAGAGAGCTATTTCCTCACATCTAGTCGTCGAGGCAGGTGGGACAGGGGGAACAGAAGCAGTTTGATTGTGTACGATGTTGAAAAGTTCTCTAGGCCTGTTCTTAGCTCGATCTAGTTGAGTCCTGAAGAAGGAAGCTTTTTGTCTTCAGATGTGTTTTTTGTATGACGACCTAGCAAGTCTGAGGCGGGTAAGGTTGGAAGGGGAGGGGTGCTGTCGCCATGATCTCTCTGTCTGTCTGATTGTGCGTCTTTCCTTATTTAGCTCTGTGTTAAACCAAGATTTTGAAGGGATATTTCTTTGGTTTTTGAGTTTGAGCAGGGCTAGTGTGTCAAGGGTATCAATGACAGCTTTGTTATAGTGTTCGGTTAGCTCGTTCGCATTAAGGGGGGGGGATGGCGAGAAGTTGGGCATGGAGGTTAGATTCAAGTACGCCGGGAGGAATGTGGCTAAGATTTCTGGTCAGTTTCATGGGTTTAATAGTTTTGGTGGGTGGGGGAAAGGTATGGGTAGTTATGGAGAACAGGATGAGGTGATGGTCTGACCAGTCTATGGGAATGATGTTAGATAGAGGGCTAGATCCTTGCTGGTAAAGATAGCGTCAAGGATGGCTCCTTTGGCATGGGTTGGTGCTTGACAGATTTGATTGAGTTCATTTATTTTGAGAAGGTGAGAGAGGAGGGAGATTGAGGGATCTTTGGTATCATTCCAGTGGAGGTTAAGATCTCCCAGGAAGATGTTTTTAGAAGTGGAAATTGAGGATTGGGTAAGCAGGTTAGATAGCTCGTCAATGAATGGGTGGGGATTTCCGGGAGGATTATATATATTGTGAAGGCCGATGGGGTTGGAGCCCTGTATTTTGAGTTCAGCTACAAGGTATTCGAAGGAGGAGAGTTTGGCGTTATTGATAAGGGAGAGCTGTAGTTCGTCTTTGAAGATGATAGCTACCCCCCACCTATCCTGATGGGTCTATCTTTCCTAAGGATGGAGTAACCCGGGGGTACGAGGAGGTCAAGAATGCCTGCAGAGTGGACATTTAGCCAGGTTTCAGTAATAAACGCGATGTCAATGGATTCACTATGGATGGTTTCAGAGATTTCTGTGGCATGTCGGGCCGCGGAGCAACAGTTAACCAGCATGCAGGCGAGGGGTTTGGGAGTAGGTTTGGGAGAGGGGAGGGTGTGGATGGTGGTGAGATGAGGAGGGGGCCTGGGTGAGGCCGGTGAGCGGGGAGTACGACTCACCCCCAGTATAATGGGGTTGTTTGCAAAGGGGGGAGGCGTATACACGGTGTATGAGCAGGGAGGATAGGAGTTAAGAAGGTCAGAGACCTCCCCAGGGGAGAGGGAGCAAGAGGTGCGGAGTGGTCTCTGCGCTCGGCACAGCAGGCGAGTTGTTTTCCACGGTTCGGAGGTGGGAGGGTTCAAAAGATCAATGCTATCAGTGTTTCTTCGGGCAGGGAGGTCGCTCAATTTTAGGTTGTAGAAATCGTTCCTGAGTCGAGAGAGATCTCTCGTTAGAGTGGCGAGGTAATGCTCGATGTTGCGAAGGGAGTGTGAGAGAGGAGAGTGGGGGGAAGTAGGGTGTGGGGGGAGGAGGACAAGGGGGGGTCAGATTTGGCAGTAGATGGTGGTCTTTTCTGGGGGGCAGTGAGCAGGTACACGCGGGAGGCCTGTTCTGAGGAGGAGATAAGCGGAGACCGGCAGGAGAGCAGGGAGGGCTGTAGTTGTAGGGGAGGAGGAGTGGCATGGCAGGGTAGGGTGGAACTGTTAATATTCCAGGTAAATTCACTAGGTTTGCCAAGTTGTTGCATAAAATAATAATTAATGTAAACACTTTTATCAAGTATCAAATGCACCAAGCATTGATATATTATAATATGTATGTCCACTCCGGAAGCGACCTCTAAAAAAAGTGTTTTCCATGGTGAGCCGAGAATAGCATTAGTAAAACGATCCATCGCATGCGTAGTAAAGAGGTATATTCCAACCTGAAGCTTACAGATGGGACTGGGTGAAACGCTCACTTGGCATAGTGGTCTGGCAGAGACCATCTGCAAACATGCAAAGATACCACATGGGCAAGGGGAAGGCAGGTGCTGCTACTGAGGACTGATGCAAACCACCCTCATGCCTGCGGAACACTCTGCATCATAAAGAAAGCTGAAAAATAAACCTGTGACTTTGGAGCAGTGACAGATAGTCCGTTTTAGGTCTCACCTACTAGACAGCACATGGGCTGTCTGTTGTAAGACATATCGTGGGATTAGCAAGACCATACATGGGCTTAAAGCCAGGCCATTATTTATCATTGGTTGGCTTTCCTGTCACTGTAATTTGCCTGGTTCTTATTCGTGTTCCAGCTTGTCAGATTTGTGTTTGCCCCTCCATGAAGCATTACATCTTTACCTTCACCTTTGATTGGCAGGCTACTGTGCTTTCACTACTTGCATTTCAAGTATTTCCTTTTGGTTAAGTACTTGTTGTGGTTGGATGGTAGAGTCTTCCTATAAAGGTCTGGAGCCAACTAGGTTGGGAGATAAGTATTTTATTTCATGTAGGGTCATTATATCACAACAACAGCAGGCAGATCATTTCAGGGCTTCATTCTCTTTCTAGTTCTAGCTGTCCAGGTCTCCTGACATCCACTGCAGACCACACACCAATATTCTGTTACATCCTTCACTCTCAGCATTCTGCTCTTGGAATGCCAGACACCAGCTCAGACATACAAGGAATGAGAACACAAAGTATACTGCACACCTCCTTATCTTACAGAAAAATAAATAACAGCTATTCCTTTCCAAATAAAGTACATGAACAATCATTCACAATTACTTAATCCAACTTGTCTAATTTACACATCCCCCAAACAACAACCTGTCCCACCGGCGCCATCTGTGGTGCTTCCATTCCCCTACTCATGTTAATTCCTCCCCCAATTTGTTCCCCCCATTTCTAACCCTCCACCCGTCCAGCTCGGATCTGTAACTAAACAGAAAAAAGCACCTGTTTTATAGGCATGCGCATGGTATATGGTGGCTGCGACAAAGGTTTTTTCGTATTATTCTTTAAAAAGACATTGCCAGTAGGTCCTAAAGGCAAAATCTAACTTGTTATTGTTCGCATTGAAAGATCAGGTTCCGCCTAAATTGGGAGCTTGGAGGGCAGGCCTTGATTGGTATATGGGTCAGGAGCAGGCTATCTTTAAAGCACGGAGATGCCCGCAGAAGCACCTCAAAATATGGAAACGTTTGGCAGAGTTCCGGGGTCTCATTTTGGAGCATCCCTCACCACGGTCACAGGGCAGAGCGATGATACAAAGGGTTATGATATACGTGTAATGGCTTGATGGGTATGATATGTAGACGACTACACAGCATGAGACACAGTTGTTTGTAAAGTTAGGGGCTGATGTTTACAGACCCCAGGAAAAGTTTATCTTTTTGTTTCATAAATGTCATATAGAAGTCACCTGCTCGAAAGCTATTACATTGATCAATCTATATTCTTTTTCCTCTGTAATGAATGTGATTATCTCATCTGATGACTCAATAAAAAATTGTTTTGAAAAGAAAACTTGTTATTGTTTTCCCTTCAGACTGAATTTCTCTTATAATGTTCTAAGATATTCCTCTTAACAATCCTAAGTAAAATCGCTTTTGTTGATTAATAATGGATTGGGAAAGATTTCTAATCCTTTTTATAGATACAACTTCTTTCGTGGATGTGTTTTGGAATGCCTGAGTTGCAATGAGAAAGGTATGTCTATGCACCTTAGATGTAGTGGTAGGGAGAGAGCACATCTTATCCACACTGTGGCACCATGATCTTCATTGTAAGTCAAGTCTCAATTCTTCCTTCATAAGAATCCTAAGTAGAGCCTGGCCAACAGCCTCGGCCCGTGCAGGTAAGAGCGGTGGGGTGGTGATTGGGGGGGGTTTCGACAGACGATGGAAAAACAATTATTTCATTTTCCCTTGTGGTCGTCTGTCGAATCCTCCCAACCCGGCTCCACCGCTCTTACCTACACGGGCTGCGTCTGCTGGTCAAGACATCAACTAACAGCTCTTTAAGTGAACCAAATGAAAATACCAAACACTTCCACTTCCACCGCTACAGTGTATGACTCCTTTTACCCCTGTTTGGCAAAGAGATCTCATTAAGTGATCCTGAGGTTGGCTTCACTCCTTCCATGTCAAATGCATGGGAAATTCTGGCCTAGCTTGTGCGGTGTGTCCCCAAGTAGAGGGTTCTTAAAAGACAGGAGAACATTCTCCAAATCATATTCTTCTGAACTCACAGATAATATCAGCGGAGATTAGATACACTCTTGAAAACCTTTAGCATAATAACTTTCTTGCATTACAGGACTTCCAAATTTAAGGTGCGCATGGGATGTACCCCAATAAATAAAAAACTATACATCGACCTACCATGTATTCAACGTGACCTTTGCCTCAATTTACCATTGTCTCAAGTTAGTCTCATCTAGGCTCTTGTGGTAAGTAAAATCTTTGCAAAAACTTGCTGAAAACAGAAAAAGAATTGTTATAAAAAATACATTCAACAGCATTCATGTTTGAATTATAACGAGGATATGGTAATAGTTAAAACAAATCACATAACAGGTTCCTCCACAGGTCATGAAAAGCAACAAATTCTGCTGTATGTCCATGGAAATATCTGTTCGGTAAGTTCTTTTAAAGTGACCATGAGGAATAAAGAGCAAGTGTGCTGTGCATTTAACTTAACTTGTAAGCAGGCCTATTCGTGGCAATCCGTTCCTTTCTCAGTGACCATTTAAGGCGCTAGTTGCTTTAACGAACAAGACCTAAGATGGGGAACAGTATCCCCATAAGAAAATTTAAAAAACATCTTGTTGCTTTAAATATTGTAAAAAAAAACCATTAAAACACATTACAGGTGAGGTAACAGTACCCTCAAGTTATCATCTCTTGAGAATTGATCAAAGACATAAACGTCTATGCTCAAGTCTCTAAAATTAAATATTCAATGCAGTATTTTGCGGTTTCAGACCCTCAATAATAGTCTGCCTACATGAATGAATTTGTATTTTGTTAAATTCTGGCCGTAGTAACCACCTGCAAGCTTCTAATAACCAGTGGCGGCCGGCACAGGTAAATTTGGTGAGGTGGGGCTGGGTGGTAGGGGTGGGGGAGTTGACTGCCGGTGGAATAGGTATCAATAAATAAATAATACCTATTCTGTTGTCTGTTGGCCTCCCTCCCTGCCGCGCCCTGCCCCGCCCCATCAAATTTACCTGTACCGGCCGCTGCTGCTAGTAATAAAGGTTGCAAGGAAGTTACATGTGCTACTGTTTCCTCGGCTTTCTGGCACAACCTGCACAAGTCATCAGATGATCAGCTTTGCCACTTTTGTTAGTAATCAAGGGGCATATTTATCAAAAAATTATGCAGCACAGCAAGTCACCTTGCTGTGCTGCCTGATAGGGAAAAGGCAGGAATGCATCATAGTTATAAATATACATCAGATTCCTGTCTTTTCCCTGCACTGGTGCACAATGTTCTGTCTACCGCCAATGCAGGCACCCTTTCACCATGCCTGTGTTGTAAGCAGGATTGCTTTTATTCAGGAAGAGACACCTTTCGGCACAAAAACAATCCTCTGAGGCATTTTCTTTTTTCTCTGTGTGCTACAAAATACAGTACACATAGAGAGAGGAAGTAACAAGGATAAATAAAGATGTTTCTCTTCGCTACACTTCACCTGGGGAGGTGTAGCATTTAGACGCATTCCCAGGTCTGCCAATAATGGTAAATCTGGGAACGCACCCAAATCCATGGTTGGATGCTTGGGAGCACCCATGCTCCACCCATAGACGCCTCCCTGGGGCAGAGTAACGCAATGCAGCGATTTGTGCTGTGTTACCCTACATTTATTATGCCGCGCAAGGTGGCCTTGTGTGGCTTGATAAAATCTTACTTAGTAGTTGCGTCATCCTTGCACCCCATTGCGTGGCACAAGGGCAACGCAACTACTTGATAAATATGCCCCACAGGTGGAAAGTCAGTAGATGACTCTTGATCTACCAAGAATAATTCAGTTCCCGATAATCATGCCTTCCTAAAGTTTTGTAGCACCCCATCACCATGCAGGCATGGGACCGGAGAGCCAATGTTTCCTTGTCCAAAAGTCTTCTGACTATAGGCTCTTGTGCATGATTGCTCAAACTGGAATTAAAATTGTCAATCTGAGGAGTCATGCTAATGACAAGTCAATGTCTTGGTTGATGTAGGCTGGGACATACCCTCAGTACAGACTATATGTGAGCCAGTTCCTGATCTAAAGATACTTGCCGGTGGCTTCAAGCGCCTTCAGAAATGATGTACTCTGGGGGCGTATACTTGCAAAAGACAATTTCTCCATATCAAGCAGTAAATTTTCAAGAGGAATTCCTTTTCCATGCAATTTTCATTGTTTTGTTTTGTGGTGTGCATGGTATTCTAGGATCACCATATCTCTGTTAGAGTTAATATACTGTTTTGATGTACAGATTGCTTCTGGCCAAGATGTAAATTAAACAGCTTGACCACAATATTTATAGATCTAGGATAGTGTTCACTGGAATCAGAGGAGTTTACCAGAGAGGCTCAGGAGAGTCCTCAAGTAGGGAAAAATGCCCAGCGCCCCAGAGTACATCTATGGCTACCACAGCTGGCTCGCTTTCCTTTTGACTCCAAAAAAGTCACAAAAGGAAGTCTCAACAGTGATGAATAAATGGAATCATGAAAGGAAACGCCACACCTCTCCATTTGTAGACTAAAGTTTTCTCTCAGGATTACATTCATATTGTTGGGATTTTCACTTGCCTCATATTGTTGCTTCCACAAAACATGTATATAATACACATGGGCACTCATTACGTATCAGGCATACCAGAATTACCTAATGGAATTTAGCTCTGCCTGATCCAAGTAGGGTGCCCTTTTTAGGTCTCGCCTGATCCAGCGCATGCGCTGCTCTGGCGAGACTTTTAGTAAGTGGGCTTCAAAAAGCTCACCACATGCTTTTGGTGTGGCCTAGAGCGTGCCGTTACACGCACAGTTATGCACACAGGCGCCATCTGGCTTTGCTCTCTCATCATGCATCGCTCGCGGGCACCCTTACAGCCCGGGATCGCTATCACTTTTGCTTTAACGGCCGCGTGGCAGCGTCACTTTCACGGCCGCGCTGCCAATGCTTGTTTTATATATGATAACATGTTTAACATTCGGGTGCCCTCATGATCTCATACCGAATATTTTTCAGCTATATCTTTATTATAATATGATTACCTTGCTGTGATTGTGGGTGCAGACTTCAAAGATAAGGTAAAGTACACCTTTGTTCCTCACCAGGGAGACAGATCAGCCTGATAATCAACTCTTTCTTCGCACTGGCAACTACAGTGACTCCGGCTCTTGCTGCTATAGGGTAGTGGTTGTTTAACAGTAGGGGGAAGACCTTAGCAACGACTCACATGGAAAAAACGTCACGTTCTCGGTCTGTGCATTTTTTGTGTAAACTGGGACCTGCTATCGGGGTTCACGAGTGATGCGATATCGAGTGTTCACTGTAGTTTTTCCTGCGTTCCCTGTCTAGAGATGTTTTGTTCACAACGGGAGCAGAATTTTAGTTTTTATGTGGGTGCTCAGTGAATGTAGATTTCTGTAGACAGTGTCTCGCATTAAAAAACAACCTATGACGTCCACTGTCAGATTCCTGCTCCAAAGTGAGCGACATTACACTGAAGGAAGGACGGCTCAGACAAAAGCACGTGCTGAGATCCACATCCAATCAGCACCTTAGAATTCTGTGCCTGCGATAGGATTGGCTGACGTACCGGGATGTTCCAATCCTAGGTCACGTTACACGTTAGAATATTTTGCATGCAGTGTTCATCTGACATGCATCTAAAGCTAATATTTAACCCATATCTCTTGACTGGGAGAGAATGTTTTGATTTGTTCTGCATTCTGTCCATCAATTGTGTGTCCTTTGCTTTGAAGCTGCGATCAAGTCTGCAAGTTTCAAAGTCACACTGCGTTTTACTGTTCTACACTCCCAGGTTCAACATTCCACATCTGAGCCAATAGCAGGTGACCCAACAATATGGTTGGTATAAAGAACGTAAAAGGGAATGCAGGTCAGCTTCCATTTGCTGCCCTGTCTTGTGGAAGAGGAAATAGAGCTGTTAATAAGATGATTATTACCAGGTTCTGTTATTACATAAATGTACGGAACGCTTCATATTGAGGCGTGGGTTTCAAGGCGCTTTAAGTATTAATTTATTTAATCTCTCTTGGAAGGATGTAGAGCTGTATCCACTTCAGAAACCCATGTGTGACGGCACACGAGTTTATCTTTCGGCTCAAATGAAACGTGCCCTGCAGCCTACTCATTTAGATTTCTCTAGCCAAGGACGCATTGCCCTCTCCTCCACTCAGTCTCCCTTCTAGGCCGCCTCCCCCACCTGAACTGTGGTGCTCTAACATTATGTCATGGTTGTCCGCAGTCACCCTTCTCGACTGCCTTCATTCCTCCTCGTCACTTTGTCCTAAACGGGCACTTACACGCACTGACAGAAAACGACTCCCACTACGCAAAAGCCGTGCCTACTGGCTTTGGCCATCATCGGAACAAGTGTTTCAAAGCACGAGTCACGTTTCAATATTATGGTTTTATTAACACACATGCTTCCTTTTTCCACTACAAAATCTGCATTGTCCCTCTTTAATGCACAGCTCCTCTGCCTGTGCCACTCTCACAACTTTCGGAAGAGGAGCATGGTCCTCGACACTGGAAGGGAAAAAAACAAGCATTTGCAATGCAATAGGTCTCATATTTGTGAGAGTTGTAGCAATTGTCATTGTAAATGGCAATGCCTTTTGTTTGTGTTTTGAAAACCTGCATGCGGTGTGTTAGCACGCACTTTATACTTATAGTCCTTGCTTACGAGAAGCAAGGCTGGCAGTAAAAGAGGCACAATTACTGCCAGCCTTGCTTCTCATATGCAATGATTAAAAGTACAAAGTGCGTGTTTACGCACCGCTCGCAGGTTTTCAAAACACATGAATAAAAGGCATTGTCATTTACAATGCCAGTAGCTCAAACTCTCACAAATACGAGACCTATTGCATTGCAAATGCTTGTTTTACCAGGTGTGGTAGAACCAGACCCAATTTTGCCATGGGATGATTTTGTAATTCTGAACTGTAAAACTGCATTAGGCTTTGCACTACTCCACACACACTCTTCTTTTCCACCCCACCACTACTAGAGGTCCATGCATGCATTTTCCACCTGCTTGAAGCAGGTGGTACATGTATGCATTAGAACCCTATAGAACCCTATAGAATTGGGAATTCTGGGTGGTCTTATGACTGGAAAAATCTGTTCCATGCAGTAACTCCCCATTCGATTGGGTTTAACTTGAAATTTCATGGGACTGGGGTGAATTTACTGCATGGTAACAATAAAATTAAATGCAATTTAACTGTGCTCACAGGATGTGATGTATTTGTGCTCAGCGGTATGGGGGCCATCTTGGAGTGGCGTGGAAAAGTCAGGTTGGTCAGCAGGTATGAAGATAAACTCATGCGTTAAGGATTGTGACGAGGATGACCTGGACTCGGAGTAATGAATATTACTGGTAAGTAACCGGGCATTCTCCTGCCTTTCATTCATGCCAGCAGGGTTGCCACATAGTTAACTTTACAAAATCTTAACACTTGGCAGTAACAGAAAGAAAAGTAAACGCCAGTCTCCATGCAAAAGAATTGTCAGCAATTGTCAGAAGACTAAACTGACATTTGACCTCTGTTTTGATCACACAGAAAATGTGACAAGATAAAAACAAAATGTAAAGTCATCTTTATTGCTCATTTACCTTCATCCCTCCAGCTTGGTGATTTTGGGGGTGCATTACCCGGCATCCCTACTTGCAGTGCCTATGTTAACAGTAGTAATTGAAGCAGAACAAGGCCACTAACAAACTTACGTCTATACAGCTAAGGTTGCTCAGTAGAATAAGTACTTCCTAAAGAGATTGTAATAATGGAGCATAGGCACTGTAAACTCGCTTAATCATGAATACTGTTGGATTGAGTAATATCCACGCTTGCTGTTAAAGGGCCATGTGGAGACACACTTTGTTATGTGCTCTACATAAAGGTTCATTATTAACTCATTGATAACTACTCCAACTGGGACAGTGGGCACTGAAGTAAGGTGTGCAGAGCCGAGATATGTGTCCTTGCGTTTTTGAAGAATATGGGTTGTTCTTTCGGAAGTGCAACAGACCTAATAAGAAACCCAATAGTTTCCTAGCCTCTCTTTGTCGTTGCATGGTGGCTTCACAGGGAAAATGCAGTTAAGGGGGGAGGACAGGGCGACTGGAAGCAGAAAGGACATCATTTGAGAAAATAAAGTATTGTTATGTTGCATTCCCCGTTTACGTAACAGGTAAACTAGAAGAGGGGGTGAAAAAAGGATGGGAATGATACGAGGGAACAGCGAATTGAAGGCGTAAAGAAACTGAGGTGCAATATGGCTTTTTTGAAGCTCAGCATTAAACATTTTTAGAAACAATGCCTGAAAATGCCTTTAAAGTTCGTTGCTGGGATGTAAAAATGAGAATAAATTGTCTCTAATAAAGTTCTACATTTAGATGTCAATAACACCGTGAATAGAAAAAGAATCTGGAAGTTTCTACTCTGATTTGTTTCTCATGGAAACAAGCGCCAAAAATGGCTACCCCAAACAGACAGAGATGGCATTCGTCCAGGGCAGCAGTCAGAACTGTTTTGGCAGGCTGTATCATTACACGAGTTCCAGGGAAGGGCGGGGGAGAATGCTCATTCTAAAATTGGAGCAAATGGTTGACTCGCCGGTCAGTTATTTAACTGTACGATATACAGAGCTGAACTGGCCTATTGGGAGACCGGGAAATAGTCCAACAGAGGGTAGAACTCGAAAAGACAGTGTAGCAAACCCTTTTTTCTCTAATGATGGCCAGTGGTCTCGTGTTGCAACCTCACTGCACAGTTGTCTCTGAACCAGGTACTGGTAAAAAAGGAGTTGTTTCTGTTCACACTGGGGCTCCGTTGGCCTGCATCAGTGAATATGGGGTTTCCGGTATCAATAGAAAATAAATAATATTTTGTTTGACTTAATAGTAAACGAGAATATGTCCAGAATACAATACCTGTGACACAGTGGCGGCTAGTGGACTTGGAAAGTGGTGAGGCGAAAGAATCAGCGGCCACTCATCTCAAAAGCACCTGCTGCCACTCTACTTATCGGTGCTGTGCAATCCGAAGTGCAGACCTCCTCAAGCTCTAAGCACCCGTGCTTCTGTTACTGTATTGTGCAGAAATGAAAGAACTCATTTACACATAGATTATCACTGCATGCTTAGAGATAGCCTTAAGTTCCCGTTACGTTTGTCACCCCTCTGAACATTGCATACGACAGCCAAACTCTTCCCACATAAGTTGCTCTCTAGCCCAGGAGTGTGACTACTGTGGAACCTCTTACTAGAAAATGGTAAATGCCCACGTAAATGTAAGCGTAACTCACAAATCTCTGCTTCTGCTTTAAGCATTGCCACAAGTTCGCCACAATTGTTTGAAGGGCACCTCTGAACCTCACGCATAACTCCCAAATTCCTTCTATAAACCACACAATAAATCCAAACTTGCCAAACCATGCACAGCAAATACAGCTTTAGAATTAAGACTGTGCAATTATTTCAAATGTATCCTAGTTATTGAGTTTCTTGTAGTTTATGTGTCTTGTACTATATGCAAAATTTTCTCTGGCGGTTAATATTAGATTGAGCAGATAATTCGTTGCAGGAAATGGGAAACTGGATGCGCACAGCCACAGGCTAGAAACGTTCACAACGTGAATGTGTGGCCAACAGACAGAGCAGGTATCTCGCATGCTTTTTGAATGTGCACTTTTCATGGAAAGGACGCCCAAACGTAATTCACGTAACACCCCTAATTATTGCAAGAATTATGAGTAGGAGAGTAGGGTCTGCTATCCTATGGTCACCCCAATTTTTTTCTTTTTGCTTCACTGGTTTATGACTTAATGTGGCTGTGGGCCTGCTAATCAGACCCACAGCCTGCTGTTCTCTCTCTAAATTAATGCCAATGCACATTAGGTGCATTACGAAATTGGAACTGGTTCACCTTATTGGCCCCTGTAACAGTGTACCCAGGTACCCAGGGCATAGGTGCTTCCAAGGCCTACCAGGGGCTGCAGCACGTATTGTGCCACCCCTGGCCTGGCCTCCATATTTGACACAACTGGCTGATCACTCAGCTGGGGTAAGTCGGTGTAATCACCCCTTACTTAGGTGTAGTATGCCTATGCCTAACCTAAAATGGACACATATGTTCCTATCAGCCACTCCTATGGAAGGCCTCATCAATCCTGGAGGCAGAGTGCTTGGAAATATGTGAGATGGTGCTCTGGCATGAGCTGAGCCTGTCTGCAGCTTTCGGAACCATGTCCTTTAGCTGTTTCATGATACTGCCATACCATATACTCTTAAGTGCATTATGAACCTCGCGGTTAAATGCTATCTTTGGTTTGGCTTTATCAAAACATGTCGAGTAAGGTGTCATACGAATTGGAATACTACCCCCTCGCCAGTTCTGGCGACGGGGGTAGCATTCCACCCTTCTAGAGGGATACGACATGTACCTAACCTGAACCCCGGTTAAAGTTAAACAGAGCCTCAGCATCACAAAATGGATGCTGCCACCACAGACACAAGTCTGACCTCCTGCTGCTGGGAGTCCTTCCAGCGAGGGCAGCTTGGACAAAGGGTTTCCTGCCTTGGGAGGTGCTAGCACCACCCCAGACAGGATTTTGTGTATTGGGTAGGACAGGGCTGAATAGAATCAGACATGCCTGGGGCACACAAGGTGTCCCTGTGCATATGCCAGTTCAAACCGGTCCTGGGGCTCTCCAGCCCCAGTCCTGGCGCGAAACTGGACAAAGGAAAGGGGGTGTAACCACCCCCCTTCCTGGTCCCACCCAGAGGAGGGACCTAGCAGGTAATCCGGCCCCTAGAATCCGAATAAGAGTAGGAGCTGTGTCCCAAGACTTCAGATCATCCTGAACTCGACTTGAAACTAAGAAGAAAACTGGACTTTGACATTCTGCTGCACAGAAGACTGAAGAGAATCTCCCTTGTGGCCAAGGAGTGACCACCCTGTGAATACAGGCACCAACCAGCAACTCGACGTCTGCTTTGCTGCCGCCTCCCGCCGGAGCCCAGAGCCTGACAAGACCCAGACTCCCAGACATCTCAGAGCCCGATCCACAGTCCCTGAAAAGAAGAGACCCGTGAGGCACCGAGAGCCGTGGGACCGGACATCTTGGAAGACCCCCGAAGAGCTGACTGCGCAGCACCCGAGGCACCCTCGATGCTGTGCTTTGGGGTTTGAGAAGCCCCGACACCGAGCAGCATTTGCACCGAAGATCAGCCCCCCAGCATCTCCACGATCTGCGTGGGGCCCTTTTGCACTTTGCCACTCGACGCGCCATCCCGGTCACTTGCCAGGCGGCTAGTGGCCATCATGGCGACGAAAACTACAATTTGCAATGCTGGTCTGGTTGCTCCAGACTGGCCCTTGCTCCCCTGAAAAGGAGCACTCGCTCTGACCTTGCTGGTCTGAGTGTTAAGCTTTTTCCACTTCCTGCGTGGCTTGCATTAGCCAAGGCCTGTTTGCTCCAATCAAGTTGCCGACACCGCCATCAGCTAGAGCCTTTGTGGGACAGCTCGTGATCGACTCCTGGACGTCCTTGACCTCTTCGTGTCCACGTGGCTGCGGAGACAAGCTGCATCTCTTCACCTGTTTGCACCTGACATTGCCTGGTTCCATCCTGGCTCCACGGTAGTCACTGGCTAGTGACTTTGAACATTGTCCCCTCTGCTTTCAGGTCTTCACCTCTTCAGATCCACCCTTGGATCCACCAGAACTCTCCTCGACGACCCGCCTGCAGCATCTTCAGCTCCAAGCACCATCGACCTGCGTGACGAAACCCGACACTACTTCGCACTTGTGCACCCGCTTCCTGTGGGTGAGGTAATTCAGCAACGCCGGTGTTCCCACACTGGTATACACCTCTAGTGCCTGTGTCTAAAGTTTTATCCTTGTAGGTCCATCGGAAGGCTCCTTAAACACTAACTTTGTAACTTTTACGCACTATTGACTTAACATTGGTGCATGCGTGCACTTTGAACACTGCACCCGAGTCCCGCGGACCTTTCCCGACTTCATCACTGTTAGTCCCGAACAGCTCCAGCGATTCCCCAGGCCCTAGGCCTCTTTCCTTTCCCCATAGTGGTTCTTATACCACTATTTTAGTATATGGTTTAGGTGGCCCCTAGGGCTCATCCATATTGTGCAACTTTTGTATATTTAAACTGTGTTTTGTTTTAACGCATTTGCTTCTGTGCTCATAAAGAGTATAGGGGATATTTGTAGAAATAAATCTATATATATTTTCAATATATATCTGTGTGGTGTCCTTTCATTTGGTATTCAAGGGGATTGTGTATGGTAAAACAGCTTGCTTCACATGCCTATACAGAGTTTAGCCTAAGACTGCTTTGTCCACGCTACTAGGATAGCTGGTCTATTAAGGTTGACTTACAACCAATCATCATAAGGGTTGCTTGGCATGGTACAAGGTGATTCAATACAAAAATGGGAACCAGTGGTGGGCAATGTTTAACGGGGTCCAGAGTATATGTCCAGTCAACTTTTAAGCAAAAGAGTACTAAGTTCCCCGGGGATAGATGCGAAAGGAAGTATAGGGATGTGGAGACAGAACACGCGCAGGGAACAAGGTGTTCCCTTGTTGGAACTAGGAGACCTCACACACCCAGAGACCTAGGTGTCATGCTTCATCATTGGTCTCCTGCTCCTCGTCAGACTGGCGCTGCAATGTCTGACGGGCGCCGTAGGCGCTCTTTGTTGGAGATCTTTTGTTCCAGCCAATGGTTTGAGTGCGAGTGAGGGGTCTGGTGAAAGTGTAGTCGTGAGGGAATAGTGAGGTTTAAAAGAAGGTGAGTCAATCCACAGGGGACTTTATTCAAGTGGCTGACTCCCTTATTAAAATGGTGGGAAGGGAGAAAGGAACTGCTTATTCTATAGTGGACTAACTCAACCCTCTAGAAAGGTCGACATGTTTCATGCCTGTCTGGCAATTCTTCAGGACCTCAAGTGTTGGGTACTACACAGTGAAAAATAAGATAAATGTTAAAATTGAAGATACAACCTCACTGGGTCAATCAGGGAGCAGGCCAACTGGTCCTACTCTAGAGGGGAGACCTAGAAAAAACATATGAAGGTGAGCCAATTTAGCATTAGTGGTGGCAATGCCTTCTAAAACTAGGTTCCATAAGTACTCCATAAACCATACAAAAATCATACAAAAAAGTGTTTTTCCTCAAATTACACAATAGTGGGCATATTCATGGTCATACATCCACTCCTAACATTTGGGCAGTGTAATACAGGGTTAAAACATATTGTATAATACGAAAAACAACAAGACGAAGAGACTATACAGCACTTATTGATAACTGGGATGTGCTTACCCTACGAATAACCCTACAGGGCCCCGCAGACTGTTCCCGTGGGGCTGTTCGGAAAGGTAAGGTACCTGCAAAAGAGGAACAGATACAGGCACCCAGAGGGTGTGTTCATATAAAGCATACCACAGAATTGAGGCCAAGTAGGTAAGTGGACACGTGGCCTAACTGGAAGGACAGGAAGTCAGCGAATGGTAGGACCAAGGATACTCATTGTAGTCCCCCACTCTAACCGGTTGGTCAGCCTTGCCGGTGGTGAACCCTGCTTGGTATGCAGCAGGACCGTGTGTACAGCCGAGCCCGCCTCCGAGCCCGGGGCCGGGCGGGTCCGCAAGGACAGCGAGCGCCAATCACCCCAATGGGGAGTGTGTATCATATCCGTCCACGGGAAGGCAGCCTGACTCAGACTACTCGGAATGACCGGACTTCGTGTCGCCGAGTCAAGCAAACCCGCCCGATCCCCGGTGACAGAGCCCGGCCCGCCAACACACCCCCGGCCCGGAACATCATTACAGGACACCTAATGGCTAAGGGTGTGCCCTCCAGGCCAGAGGTGAGGGTGTACGCAAAGGTGTTTGCCTCGGTAGAACCAATCACGCTAGTGCAGTGCCACCTGCAATATGGACCCTAGCAACGCGACCACGCTTACCTGATATGCGAACAGCCAAGGTGAAGAACCTACCCCCAACGCGAGGCACCCCTGCCGGTAGCGCGGAACAGCTGGTCCCGACCCAGAGTGATCAACGGGATTAAATACTGTTTACCTGCGAATCCGCGGCGTGACGCCTCGTCAGTGGGCGTGGCCGACGTAACCCCGGCTGCGCCTGCGCAGCAGCGTGGACGCGTATGATGCGTCTGGGCTAGGGTAGTGTGTCCCTAAAGTGGCAGCCATCTTAACAAGGGGTTACTGTGAGGGGGACAATGCCCTACTCGATGTTATATGGGAATAGGACCGAACAGTGTGTAGATAACGTTGTTGACTGTATAAGTCGGCAACAGTGTAATTATCGCTGTTGCGTTATGAAACCTTCACTAGATAGTATGAAGATGAATGGAAGTCGGCCCGTGGACAGGGGACTGTTTCAATGCAAGGTCCGCTATATATGGTAATAGAGCTGACCGTCCGGACCCAAAAAATATGGTTGGGTGGTTAAGTCGGGTAAGATAGAGTGCTACCAAGCAGGGTTCACCACCGGCAAGGCTGACCAACCGGTTAGAGTGGGGGACTACAATGAGTATCCTTGGTCCTACCATTCGCTGACTTCCTGTCCTTCCAGTTAGGCCACGTGTCCACTTACCTACTTGGCCTAAATTCTGTGGTATGCTTTATATGAACACACCCTCCGGGTGCCTGTATCTGTTCCTCTTTTGCAGGTACCTTACCTTTCCGAACAGCCCCACGGGAACAGTCTGCGGGCCCTGTAGGGTTATTCGTAGGGTAAGCACATACCCAGTTATCAATAAGTGCTGTATAGTCTCTTCGTCTTGTTGATTTTCGTATTATACAATATGTTTTAACCCTGTATTACACTGCCCAAATGTCAGGAGTGGATGTATGACCATGAATATGCCCACTATTGTGTAATTTGAGGAAAAACACTTTTTTGTATGATTTTTGTATGGTTTATGGAGTACTTATGGAACCTAGTTTTAGAAGGCATTGCCACCACTAATGCTAAATTGGCTCACCTTCATATGTTTTTTCTAGGTCTCCCCTCTAGAGTAGGACCAGTTGGCCTGCTCCCTGATTGACCCAGTGAGGTTGTATCTTCAATTTTAACATTTATCTTATTTTTCACTGTGTAGTACCCAACACTTGAGGTCCTGAAGAATTGCCAGACAGGCATGAAACATGTCGACCTTTCTAGAGGGTTGAGTTAGTCCACTGTAGAATAAGCAGTTCCTTTCTCCCCTCCCACCATTTTAATAAGGGAGTCAGCCACTTGAATAAAGTCCCCTGTGGATTGACTCACCTTCTTTTAAACCTCACTATTCCCTCACGACTACACTTTCACCAGACCCCTCACTCGCACTCAAACCATTGGCTGGAACAAAAGATCTCCAACAAAGAGCGCCTACGGCGCCCGTCAGACATTGCAGCGCCAGTCTGACGAGGAGCAGGAGACCAATGATGAAGCATGACACCTAGGTCTCTGGGTGTGTGAGGTCTCCTAGTTCCAACAAGGGAACACCTTGTTCCCTGCGCGTGTTCTGTCTCCACATCCCTATACTTCCTTTCGTATCTATCCCCGGGGAACTTAGTACTCTTTTGCTTAAAAATGGTACAAGGTGATCACTAGAACTAGTGAGCATCATATACCAGGCCAACTTCTCACATTATGCTTATTACGCACAGAAAGAAAATCGCAATTTCGTCCACTGTTCAACGGTCCCCAACATAACATCTCATAGGATAGTTTAAACATTATATTGCATTTTGTCAAACCTAAAAGAAAAAATGTATGCAAAGCAAGTGATGTTTAAAGGAGGCAATCGCTTCTTTCATCTTTCACGTTTCAACCACAGCACTTACCCTGTATTCATGACCTGTTAGAGTGCCAATAAAACATCACTTGCAGGACACATAAAATGTATGTAAACACCATCAGACAAATGCAAGACTATTATCATAGCCATAAAAAGTCTGCTCAAATAGACTGATCAGATGGAATTGCCCTTTATCAGCAAATATTGCTCATGTTATGTCCTTAGAGCAACTCATTGTACAGTGAAAGGCAGTGAGGATGCAAAATGACCGGTAATTCACAGGCAGGTCGCATTAAAACGATTGGTAACACATCACTTTAATTGTCACAAAACATGCTTGTGTGATACAATGAGCCGTGACCAGCATGACTGGGGGGGGGGGTTTCACGCGGGGAGGGGGGAGGCGTTTATTTAAATGAATAAAATAAAAACAAACTTACCAGGCATCTCCTCCGCCGGTTCTGTGTCGCATCACACACGTCTCCTCTCACACACGTGAAACTAACTTCTCCCCGCTCTTTTGCTTGACTGGCAAGTGGCATGACTAGGGGCGGCTACTAGGCTGTATCTTAACATTTGACTGGGCATGGGGCGAATGTACATGCCCGCCCGAGCAGGATCCCATCTCCAGACTCCTGCACAACACTAGGCATGCGCAGCATGCCTAATGTAATGTCAATGGAGTGGGGGTGCTGAAATAAAAAGCACCCCTCGCAGATGCGCAGTCGGAGTCTGGACTCCTGCTGCTCTCACCTGCTTGCGCTGTACATTCGTTGTTGACTCTCTGTCATGCGCACTTGAGGCTGTGAAGCAGCTGCCAGCAAAGGACGGAAATGTAAATAGACGAATTGTCAAAGCCGTCAATTCGTCTGCTTACATTTCTTGCTGCACGATTATTATTGAGTAGTCAGTTTGCTTTTGCCTAGTGGGGTGCTGCCCCGTCGCCCCCTATGGACTAACCGCCACTGCTGTGACACATGATCAGAATCCGAATCAGACTCCAGTCAGCTACAGCAATCCCAGAAAGAGATGGGATGTCACTGCCCTGGGAACCCATACTAGTGGTAAAATGTGTGGTCTCACAATGGGAGGCACTTTGAGTTAATTCAACTTTTCTTTTGTTTCTCCATACCTTCAACTCACAGCATGCCACAATGTGTAAGAGGACATCACCTCTCTCCACATGATCTCCTGTTGAAGTGCCAATATCACACGGTGAAAGACAGAGTGAGCTGGAAACACCTCACTTGTGTTTCCAGCTCGAGTGTGCACAATCTGGATATCAGCACTGCCTCAGGAGCTTTTGTTGTGTTTGTGTTTTTAGGGAAGGTAAGAGGATCAGTTGATGTCGAACCACGCTCAGAACCTTGGGAG
This sequence comes from Lissotriton helveticus, assembly GCF_964261635.1. Taxonomy (NCBI): domain Eukaryota; kingdom Metazoa; phylum Chordata; class Amphibia; order Caudata; family Salamandridae; genus Lissotriton; species Lissotriton helveticus. Next base: position 787,509,493 of record NC_136070.1, read on the forward strand.
GGCGGGGCGCAGCACAGTCCACTGACCACTTAAATTGGGCGAAAAAGGCCTCTTTATTGAAACAGGTGCACATCACAAGCTTCGCAATCAGCCTTACAAAACGAAAACCTCGCTATACAACAAATAAACAATCCAATATCCTACCCCCCACCCCTTCTGTCCCACCCACAGACCCCACCTCACAACTATCTCCTCCTAATTGTAGGGCATTTCAACCTTTATCAATTTTAACTTTCCCCTACAGCTCTTGACTGCATGTCATTAGCTTCTAAGCAACCAAACTTCCTATACTTAACCTTGAACTTCCTGCCTGCCCCCCTTTCAACGTGACTCTCCAATGGCAACTGACATTCATTTTCTGAAAACCCATGCAAATCTTTCCAGGCCACCGTCAAGCACCTGTCTCAAGCGACAACTGTACAATAATGACTCTCCCTTTTGCGCACCTGTCCCAACAATGGGACCAGAACAAAAAAAAACATTTAAAAGTCATAGTTTTAGGGATGGATGGACGGGACAAAAAGCTAATGAAGAGGGCTCCCTGTCACCAGCACCTGGTCATCTGTACTTAAAATGGTGGCAGGTATCCCCAAAGCAGCCCTATAAAACCATTGGGCTATACTGGGCTAATAAAGTAGCCCAACTCTAAGATAGCAGTCCTGGTCTGCACCACCCTACCAAACTCCTCGGGGGACAGACCACCCTCTGGTCGGCCACCCCCATAGCCCACTGAGGAGGGACGGGTGCAGCACAGACCACTGACAATTTGAAGTGTTTGAAAAAGGCTGCTTTATTGAAACAGGTGCACATCACACACTTTACCTAGGCAATACGGCAGGCAGAAAGTTCAAGGCTAAGTATACTTGTGTTCCAGCCTGTCGCCCAAACACAATGCCCCCAACCCCCTATGAGAGCACTGCCCACCTATCCCCTCAAACCACTGGGCTTTCCATTCTGTCCATCATCTGTTCTTTTTGCTTTTGTCACCCTAAGTGGGAAGGGCATGCCCAGACGTGGGTCCCATGCTCACTGCACCACTAGATTCAAACTAACCTGGCTGATGAGGAGTGATACCCCGAAACCGGTTCCAGGAAGCTTGTTTCTGGTCCAGGAAGTCTGGCTTAGCAGTTTGGGCTGGACTGTACCCATGAGGAGCAGGGTCAAGACTGATTTGCATATGACTGGGTCCTAACTGGGATAGCATGGTGGGCAAAGAAACGATGGATTAAACCAGCATTTTTAAAGCACGCAGCTACCTCAGGCGAGGTGTGCCGGTGCTGGTGGCCGTCTGGAAGATTAAGCGTATTGCCTACAGACCACAACTCCTCCGGCATGGGCATCTTGTACCTGTCTGCTTCCTTGGCCATCCCACAGAATCAGTAGACTGAATTAGCATAGAGTGGAGTGGTGTACAGTGAAGTGATGTAAAGTGAAGTGATATAAAGTGAAGTGGCATAGAGTGGAGTAGTGTACAGTGGAGGGGCATAGACTAGAGCATCATAGAATGGAGTGGAGTAGAGCAGAAAACCATAGAGTGTAGTGACGTAGTGTAGTGCCGTAGAGTAAATTGGCATACAGTGGAGTAGAGTACAGCGCAGTGGCCTAAAGTGGAATAACGTTGAGTGTAGTTACCTACAGTGGAGTAATGTAGAGTGAAGTGCCATATAGTGGAATAGCATAGAGTGGAGAGGCGATGAATGGAATGTAGTACAGTGGAATAGCGTAGAGTGGATTAGCGTAGAGTGAAGTGGCATACATTGGAGTGCCGTAGAGTGGAGGGGAGTTGTGTAAAGTATAATACAGTACAGTGGAGTGTCATAGAGTGAAGTATAGTGGAGTGGCATACAGTGGAGTGACCATGAGTGGTATAGCTGCCTGTGGAGTGGTGTACACTGAACTGGCATAGTTAGGAGTTGCACAGAATGGAGTGGCATTGAGTGAAATAGTGTACAGTCAAGTGGTTTAGAGTGGAGTGGCGTAGAGTGGAGTGGGGTAGAGTGGAGTGGCGTACAGTGAATTAGTGTATAGCGGAGTGACACAGTGACACAGAGTGTAATAAAGTAGAGTGTAGTGGCATAGAGTGGAGTGGTGTAAAGTGGGGTGTGGTACTTGAAACAGATGTAGCATGAAAGTGGGTAAACAGATATAGATGTAATGTAGCAGGAATATAGATTATGAGGTTTTAATGTACATTTTTGGTAGTAGGTGTAAATAGTATAATACCTAGTGTTAAAGGTATGTATTAAAATACTTAGGTATATGCTGTGCCGTTGTATACTGCAGTAACTTTGCGGCATAGTGTGGCACATGCCGATGACAAGGCAGTATCTAATTGGCTTAAGGCAGTCTTTACAAAACATAAAATGCAGTCATGTCGTTTTCTGGAAACTTTCACCGAGTTGTGGGTTAGGGCCTTATATATAGGTAAATATTAAGTTTTATAGTTGTTCTCTACCTACTTCCACTTTATTAAAGTGTTTATAGGTAGAGTATTGTATCTCTAATGTTCGGTACATTTTTACAGTAGTTTAGGAAGAACCGTGCTTTAAAAAAAAAAGGAAATTACGTATCGCAGTCATTTGTAGATATTACCGTGGTACTTCGTATACTTTTTTTGACGAGTATTAAATATGTAAAAAATTCAAAATACAATTTAGTACACTATATTTGTTAAATAGAGTGTAGTACAATGTATTTTTTTTTAACATATTTATTTCTTTTTATTTTGTTTAAGTACTGCAGTACTTCTCAGAAAGTACCGCAGTACTCTGTACCTTTTTTAAAAAAATATGTAGAAACTTATAAATGATTTACCCTACCTAGTTCCACTTTATTAAAGTGGTAATAGGTAGCAGACAATATAGAAGCTAATACTACTGTATATCTAAGGCCGTAACACAGAATTCAGCCAAAGTGTACTCAAAACAACATGGCTGCCTTTAACAAATCTACAGGCAGTCATTAGCCAAGCATATAATGCCTTTTCTTCGCTATGTACTACAACAACAGATATTGCTAAGTGAAAATGATTTATAGCTTAACACATATTTACCCTACTTACCTATAGTACCCAGAAGGATCATCTGCACACCATAATGTGTAATCCTGCCAAAGTTCATAGAAATCTGTTCAGCTGTTTTTGTGCTGCATCCAATACAAAAGTCTGTGGAAAATGCATTGGTGGAAACATGCATTTTGGGTACCCCTATTATCACCCCCTGGAACAATCAATGCAAAACTTTCTATCCTCTGCCAATGTAGAAAAAGCTATAGGTCTGGAAAGTTTAGTTGAGATTCGTCATAAGGTGGCAAAGTTATTTGCAAGCAAAAATTAGATGAATTCCTATAGGGGGGAATCCTACTTTAACTACAGACTGGCGACATATATACACACCCACACACACACACACACACATATATATATATATATATATATATATATATATATTATTTTTTTTGCCCCGCGGGGCCCTTTTAAAGCCTCCACATCAAACCTCGGGGGTCAGGGAGGATCTACTATGCCCCCTTATGGTAATTTCCCCCTTTGTTTTGGCCTCCTCTTGTCTCTCGATCCTACCGAGAGACAAGATGGCGGCCACTCCGGACTGTTTAGAATGTTGACAGACACCAGAGAGCCAATCAGCTTCGCTTCGCGAAGTTCCGTTACGCGTCAGGTACGCGAACCGGTGCGCTGCCCGGAGCGCGCTTACAGATATATATATTTTTTTGAAGGTTAATTTATCAAAATCCACTGGAGCACATATATTGAGACCTAGCAAAGGCACATCGGGCTACCAGTCCCTACAATTTTGCCAAGTTTCGTGCAAATCCATTCAGCCGTTCGGGCTAAAAGTGAGGCCAACCACCCTATGGAAATTAACATGGGAAAAACGCGTTTTGTGACCCCCCCGTTTTTCTCGGCCCCCCCTTGACGAACCCCCCCCCCCAAATTTTCAGTGGCTGCTCAGAAACAAAATGTTCCATTTTCCTGAAAATTTCAGCCAATTCCGTCCACAAACGCCAAAGTTATTAGACATAGAATTTTCAAAAATCCCATAGAGAAAAAATCCTAACTATATATACCTACTGGCGACCGCCAGTAGGTAATATATATATATATATATATATATATATATATATATATATATATATATATATATATATATATATATATATATAAATATATAATAATCACTGCTTATGACCTCATATATTACATCATTCATGGCTTATTCTATCACATTATAGATATCAATATGGCATCTGAACTGAGCTCATTGACGACAAGGCTGTGCATGCTAAGGGCGCGAGTCAGGGATACTTGAAATAACTATAACTGGTGAATTTCTTAGTTTTTTTATGTTTAAAATATTACTTTTAAACTGACATTTTCACCTATAACATCACTTTAACCTATATCATATCATATATAATGCTATTTATTACCATTTTTCTGAAAGAAGGGGGCATCATGATTTACTCACAGCTTCACCTCTTGTGAGTCTTACACTAAATTATTTCCTGCACCCAGGATACAAATCGCATTGGCAGCCTTCATCCAATCCTCTTAAAACATATAACATTTTAAAAAGGAAAAAAGGTAAGAAAGGTCAACACAGTTGAGTACAGTAACATCCAAGATCATGTGCAAGCTTCACACAACTGATGATTCTCCTATGTGGACTATCGCAAAAAATTGTATGCTCAAAAGTTTCTGTTTGATTACTTGTATATAATTACTACAGTTTGAAGAATTCTGAATGTTTTGTGGTTCTAAAATAATACATTTCATAACTGAAAACATTAAAATATGTTGGACTTGGACCAAAAATAGACCTACAAGTACCAAATTAAAAGTATCCTACATTAATGAATTAGATAGTTAAACAAAAGCGACCAGTGTTTCTTTTGAACTTGTAAAGGCATACTGTGTAAGTGTTTTGCAAGGTATGGAAGACTGCATGGATTTGAGCTTGCACTAAGCAATGTTTGTTTTGATATCAGGTAACACAACAGTAGAAACTGGCCTAACTTACTATAAAAAGCCCACAAACAGCCAAAAAAGCCAGCTCACAAACAGACCTCTCAGTCCAGCCCATTGGGCACTCCCTGAATGCCCTGATGGCCGGTCCAATCCTCATTTAGATTAGTATTTGTAGTAATTTCAAATTAGTTCACTTTTAAGCAGGACAAAAGGTTTCAAAAATATATTCCAAGCAGTACAATTATTTCATAATAAACTCGGGTGCTTTGATTTCAGTGAACTAATCTTGCAACAAGTTTGTTTTGCAAAAATGTATTTGCTATGAGATCTTTCTTAACGTAAAAAAGGTGTGAACATATTGTGCTGTAGTCTTCACTCCTTTTTGAGTGTTGAGTATGCCTTAAGCACTGAAACAAGTTTATTAATGTTGCTGTCATCACCTCTATAAACAATGTTACTCATTTGGGTGTTACCATGGTACGTTGATGTCAGAAGCATCTCCTCCCAGTGAAGGTGCACCACTTCCCTTTTTGTAGGGATTCTGTTGTTTCGACCCTCCAGCCTGGTGCATCAATGCTGTGACATTGGATTCTATATCAGGGCCTCATAATCTGAGCCCACATACCCAGAGTCCTCCACATTTCCTCACAGTGTACTTGCCAGCATTGTCTATCAGCATAGAATGCCATTAACAATTCTACAGATCTGGGTGGCTGCTTGTTGATACTTATGGTTTGGGAGGGATTTGGGAGTACTCAATATGGCGGGCCATAAAGTTCTCAGGGCTATTGCTTCGGAAAGCGTGATACAGCATTGAAAAATACTTTGTCCAGAAGACCAGTAGCTTTCTCTAACTACTCCTCTGTATAGCCGACCAAAAGGAGTCTAGCTCCCTTTCTGAGAAAACCTTTGTGGCTGTTATCATGTGGCACTTTGGTGGGACAGCGGATGCCATGGTGAAGTTCTAAAGTGGATGTGGCTTAGGAATTATTCCTATCCATGATGGGAGCAGTGACATGTAGCAATGTTGGCACTATGAGGCTGTGGAACTGCAACACGTTTGTCAGCCAAAGAAACAGAATGTGGCCCCTCCAGGAAAGCCTTACAAGCACCTATCCCTGGCACTATTTCTCGAGGGTCAGAAACTTCAATCTTATGAACATCATTGATTTCACTGAGAGGAGATATTGCCTGACCAATCTTTCACTTTTCAATCTGCCTGGCCATGTGGGTTAAGTCCCAGATCTCTTATATCAGCTAAATGATAAGCTGATTCACCCAGCTGATTCACTCAGCTGCGAGTTATGCTCTTATTTCCACCTGTTCCTCAATTTTCCCAGCTGGCAACTATGCTAGTCCTTGGTTCATCCTGAACTTAGAAGGGTATACTTGCCACAAGGCAGACTGAAAGGAAATTGAGTGAAGACATGCGGATTTATTGAAGTAATATTAATGTACTTTGAACACATTACAGAGAAAGTTGTGACAGAGATAGTGCATCTGGGACCTGTAGCTTTGGCAGTACAGATGTGGTTGGCTTTAGCCACATATACACCTCACCCAGACAGGGCTCAACTAACCATAGCTGAAACTAGCGAAATGTTGATTAGGTAGAAGCAAATACACAGACAGTTAATACTGTATATACTACAACAGTGGGGCACTGAAGTGACAGACACAGCCCAAAACAGTTACAATGCACCAGCAACTTTCGTTAGTTCACAGACTATAAATACAGTAATGGGGAGTTGCCCAGTGGAGTGGAATGAAATTCAATTCTGTGTGTACGAGGACACATCATTTGTAGACAGTATATCTTTACAGCAAGGCAAATATTGAATAAGGAATATGTGTCATCTATTGGGAATGGCACTAAATTCTCAACATTGTCAATCCCGGGGAAGCAAATTTGCAACCCTGCATACTAACATGAATGGCATCCAATCTATATCAGTGTCACCAGAGGTTCTCAAGCATATACAAGGCAAGCAACGTGCAGCTCCCTTCGAAGACATGGGTATTAAAGTGATAGTCAATATTGTTAGTGTAGCTGAAATAGTTCTCTGTGATATATACATTGTGGTGCAGCACCTATGGTCATACCCTCGAGATCTGCTGTGACTCCAGAAGTCCAAAAAGAACAATAGTATTGCTAAATGTAATGCCTCTATAGGAAGAAATACTCTGGGAGCACTTGCAGCAATCCTAATTAAAACCTTTTGCCAGGTCTAGACATTCATTTTTAATACTTGTAAGTCACTACTAAGGTAAGCTATAAATGACCATTGGGGAGGGTAGATAGTATTTAAAAAGTAGAGCCTGTATATTTAATGTTTTACATGCACTGACACTGAATATCCACAATGGGGTTTTTCGCTATGAACTTTTAGAAAGTTGCCATTTCTCTTCCTAAATATAAATGTGTTTTCGCCCAGTGCTCAGTGTCCTCCGACTGTAAATGACTCCCCTGGGGTGCGATGTGTATTGCTCCCAGTCAGCGAACAAAGAGCTTTGGGTGTGGGGAGGGGTGTTCATATCCTGAGCATGATGACCTGGGTGGCCGTACCCAGCCCTGCCTGAGCTTCAAACGTTAGTCTGAGGCCTTACCCACCCCCTTCTGACTTTAAAGGTTGTCTGCCCTGTCACTAGCAGATAAGGCTCCCACTAGGCCTCCCTCTTCTATGTGCCTCTATACAGGCTGGCACCAAATCCAGAAGGAGAGTAAGAATTGACCAGAACTGGTTTAGGGAGTGGACAAAGGAATTGCCCTCCACCACAGATTGGCACTGGGTGTAAATATGGCGACCCTAGAACCTCCCATCAAAACACTATATGGACCTGGAAAGAACAGAAGAAGGACTGCCCTGCTGTCTGTGACTTGAGAAGAGTCCTGAAGACGAGACTTTCTAACCCATTTGGTTTCAAGACAAAGAAGTGAACTCCAAGGATCATACGCCTGACTTCCTGTTAAAGCTACAAGCTGCAAGAAGGTTTTTCCTGCAACTGCCCAGCTGATCAGGGCTGGGACCCTGCTGTTGCCTCTATTCTGCGAGTCTCTAAGTACCTTCCCTGGGTACTCCTGTGGTGGATTTAGACTTATAGGATCAAAGTCATAAGGTAAAATCTTAAACCAGGACAAACCTAGTTGGTGTATCTGACTTATGTTCCCTTGCGGTCAGCGTTAAATTGCATTGAAGTCCTGTTCTACCAAAATAATTGACTATTACTTTGAGCTTCTTGGCTCTATTTTTACCAAAACCTTTAAAAATTCATGACTCCGGCTCCTCCTATTGGATTTTGTCATCTTGGTGTGATTTTGTTTACCAAAGTGTACTCTATGTTTCTAATGCTTAGCCATATCTGAACAGCATTAGGCTAACTAGTCCCTGCAGATTCATTGATTATCATCCTGGGTTTAAGACAGAGGCTTTAAGGAGTGACCACGTAGGAATGGGCATTAGTCTCCCACATCTTGGATAAAGTGAAGCAACTAGTGGCTTTGGTATGTCTAGAAAAGGAAAAAATGATAAGTAACATTAACCTATCAGAACACAAAGTCTCCACACAGTGGTGCTCTCTGGTATGTTATTTCTCCAGGCTGAAATATTCATGCTTCTCTCCACCGAGACAGAGAGATCTACAATTGTGTGATTAAAACAGAGTAAGAAGTAAGGATTAACACACAGAAAGGAGTATGAGGCAGAAATGTAAGAAGCAAGTATAGATTTGAGATGTCCAGAGAAAGATGAAAAGTGAAGCTAATATGATGATAACCTGCTAACTCGGGGGCAGTCTTACTTCTTGCCTTGTCTCACCCCTTGCCTTTAAATACCCTGGTGGGACTCTCGGTTTCAGGGTGCACCGGTCGGCTTCCAGCTTTTGCTGCAGCTGCCTAGGGGGGAGGGGTGGTCAGTGTGCATGAAAGTTCTTTTTCTACCCCTGCGGCGCGGGATGCAACAGGGCCAAGGGCGGGCCTGTCGGAGCACGAAGGGGGCTGGGCTGGGCCACCCTACTTGCTTCTGGCCACTCCATCTGAGATCAACCTAGAACATCTAATTCCACCAACATACAAAGGGCGGGGCTCTGTCACTATTATAGATTTTATTTTTGTCACAGCTCCTTTGGGTGGGTTACCCGCTTTTAATATAAAATTTATGTCTAGATGTATGAAGGCCCTGTTTTGCGATTTCCTAATTCGAAATCTTTGTGATTCGCAATCAGGAACTCACAAAACGGAATGCATAAAAGTGTGTTTAACACATTTAGTGATTCCTAGGGGATCACAAAAGACCTACCTCATAAATATTAATGAGGTAGAACGCAATTTGCTACCCCACAGGAATCACAAAAATCACAGTGATGGTGGCCTGCTGGGCTCAGCAGACCACCATATCTGTGATTGCTTTTAAATAAAGCAATTCTTTTTTTTTTTAAAGGCAGCCCGTTTTCCTTAAAGGAAAAGATTTCTTTTCATTTTTAAGTGAAGGCAGTGGTCCGTGGGACCATTGCCTGCTCTTAAAAAATGATTTTACAACCATTCACAAAGATGAAGGGGTCCCTTGGGGACCCCTTCCCATTTGTGAATGGGATACACCTACTTGAAGTAGGAGGTAATATGCAAATTATTTGTGAACGCGTCACGGTCACAAAACATTCATGCACACCATTAGGATTCGCTATATGGAAGGGACGCCCTAAACACGCCCCTTCCAAATAGCAAAGTGCAAACCTATTTTGCAAATCGGGAACAGGTTACCAAATCGCAAAATTGGGATTGCTGCATCGGAAATGCATTTTTTATGATTGCAAACGTCCGAATCTACGAATAGGCCCATTTGCGAGGAGCAAAATGCACGATGCATCTGGCCCTTAGTCCTTTTTGCGATCATAATCCTCTGACACTCTATGATAGAGGCGGGATCAACCGATGGGCTTTCGAGAGCCCCAGGATTTTTTAGTCCCCACAGACCAGGGCATGCGCTTATGCTGGTCGCAGATTGATGTTAAGGCTTTTAATTACAGTCTCTTTTGCACTCGCCGGCAGGAGATACACATATGTCTGGATCCCTTAACCCCCGACAAGAAGATCTTAAGTTTATTTGCTTCTATTGCTCAGGAAGTCTCTGGCCTTTGATCTACACATGCATTGGTGCGCGGCTGGGTTTTTCCTTCATGGTTTGATCCAAAGTGTTCACGGGCCCATAGGCAGTTGAAGGACGTTTTGAAACAGGTGCCTAGGGGGTCTTTATACCGTTGTCTCTACTAAGAGGCCCTGAAATATCACAGGCTCCAATTACAGAAACAAGCATGGGAGGACTTGATCAAAGCGGGGGATTTGAGGGATTCAACACTTTTGGAAGACGATAAATAGCCCCTGCTTTGCTGAACCAACTAGACTTACACTGCGCCATCATATTACTCCAGACCAGTGGGTTTTCCATTTTAAAAGTGTATATAATGCAGGTCTACTGGTTGAGCGCAGCGTAGATATAATCCCCAGTGTCGTGGTTACACCAGTTATCTTTTTGTTTGAGGAAGTAAACACGAGTATTGAGTCTTTGTCGAGGAATAAGGCACATCTCCCCGATGGGATCCCACCGGATCTTTTTTGCAACAACATTGATGTGTGGGCCCCACTTTTGACCCAGGTGTTAAATGCGGCGGCCCTGAAAGGGACGTTGCCCTCCTGGTCCACCGCCACTATTATACGAATCTTTAAAAAGGGGGACAATCTTCCCACCCTATTTCCCTTATAGATGCAGAGGTCAAGGTGTTGGGTCGGGTCCTTTTATCTGGACTCTCTCTGTTGGCCAATGATAATCGGATCTTATCGGATGTCCAATTTGGCTTTCGTCCAGGCATTTCAACTATGGACCAATGCCTTAATCTTTATCTTTTAATAAATAAATACATGTGGCATTTCAGACTGCCTTTCTCTGGAGCATGGCAATAAAAAACCCTGACTAAGTTATGTAAAGTCTTTTCAGGCACTAGGGAGGCCAGATAGTTTTCTTGCACATGATACTGTAAGTTCCAGGGATGTTAATATTATAAAGAATTTATATCATAAACACACCTCTGCTCATCATGAAAATATTGAGCTAAGAAAATCCTCAGTGAGGGCTTATGTTATGTTAAAGTCAGTTTTGGTAATGGAACATTACCTTTTTTCCCTCACTAGTGCTCATGATAGTTTTTTAATTACTCGTTTTAGATTTAATTATCTCCACTATCTTTTAGCATCCCCGGCAGGTTTTATCCCGTCAAAACAAAGAAGATCCTGTGGCTGCGACTCTAGATCTCCACAGGATACGTTACATTTTGTATTATTGTGTAAATTCTTTTCATTGCCAAGAAGACAATATCTCCGTCCCCTTTTAAGGAGCTTGAGGTTTAGGCATGCCAGGGTGGCACTGTTGTATTTTTAGCTGTTGCCAAATGTTTTTTCCTTATGTGCAGTTACAAGCTTTTTGCGAGCCGCTGATAGATCTAGATTTTCTAGACCCGATCGGATTGTGCTTGGTTTGTGCCTATGTAGTACATTTTATGTCTATAGTATGTACTATTTATGAACCTATGAGGGTTTTCTCGATTTACTCTTCACTCTTTTTACAGGTTGTGTAATAGTCTTATCTATTATCTTAACTTATGTTGTGTCTTTTTAATGTCTTTTTAATATATGATTGCATCTTTTATGGTGGTATTTGCTTCCGAATAAAGCAAGAATTACAATTACAACCTAGAGCATCAGCCACTATACTTCGTGTAAGGTACTGTGAGGTTTTTCTTTTGCCTCCTGCATCAGCTGAATATTTTGTATAAGGGGCCAATTATTTGTAAATGTTACTGATGCGCAGGTTATTTGCGGCTGCTGTTGGGTGTTCTGGCTCTACTTTCTGCTTCCTTGACGCCACAGTACTGTAGTTTTTGGCAAAATTGATAGGCCTTTAATAATATGGGTAAAAGGAAGGCCAAAGGGAGCTGCAATGGAGTTTGTAAAATGGCCAAACGGACTTTGTCAAATGCGGCGGAAATCCATGTAGTTAATAATATTGACACACTAATTGATGAAGTTGAGTCCTGGCTGAATGGTCGCTAGGCCCGGACTGAATACCGGGCATTTTGGAATGCTGCCAAGCTGGGGGCTGATTTCACTGTGGTGGGGGCTGATTTCGTTCATGGAGACCTGCGTGTGCTTCGAAATAATTAAAACAAAATGAATTCCATTCAGTACACGCAGGTCCCCATCAACGAAATCAGCCCCCAGCTCAGCAGCATTCCAAAACGCCCGGTAGCCAGTCCGGCCCTGGGGCTAAATTGCTGGGCACTCACAATAAACTGCCCAACACAGAACAGAGGGGCATATTATCAAGGGGGTTTATCTCCGCTTTTTTGGCTTTAAAATCCAAGAAAGCGGAGATAAAATTATCTCCCTATTACCTAGCTGTCGCTAACACCAGTTAGCGACAGCTAGTAGGAGATAGCGACCATCTTGGGCCCCGCTTTGCATGTCAGTGAAATTTATCACTAATGACATGCAAAGTGGGCGTGCCAAGATGTTAGCGACTGGAAACAGTCGCTAACATCGCTATCTACTATTACCAACTTTTGGAGATATTCGCGCTAAGCGCGAATATCTCCAAAAGCTAACACCTGCCCCTGAGCAGTTCTTAGCCATGTTATCCAATGGTAGGTGGATAACATGGCTAAGAGCATTCGCTCGGTAATGCATGAATATCGCTGACTTTTCAGCGATATTCATGCATTTCGGCCGATTTTTATCGCTTAGGAGATAAACCTTGATAATAGCAAGGTTCCTAAGCGATAAAAATCGCCGCAGCTCGGCGATAAAAATATTTCCGCTAAGCCAACATAGCGATAATTATCGCTAGTTGTTGGTAATATGCCCCAGTGTGTGGCTGGCATTCTTTTCTAAGCATAAATCCTCCGGGAAACCCCCACCTGTGACTATTACTTCTATCTCAGATGGCGTCAGTAATACGAATCTCAGAGCCCCTGCCAGCAAAATGCGGGGTGTGTACTATCCTTCAATAGTATTGTGTCTGTCTGGGTGAATTAGTGGGGCTTAAATTAATTGTTAAACAATTAGTAGCTCAGGTGTCGAACCTGAGAGCCACAGTGGGAATACTTACCAACCAACTTAACAGAAGCTACTTACCCAGAGATGGCACTAATATTGCTGAGGCCACAGACGCCCAACAATCTAACAGAGTATTGCCTGCGACCGGGCATGCAAACATTAATTCATACACTGATCCACTAATTGTGGGTATGGCAACCTCTAAGGCCTCTATAGTTCACTATGACACTATGCAACATGTTGTTAACGGAGTTGTTAATACTCAGATCTAGGGGAGCAGTGGCAAGGGCCCCATCGCATGCCAACACATAAACTGGTCCTTGGATTCCGGAGGGAACTACTGGAAGAGGTCTGACACTGGGGAGAGCAGGGGGGATATTGCCAACATCATGACCTATACAGAAGGCTCCTTATGGGATGCCAGGCATATACATGAAGGGGGGTGGCCTACTGATGTAAGAGCGCTTCTGACTGGGCCTGGGTATGGACAGGGAGACTTTAAGAACGCTTATAGTGAGGGCAGCAATCGCTTTGTTATGGTAAATATCCCCAAATTGACAGCTGACGTAGAAGAAACTAGTGAATCCGTGACAAACAAAGTAATCTACTGGATAAGGCAGGTCAGGCAATGCCGCTCAATAATAAGATCTGACATAGTAGCAGTTGAACGCTCCTCTACAATGAACGAGCATGATTATATTGTGCTGTAACTAGCTAGTAGGACCCTTGGGGAAGGATTGGTCAACTTGGGCTTTCGCACTCGGGTCAAGATCTAACTAATTCTACCTGGCAAGAAACCCAGATTGCACTTGAAAACTATCATAATTTGTCACATACAGGGGGAATAACATAATACTAGAGAGTAGTGAATTAACAGGAAACATCCTTTACAAGGCAACCATTACATCGCACTACACTTACAACGCAGTCATTACAACGGAACATCCTTTACAACGCATGTCACTACAACGCAAGCATTACAACGCATACCATTACAAAGCATACCATTACAACGCATGACACTACATCGCATGGCACTACAGCGCAGGCATTACAACGCGTACCATTACAACGCATACCATTACAGCGCATAGTACCCCTACACTATCCAAAACTTTCCCTACTGTTGCACCCCCTGGAGTTAGAATAGTAATTTTTACCCCTACACTATCCAACACTTACCCTACTGTGGCACCCCCTAGAGTTAGAATAGTAATTTTTACCCCTACACTATCCAACACTTACCCTACTGTTGCACCCCCTGGAGTTAGAATAGTAATTTGTACCCCTATACTATCCAATACTTATCTTAAATGCAATGTAATGGTATGTGTTGTAATGGTATGCATTGCAAAGGTATAATGCGATGTAATGGAATGCGTTGTAAAGGTAGTTTCTAAAAATGCGATGTAGTGTCATGCGATGTAATGGAGTGCGTTGTAAAGGATGTTGAGATGTAAAAACTGCATTGTAAATGTATGCGTTTTAACGTTATACATTCAAATTAACACCAGAGGTCCTTTCAGACAGGGCAAGGAATGTATAGAGGACTAATTTTACGCTGGAAGAAACCCAGATGGCACTTGTTAAAATGAAGAAGGGTAAAGCCGCAGGTTTAGATAAAATCCCAGGGGATTGATATATTCCCGAATCTGAGATTTGGATTGTGATTCATAACTTTAGCTTTAACACAATTTTAAAGGGCGTAGTGATTCCAGACTCATGGCTGAGGTCAGAAGTGAAACCAATATTTAAAAGGGGGAACAAAAGCAAACCAGCAAACTATAGGCCAATTAGCCTGATTGATACGGCACAGAAACTATTTTGCAGGCATTTGCTGGAGGGGCTCCAAGACTGGATAAGAGTAGGGCAAATACGAGCACTGTTGACCAATTGGTCAGGTTTTTTTTTATTTTGCGGAAATATGTGGTCATTAAGAAGGAACATGTATATGTTCTGTTTGTGGGCCTGCAAGCTGCCTTTTATCTAGTCCCCAGAAAAACCTGTGGGTAGCGTTATACAAAATAAGGGCCCCGCGTTATTTACTAGAGATTATTATCAGACTACACTTGGATAATTATGCCCAAGTGAGATGGGGGTAGGATGGTGAATTGCCAGACAAGATAAGGGTGAGTATAGGAGTGTGACAAGGATGTGTACTGGTGCCCACTCTGTTCACTATATATATCAATGTATTAATTGAAACTCTGTCTGATTGTAAAGGTGATCCTCCCAAATTAGCTGGCCAAGCAGTGGCATCTCTGCTTTTTGCTGATGACACCCTACTCATTTCTAGGAAGCTGATGGGATTCCAAAATTTAATGCATCACTTTTAGTATCATGCAATGAATTTGGGCTGGAAATTAATGTAACGAAAACCAAATTTATGGCCTTTAATCCTCACAGGTCTTTTAGGGAGATGGTCAAAATGGGGGAAACCCCATTAGAGCCGGCAAGCAATTTGAGTACTTGGGAGTCAGGTTGACGAATTCATAAAAGAGCCATTTAGCACTTCAACATGAAAGTTCTGCACCAATAAAAAAATGAAAATTTCAGACTAAAGGCCTGTTGCCCCAGTTATTAAAGTTTATCAAGTCAAGGGCATTGAAGCCACAGCATATGGTGCGGAGCTATGGGGTCATAACAATGTATTGTATTGTATTGTATGGCGTATTTATATAGCGCTATACTGTCACCCTTAGGGTATCCTGGCGCTTGACTTGGTCTGCCATACTCAACTTTGTACTGCCTTATAACTTTACACCTACCTGGGAAAAAGGTGGGTTTTTAAACTTTTTTTGAAGGATGGAAGATCTTCAATGCTTCTCAAGGACAAGGGTAGACCATTCCATAACTTGGCAGCAGTAAACCTAAAGGATCGTCCGCCCATCCGCGTCCTTAGGATTTTGGGAATTACCACCAGGCATGCCAAGGAGGAACGGAGAGATCTGGTGGGAACATACCAGGAGAACATCCTCTGTAAGGAGGAAGGTCCCTGGCCATGAAGGGCCTTGAAAACAATACATAATGCCTTAAAATCAATGCGCCGGGAAATAGGCAGCCAGTGGAGGTCCAGGAGCGCTAAGGAAGATGTATCAAGACGCCGCCTGGAGATAGCCAACTTAGCCGCCATATTCTGCACTCGCTGCAGCTTACCCACTAGGGCAGCCGGTGCACCCAGAAGTAGCGCGTTGCAGTAATCAAGCCTGCTTAAGATGATACTGCGCACTACCTCTGGTCGGGCATGAGCCGGAAGGAAAGGTAAAATCTTCCGCAGCGTTGGGAGCAGCAGCATGCACGTTGCCACGGTTTTATTGACGAACGCGTCAAGCTGCAGATTGGATTCAAACAGCACCCCCAGATTTCGAGTGGAGACTGCTGCTGTCCCTGTACCCTGGACGGAAGGGGGCCAAAATTCCGGTGGCAGTGGACGAGGGATGCAGTCCGAGGAGCAGTGCAATACCTCGGTTTTTGAGCTATTAAATTGTAATGAGTTCAGACTCAGCCATTCTGCCGTAGCTGAAATACAGCGATGATAGGTCTCCTGAGACACCGCATCCCTACCCTCAAACGAGAAGATAAGTTGCGTGTCGTCCGCGTAGTTGATGACCGCAATGCCAAAGGTCTTAAATAAACTGACTAAGGGGCGGAGGTATAGATTGAATAGAATAGGGCTGATGGCCGACCCTTGCGGTACGCCCTGCCCTACCCGCCTGATGTCCGAACGGTAGGGCGGTAAGGCTACCACTTGGTGTCTGTTACTAAGGTAAGAGACCAACCAGTCAAGGGCTCGGCCAGCTACCCCACTCTCCTCAAGTCTCCTGATCAGGATGGCATGGTTGACCGTATCGAACGCGACCGACATGTCGAGCAGCACCAAAAAGGCTGCTCGACCAGAGTCGACACGCGAGCGAAGGTCATCCAAAGCGGTCACCAATGCAGACTCAGTGCCATGGGCTGGTCTGAAGCCAAACTGAGCCTCGTCCAAGCAGGTGTTAGTCTCTAAAAAACTGGACAGGTGTTTTGTCGCCAGTTTTTCCAAGATCTTGATTGGTAGAGGAAGCAAGGAGATAGGCCTATAATTTGCTGTACAGGTTGGGTCCAGTGTGTCCTTTTTTAGAAGAGGCGAAACCACAGCCAACTTCCAACAGTCCGGAACTTGAGCCGTACTGAATGATTGGCAACAGATGGCATGAAGAGGGGGAAAAAGCTCTTCTTGAAAAAGCTTCCAGTATTTGGATGGCAGTGGGTCGAGGGGGGAACCCGACGAAATCCCATTCACCACCGTGCAAAAATCCTCAAAGGACGGTAGAGGAAAGCTAGTCAGTCGGGTCTTCCCAGCATCCAACTCCAACTGGATGTCCAAGGTAGTCCCTCCTGCCAGGTTAAACATGGCATGGGTGGACATCGCAGGCGAAGACCCTAGATTACTCAGGATAAGAGTGATCTTATCCTCAAAGGCCTTTGCCAAAGAGTTACAAAGCAGTTGGGAGGCTGGTATGTCCTTGGAGGCACATGCAGGGTGCGATAATTCCCTAACAATCTTAAACAGGGCCTGAGTTTTATTTGCCGCTGTCAGTAGGGTTTCCTCCAGGAAAGTGGCTTTGGCACGTTTAATCATAGTTTTATAGTTCTGTAATACCTGCTTATAAAGAGCTTTATCAGATTCAAGATATTGTCTCCTCCAAGTGCGTTCTGCTCGTTTACACTGTAGTTTCAACTGAAAGAGCTCTTTAGTGAACCAAGGCATAGCCAGTCTAGCCCTGTCTCTAATTTTCCGCACCGGAATCAATTCATCCAAAGATTTGGAGATGTTCTGACTAAGGATTACATAGCTATCCTCCACACTATTGCCCAGGGAAAAAACATCAGGCAACAGAGTTGGCAGGCTCGGCTGTTTTAGGAGTCATGACCATTGTCTACCCAGCTTTGAGGCAGCGTCTGTCCTACCACATTTCGACGAATTAGCTGGTACTAACAGAGAAAACAAAATTAGTGAATGATCCGTCCAGCATTGGGGGACAATGTCCCGTATCGACACCCGATTGGCATCTGCTAGGATGAGATCCAAAACGTGGCCCTTTAAGTGAGTCGCGGAAAGGATCAACTGCTGCAGATGAATATTGCAGCATGACTGAGCCAGCTCTTTATAATCTGAGTCCGTCGATCCTCCTGGCCACAGATTGAAATATCCTAGGACCAGCAACCTAGAATGAGAGTCGGCGAGCTCGTATATCAGGTCTACCAACTCAGGTATGGCCGATAAGGCGTGGGCAGGGGGTCTGTAACATAGCAGCCAGAGTAGAGAACACCTCCTTGTCCCTTTAGAGAGAAACCCATTGTTTCGCATCCTGATATTTCTCTTGTCTCTAACTGCGAAATGTCTAAGCCTTCTTTGTAAATAAGGCCTAGCCCCCCCCCCTATTCTTTACTCGGGGTTTGTGTCTAATTTTATAGCCCGAAGGACAGGCCAGACCCAAATCTACCATACTACCTGGTGTGGTCCAAGTCTCAGTCATGCAGAGCATATCTAAGTCATACGACTCTAACAATGATCCAATTTCAACATAATGTTTACTAAGGGATCTGACGTTAAGCAGCCCGCAGGACAGACTCTCGGGACGGGTGACGATACTGTGAGACTGACAACTCGGTATGGAAAGAGGATCCATGCTTAGAAGTTCGTCCCTAGAATACATAATGGGGGTTAGAGACAGAGAAGCAGCGTTCCCGGCACCCGGCGTGACCTGGGCGCGAACGGGCGCAAACGGGCTTTCCTCTGGCGCACCTCCGGCGCGCCTACGTAGCGCCCGCTGCGCGCCATCGCTGCGCGCTAGAAGGGTGTCCATCCTTTATACCGTAGAACGCGGAAGTCCCGTGAGGGCAAGCCACTGGCCCCTCCACCAAGATGGCGGCTAAAGTGTGTCGCCTCCTGAAGCCCCCACCCAATATGGCGGCGAAAATACGGCGTTGAGCAGCCCCAGCCCACCCACAAAGTCCCTCTGTCCCGCAAATGCGGGTGAAATAACAATTATAATGCAGGTAAGCACTATCAAGGATGCCCCGTATTTCTAATCAGACGGTATAGCTACAAGCGTCTGCATTCAAAGTACACGCAGCGCAGCTTAGTAGGGCGAAGTATCCAGCAGAGTTGCACTGGGTGAGATTATTTTAAGAAACATACAGATACAGTCGAGAATAAAAGAATAAAACAGCGCGGTCGCGCAAGTCAGCAAGTCTAACCTAGGGGTGATTGAAAAAAACGAGAACGTTTTCATGAGAAATCTTCCCCGAAATGCCCCCCCTGACGCCCATGCGCTTGCACTTGGGGCTTAAAAATGTAGTATATGTGATTGGCCTTTGGCCTCTCGCTTTTTGGATACGAGTTTGGTCAGATAATTCCCCATTCCCTCTGAGACAATCCCTGATTGATTTGATGGCATGAGACACGAAAGGGAATCACCTGTGGCCAAGGTATATTAAGAGCTGGATGCTCAAATTGGGTATGAGTGAGTTTTGGACCAATCCGGAGAGTATTGAGAAAATATCTCTGACAAATCTAAAAAAAAAGAGATAGTGGGACCCCATTAACAATCTATGGATGTATGGGGGAAGAACGGGGGACCTAACAAGGAGGTTTTTGGATTTTAAAGATTATATGCATGAAGAAGAGTTTTTAGACATCATAGTCCCTCCGCCAGTGAAATCAATGTTCCTAAAATGTAGATATATCATCTTACCAGTCAGTGAAACTTGCAGTCATTGGACTAGTGCTAACATCTCGCCCACCTGTCCCGCCTGCTTGGTTGCCACTCAGTGATATGCTACTCAATGACACTTCACTCCACCACACTCCATTTCATGACACTCCAGTCAACAACACTCCACTATACAGCATTCAGATCTACTGTTTGACATGCCACTACACTGTACAACACACTGCTCCACTGTACAACACCCTGCTCCACTCTATAATACTCCTTTCCACAATACGATACCACACCACTTCACTGTACGTTACATCACTCCAATCTACTCAACTCTACTCTATTCCACTCTCCAGTACTCCACTCTACGACACAAGACTCTACGATACTCACTTTCACTGTACTGTACTACACTCCACTTTACGACTCTCCAATCACTGACACTCCACACTGCGATTTGAAACATATTTTTATTAAAAAATAAAAACCATTAACATACACTAAAA
The DNA here is from genome assembly GCF_964261635.1 of Lissotriton helveticus. Lineage (NCBI taxonomy): Eukaryota > Metazoa > Chordata > Amphibia > Caudata > Salamandridae > Lissotriton > Lissotriton helveticus. Next base: position 787,529,791 of record NC_136070.1, read on the forward strand.
AAACAAAGGTTAAGGATCATTTATATTTAGAAATATCATATGTATTCTTTCTAAACAATCCCAACTTACAATGCACAGACACAAAAAATAGTAAAGTTATAATTCTAACTTCAATTTATAATTTACACACCATCTTTAAATTACTATGTCGCGCATCTCCAAACGCAGTTGTCATCTCACTCACCACACTACATTAACTATAACTCATGCCTTTCAATTGCACTGTTTATAACCTTGCATACTACATCACTTATAGTGAGTGGCTAGTTATAATTAGTGTTGTCTGGTTAGCAAGCTGACAAGAGTGTGTAATGAGGTCCACTACCTATAATAATTTGAAGGTAATGGATAAATTGTAAATTAAATTTATAACTACAACTTTAGAATTTCTAAAGTTTGTGTAGTTTAAACTTGGTATGTATATAGAAAATAAGTTTTCCTAACTTTAACTAAGCTTTAACCTTTGGATTTTTCATTGAATATATAAAAGCATATATATATATATGATTTCATGAATGGAGACACTGCACTCCCGTAGGTCTGTTTTGCAATCTGCATTTTATTTAAAACAGCATTCTGAAGGCAGGGCACCACGACACGTTTTAACATGTAGTCTTCCTCAAGCGGTGGATCATTCAGCCAGCTTTCTTCTTTTATTGGTCTTTTGTTGTATCCTTCACATTTTTTAGGTAAAGCCCTCTTGTATATACTTTAGTATATACTTATATGTGTATGTACTTTGTGGGCTCTGGGGATCAGCTCTAGGACTTGTCTGCTTCAGGTTAGGGACTTTTTTTTCTATTCAACTGCCTCTATTTAACTGTCTTGATAGAAAAAGACCAGTAGAGGTCAGTAAAATACCAGAATTGCTTTCTGCTTGTTCAACTGACTCTATTTAACAGTCTTGATAGAAAACAACCAGTAGAGGTCAGTAAAATACCATAATTGCTTTCTGCTCAGGGACTTTCTTTTTTTTATTTTTCTGGCAACTGCCTCTATTTAACTTTCTTGATAGAAAACGACCAGCAGGGGTCCATAAAATACCAATATCATTTTAGCCTTCTCTAGATTCCAGTCCATATAAATTGTCTTCCACAAGCACCCGTCGACAGTATATTTTTCAAATCTTGTATTTTCAGTGATATGACCACCGAAGGCCCTGATTTTAAATTTAAAACAGAGCTTTGGACTATACCATTTCCCGCTGAAAGGCAATATTTCTCACCATGTGTTCGCATATCTGGCATGTCACGCATTTTGATGCTTCCTTTCCCTCCATGTTAAAGAACAGTAGATGTTTCAGCACCCAGGCTAATGTGCTGCATAGCTAAATACATATAAGGTCCCAAAGGCGAGACCGATTGCATTGCAAATGCTTGTTTCTTCCAGGTACTTACAACATACAGCATGAGCACTTGGTCACAGCCAAAGGCGAATTTTACTGTGAGAGTCGGTATTCTGCTCTTTCACAAGGTGCATAACACAAAGCAGTTCCTGACAGTGCCATGGAGAACTTCTGCAACAATCATTTTTGCTTGTTGGCAAAAAAAATTTAAGTAATGGCGAGAGCTGTAGGTCACTGAATAATATTTCTTTTTTTACAAAAGTCATCACAAAACAGGAATTGGCTAAGTAAACAGACCTATTGGCTTGGCAGGTACTTGTTTAAAGTGTGGTGAAACAGGGTTTTCGGCTTTGCAGCAATTTGAAACAAGCATTTGCACTGCAATAGGTCTCGCATTAATTAAGTTTGAGCTATGCGCTTTATATGAATGTGTTTAAAAGTAGAGTGCCCCATACTGCGATTACTACAATAGTTAATTGTGGATGCATTAACAATTGATGTGTGCACTAATGGCTGGTGGCGTGTGTTCCTGTAGAGATTGTGCACTGATGGCTGGTGGTGTGTGTGCCTGGTGGAAGTGTGCACTGCCGGCTGGTGGTGTGTGTGCTTGGTGGAAGCGTGCACTGACAGCTGGTGGTGTGTGTGCCTGGTGAAAGCGTTCACTGATGGCTGGTGGTGAGTGTGTGCCTGGTGAAAGTGTTCACTGATGGCTGGTGGTGTTTGTGCCTGGTGAAAGCGCGCACTGACGTCTGGTGGTGTGTGCCTGGTGGAAGCGTGTACTGACGGCTGGTGGTGTGTTTGTACGGTGAAAGCGTGCACTGACTGTGGTGGTGTTTGTGCCTGGTAAAAGCGCGCACTGACGACTGATGGTGTCTGTGCCTGGTGAACCTGTGCACTGACGGTGTGGTTGTGTGTGTGCTTGTGTGTGTGGTTGTGTGCGTGTGGTTGTGTGTGTGGCTGTATGTGTGGTTGTATGTGTGGTTGTGTGTGTGGTTGTGGTTGTGTGTGTGTGGTTGTGTGTGTGTGGTTGTGTGTGTGTGGTTGTGTGTGTGGTTGTATGTGTGGTTGTGTGTGTGGTTGTGTGTGTGTGGTTGTGTGTGTGTGTGGTTGTGTGTGTGTGTGTGGTTTTGTGTTTGTGTGTTTGTGTTTGTGTGTGCGTGGTTGTGTGTGTGGTTGTTGTTGTGGTTGTGTGTGTGGTTGTGTGTGGTTGTGTGTGTGGTTGTGTGTGTGTGTTTGGTTGTGTGTGTGTTTGGTTGTGTGTGTGTGTTTAGTTGTGTGTGTGTGGTTGTGTGTGTGGTCGTATGTGTGGCATGGTTGTGTGTGTTGTGGTTGTGGTTGTGTGTGTGTGGTTGTGTGTGGTTGTGTGTGTGGGGTTGTGTGTGGGGGTGTGGTTGTGGTTGTGTGTGTGGTTTTGTGTGTGTGCTTGTGTGTGTGGTTGTGTGTGTGTGTTTGGTTGTGTGTGTGTGTGTTTGGTTGTGTGTGTGTTTAGTTGTGTGTGTGGTTGTGTGTATGGTTGTGTGTGTGGTTGTGGTTGTGTGTGCGCGGTTGTGTGTGTGGTTGTGGGTTTGGTTGTGTGTGTGTGGTTGTGGGTGGTTGTGTATGTGGTTGTGGTTGTGTGTGGTTGTGTGTGTGGTTGTGTGGTTGTGTGTGTGGTCGTATGTGTGGCGTAGTTGTGTGTGTTATGTTTGTGGTTGTGTGTGTGTGATTGTGGGTGTGGTTGTGTGTGTGTGTGGTTGTGTGTGGTTGTGGGTGGTTGTGTGTGTGCTGTGGCTGTGTGTGGTTGTGTGTGTGGTTGTGTGGTTGTGTGTGTGGTCGTATGTGTGGCTGTGTGTGTGGTTGTGTGTGTGGTTGTGTGTGGTTGTGTGTGTGGGGTTGTGTGTGGGGGTGTGGTTGTGGTTGTGTGTGTGGTTGTGTGTGTGTGCTTGTGTGTGTGTGGTTGTGTGTGTGTGTTTGGTTGTGTGTGTGTTTGGTTGTGTGTGTGTTTAGTTGTGTGTGTAGTTGTGTGTATGGTTGTGTGTGTGGTTGTGTGTGTGATTGTGGTTGTGTGTGTGGTTGTGTGTTGGTTGTGTGTGTGGCTGTGTGTGTGTGTGTGTGTGGTTGTGTGTGTTTGGTTGTGTGTGTGTTTGGTTGTGTGTGTGTTTGGTTGTGTGTGTGTTTAGTTGTGTGTGGTTGTGTGTATGTGGTTGTGTGTGTGGTTGTGTGTGTGGTTGTATGTGTGGTTGTGTGTGAGGTTGTTGTTGTGTGTGTGATTGTGTGTGTGGTTTTGGTGTGTGGTTGTATGTGTGGTTGTATGTGTGGTTGTGTGTGTGGTTGTGTTTGTGGTTGTGTGTGTGGTTGTGTGTGGTTGTGGGTGGTTATGTGTGTGTGGTTGTGGTTGTGTGTGTGTGTTTGTGTGTGTGGTTATGTGTGGCTGTATGTGTGTGTGGTTCAGGTTGTTGTGTGTGTGTGGTTGTGTGTGTTTATGTGTGTGTTTATGTGTGTGTGGTTGTGTGTAGTTGTGTGTGTGGTTGTGTATGTGTGGCTGTATGTGTGGTTGTATGTGTGGTTGTGTGTGTGCTTGTGTGTGTGGTTCTGTGTGGTTCTGTGTGGCAGTGTGGTTGTATGTGTGCTTGTGTTTGTGGTTGTGTGTGGTTGTGTGTGTGGTGTGTGGTTGTGTGTGTGTGGTTGTGGGTGTGTGGTTGTGGGTGTGGTTGTGTGTGTGGTTGTGTTTGTGTGTGTGTTTGTGTGTGTGTGTGTGTGTGTGTGGTTCTGTGTGTGTGTAGTTGTGTGTGTGCTTGTGGTTGTGTGTGTTTGTGGTTGTGTGTGTGGTTGTGGTTTTGTGTGGTTGTGTGTGTGTGTGTGGTTGTGTGTGTGGTTGTGTCTGTGTGTATGGTTGTGTGTGTACAAGCCACATCGTTCACACTGAGCTCTGTATCTAAAGGTCATGCAATTTGTACATGCAATTTTGAAAGTATTGTATCTCTGAGAGAAGCACTCATTTTTAGGTCTCGCTTGCGTTGCAGCGCGAAGCGCTGCCGCCAACGAGACTTATAGTCACCTTCCTCCCTGCCAAGGGAGTCAGAGCTGTGAACGAGCAGCTCCAAACCTGGGCACGAGCCGACTCAGGCCCGTGAACGCGCGGGAACGCCAACGTGCACGTTCACGGCGTCACGCGTCTCTTCTGAGGCGCGCTCCAGGCCGACTTGCGGTGTGCGTGCTCCAGCGTTTCTGTGGCCGGAGGTAGACGGCATGTGGTAAGTGAGGGCCGGGGGGGATTTGTTTGCTTGTTTAGAGCTTCTCATTGCTCAAACGGGTGTATTTTCTGATGTCAGTGTCTTTCTGTGCACTAAATTGCATGATTTTACAAATGCAACAGGAGTTTCTCGTTTCTCAATTGGGTGCAGTTTCTAATATTTATGTTTCCTTCGTATTCAGTGCTTGATTTTACTCGAGATAAAGTGTCACTCATAGTTATTGAATGTCACTCATTATAACACTGAAATTATGAAAATGTCACACGTGAGGAATTTGAAACCTTGGCAGCTATGCGTGCTATGTACTTATAGTGATTTGCCTTACCAATACCATACCACCATTTATTACCATTGCCATTGGTAATTTACTATGAACCTCTGGGTCTGCGTTTCTGTCGCGCCGTACCGCCAAAGGGTAATGACGGATAAGGACCATAAGCTTCAGATCCTAAAATGTTTTAATTTATTAGCGTCGCATACACCGAGGAGCAATCCAACTCATAACGTTTGTACAAGACACAATATGAAGCTCATCACGTTCAGTTTCAAAAGGACAGGCTTAAACGCACCCAATGTTCTTCTCCAATGGCGCATGACGTGCTTTGCGCTCACTTGCCGTGTATCTGCTATGAAAACTTTCAGCAGTTAAAATGGCATGCTTGCATATTTACTATAAGAACAGATTGAGCCGGAACCGGAAATCAGCAATGAAGAGGGCGGTCATTTACCTCAGGCGCCCTTTTCAAAGGTTGGTGGAAGGAGGAGCTTTAACCCATCACTACCTATCTCCTACTTGCATCTCCCCAAATCCAGCCCCTACCGGGAGTTTCCGCACCCCGTCTGCCCTCCCTTCTGCTCGCGTTTTTATTCTTTCACCACGACCACCACGACGCACTTTTAGTTTAGAGGTTGGGTGACCAGATTTTTAAAACCCCAAAAAATGGGACATTAAGCAAAAATAGAGGAAGGACTACAATGTTACCATCAATCGAGCGCACGAAATGACAGCGCTCATTAGCATAGAATTACAGAAGAGGCACTAAGAAAATAAATAACATGCAATTTTTAAAGCCAGGATCATGCCTGTACATTAGATTGCTTTCTTGTAACATCTGCTAACTATCCCGGCTATAGAAAACAGAAAAACTCACCTACCATTCTTTTGAGTCGACCCTTTCTAAAAACCGGTACATAAACCAAACTTCCAGAAAATAGCCGGGACAGCTCATGAAAAACTGGGGCTGTCCCGGCAAATTCTGGACGCCTGGCCACCCTACTTAGAGGACATTCTGAGCTCCGCTTATTCGTTTCAATTTTTTTTTGTTGATTATTGGCATCTTTGGTTTTCCAATGCAAGTAACAGAGACATTAACTGTATCTTCTCTATGGAAACTGAAATACTTGAGTCTCAGGGTTTATACGCATGAGAAGGTGCGGGAGGACCGAGGGAGGAGTCAGAAGAAGGCGGGCCTTCCGGGCGTGCGTCGTCCGCCGCGCCTCCTCATCACGCTTATAACCCTTTCACCGCGTGATTTTATCGTTCTTTTTCTGTCCGCTCTTCTTTCTGTGGTCCCAGGTTGTTTGATATAGCGCGAGCCATGGCAGCTACTGAGCTGGGTAAGGAGGAATCGAATATTGCAGGGTGCATAGGCAAGGGGAGGATATCCATAGTTTGCTCGGGCTGTGCTTAACTTGTAACCCCAGGAGGTGTGGTTTGCGGCATCCAGCCCACCCCCGAGGAACAAGAGTTTCTGGAACTGCCCTGCAGAAATGTCGAAGTAGGGTTATCCTAAAACAAAACAGCCACAAAAAGGATTAAGTGGTGCTAGTTGACTTACAATAAAGCTAGCATGAGTGGAGTCGAGAATTGCACCAGGTGTGTAAGGGGGCCTGACAATAACTGTGCCAGAGTAGAGGGGTTTCACAAATCGTCCTTTGAAGATGGAAACCCACTAGGAGGAAGCGAGGTTAGTCAAGGAAGAACCTTCAGGGTTTTTAGGTCGAGCAGACCTGCATTCAAAGCGAAGCTTTGATTGCTGTCTGCTTCTAGACCTATTGTCAGCCGTATTTGGGAATGTGGACAAGAGATGGGCACGAGCGCAGATTGCACCTCGTGGGCGCGCACGGCGCCGTGCCCATCTCCTGCCTCGGAAGCTCCAACACGCATGCGCATACCCAGAGACACACACACACACGAGCACCCATGCAGGCACCCATACATACAGAGAACCCACCCCCGCCGTCGCATGCACACACGCGCACACACACACTGCATACACACACGCTCCCCCCTGTTAGAAAGGCGATCCCGGGGAGGCAGAAGAGGTCTGACTGGCCACCCCTAGGTCCCCCTCTCCGTCGAGAAGTAGCCGAGCGTTACCGAGAGGCCCCCTGGGTGAGGACCCTCTCCTAGGATCGTACAGCAGAGTACCCACAACACTACAAATGGACACCACACAAGAGGATAAGTTCTTAGGCTTTATCAGGAATAAAGGTTGTTTGTTCTTGGCGATATGTACAGGTAGATCGGGTGATCGATAAAGTCTCAGAAAGCAGGGATAGGGTAGCGGGACAGTCTTAGTACGGGTGCGGGAAGGGATACCCTGCGCACAGCTCTCAATCCTCGAGCCGGGGGTTCCGAGTGGTCGAGCCGCGGCAGCGCCAGCAGGTCTCGACAGGTGATTTCTATGGAGGGGCGGCGCGGCAGCGCCAGCAGGCTCTCAAGATGGTTCAGAGAAGGTGGGCCGTGGCAGCGCCAGCAGGCTCTCAAGATGGTTCAGAGAAGGTGGGCCGCGGCAGCGCCAGCAGGCTCTCAAGATGGTTCAGAGAAGGGGGGCCGCGGCAGCGCCAGCAGGCTCTCAAGATGATTCAGAGAAGGTGGGCCGCGGCAGCGCCAGCAGGCTCTCAAGATGGTTCAGAGAAGGTGGGCCGCGGCAGCGCCAGCAGGCTCTCAAGATGGTTCAGAGAAGGTGGGCCGCGGCAGCGCCAGCAGGCTCTCAGGGTAGCTTCCGATTACAGGCAAATGAGTTCTTCTGGTGTCGGCCGCGACAGCGTCAGCAGGGCTTCCAGTCCAGGATACAACTGGCGTCCCACTCCGGGGCTGGCCCAGATATAGGACTGGAGTCCTTTGATGTCCGGGCCCTCGCGCCTGGGGGGCCAGAGGGGCCGGGATGATGGTGTCCAGACACCCAGCAGGAGGGTGGAGACAGCGCCCAGGGAGGCCGGAGGCGATCGATACCAGGCGTCCAGGGACGGCTGGAGGCCCATCGAAACTTCCCTCCTCTCGGATCTTGTTGAGTGGCCACTCGACCACCTGGGTGGATCTTGGTGCCTCGTTGGTGAGGCTTTGCTGGGGCCGGGGCCGAGGCCACGTGTGCGTGACGTGATGGGCCCAAGATGGAGTCAGGCCGGTAGTGAGGGTCTGGGATGGTGACCGGACCGACAGGGTTGGTGTTGGGGTGTGCAGGGTCGGGCAACAGGGGTCGCCCGAGGCTCGGCGGAGGGCCATTGTCGTCCTGGGTCCGCCATACGGGAGGGGTAGGGCCACGCCATGAGGCCGGTTCCAACACTCGTCCCCCCCAGATGAAGGCAGGGGAGAGTCACCCATCTTCTTGGGGGTTCTCCTCGCCGAGGCGGAAGAATCTGGACAGGCCGTCAGCATTGGCGTGGTCGTTGCCGGGGCGATGCTCCACAGTGAAGTCCATCCCTTGGAGGGAGATGGACCATCGCAACAGTTTCGGGTTTTCTCCCCGCATCTGCATCAACCACCGCAGGGGCCGGTGGTCGGTCTGGACCCAGAAGTGGGCGCCGAAGAGGTAGGGCCGGAGCTTCTTTAGGGCCCACACGACGGCGAAGGCTTCCCTCTCGATGGTGCTCCATCGTTGCTCTCTGGCCAGCAGCCGCCGGCTGATGAAGGCAACGGGAAGGTCGACTCCCTCAGGGTTTACTTGGGAGAGGACCGCCCCAATGCCGTGAACCGAGGCGTCGGTTTGGACCACAAACTCTCGGCTGTAGTCGGGAGCTTGGAGCACAGGGGCGGTGCACATGGCGGTCTTCAGTGTGTCGAAGCAGGTCTGGCATGTGGGGGTCCAGCGCACCTTTTGGGGTAACCTTTTGGAGGTCAGTTCTGTGAGGGGCCCCACAATGCTTCCATATTCTTTTATGAAGCGCCGATAATATCCGGTGAGACCCAGGAAGGCTCGGACTGCTGTTTGGGTGACCGGGGGCTCCCAGGCCCGGATGGCGTCAATCTTTGGCTGGAGGGGAGCCACCTGGCCGCTCCCTACTTGGTGTCCCAGATAGGTCACGGACCCTTGGCCTATCTGGCACTTGCTGGCTTTTATTGTCAGTCCGGCCCGTCGGAGGGCCGTCAGAACCTCCCAGAGGTGGGTCAGGGGCTCATCCCAGTGGAGGCTGTACACTGCAATGTCGTCTAGATAGGCGGCACTGAACTCCTCTAGCCCGGCCAGCACCCTGTTCACGAGTCTCTGGAAGGTGGCCGGGGTGTTCTTCATATCCGGCCGTGAGGTCGAAGGTGCTGAGATACTTTGCGGCCCCCAGGCGGTCGATCAGTTAATCCGCCCGGGGGATGGGATGGGCGTCGGTCCTGGTGACGGCATTCAGCCCCCGGTAGTCGACACAGAACCGGAGCTCCGGGGGTGCGCCGGGTGCGGCGGTTTTAGGGACCAGGACAACGGGACTGGCCCAGGGACTGTTGGAGGGTTCGACTACCCCCAGAGCTAGCATCTTGGCCACCTCGGATTGAATGCAGGCCAGAACTCGGTCGGGCACCCGGAAAGCTCGGTGTCTTACAGGCGGGCTGTCCCCGGTGTCTACATCATGGACACACCACCGGGTGACCCCAGGAGTGAGGGAAAATAGATCTGCAAATTGCCCCAGCAGTTTCCGGCAGTCTTGGTGCTGTTCGGGGGTCAGGGTAGTGGAGAGCGTGACCCCTTTGACGGAGCCGTCTCTCTCGCGGGTACTCAGGAGATCTGGTAGAGGTTCGGAGTCGTCTTCAGCTCCGTCATCGGTCGCTAGCAGCAGACTTAGTTCGGTGCGGGCAAAGTGCGGCTTGAGCCGGTTAGCGTGCAGAACCCGGAGGGGGTTTCGGGGGGACTCCATGTCCACCAAGTAAGTGACGGGGCTCTTGCGCTCCACCACCTTGAAGGGCCCTGTCCATTTGTCCTGGAGAGCACAAAGTTCGACCGGGGACATGACCCAGACCTGTTGGCCCGGCTCGAACTCGATGGACGAGGCGTTCTGGTCATACCGACTACGGCAACGCACTCTACGCTGGAATAAACAAAAACCTCATCCGCAAGCTACAGAACATCCAGAACGCCGCCGCAAGACTGGTCCTCAACCTGCCAAAACACTGCCACATCTCCCAGCACCTGCGCACACTCCACTGGCTCCCCGTCGAGGCCAGAATCACCTTTAAGATGCTCACCCACGCACACAAGGCCCTCCACGGCACCGGACCAGCATACCTGAACAGCCGACTCAAATTCCACGCACCCCAAAGGACCCTACGATCAGCCCAGCTTTCCTACGCTGTGGTCCCCCGCACCAGAAAGACCAGATCGGGAGGCCGCTCCTTCTCCTTCCTCGCGGCCAAAACATGGAACTCCCTTCCGCTCCACCTCAGACAGACAACATCGCTCCCCATCTTCGCAAGAAACCTCAAAACCTGGCTCTTCGACAGACCCCCTCCTTGATGGAATGGAACCTGCACCCCCCCAACCCCCCCACCCCTAGCGCCTTGAGACCCTTACGGGTGAGTAGTCGCGCTTTAACAAACTCCTGATTGATTGATTGATACCAGCGTTTCATCTCCTCCTGACTGGCCTCCAGGTTGGCCTCGGCAAGGTTCCGGAACTTTCGAGTCTGGTTGCGGAGTGTCAGGAGGTACTGGTAAACATCTGGGGGAGCACCTCGGATAGTCGTCTCCCAGCCTTCTTTGACCAGGCTGAGGGGGCCTCGGACCGGGTGCCCATACAATAGCTCAAAGGGGCTGAACCCCAGGGACTTCTGGGGTACCTCGCGATATGCAAACAGGAGGCAGGGCAGCAGGACATCCCATTTGCGTCGTAGCGGCTCCTCTAGGCCCTTGATCATTCCTTTCAGTGTTCGGTTAAACCGCTCCACAAGTCCATTTCCTTGGGGGTGATACGGGGTGGTGAACTTATACGTGACCCCGCACTGTTGCCACAGGGACCGCATATATTTAGATATAAAGTTCGTGCCCCTATCACTCACGACTTCTCGGGGGAAGCCGACTCTGGAGAAGATCCCCATTAGAGCTCGGCCTACTACTGGGGCCGTGATGGTTCGGAGGGGGATGGCTTCAGGATAGCGGGTGGCATGGTCCACCAGCACGAGGATGAAGCGGTGCCCCTGGGAGGTGCGAGGGTCCAAGGGCCCCACTATGTCGATCCCCACTCGCTCGAAGGGGGTGGTGACCACGGGAAAAGGCTGGAGTGGAGCTTTGACTTTCCCCCCGCTCTTCCCGCTTGCTTGACAGGTCGGACAGGTTCGGCAGTGGTTGTGCACATCGTTGCGCATCTTCGGCCAGTAGAAATGGGCCACCAGGTGGCTGTAAGTTTTGTCCTGCCCCAGGTGCCCGGCGAGGGGCACGTCATGTGCCAAGTTCAAAAGGAAGTCTCTGAATTGGAGGGGAACGACCAGCAACCGGCTGGCCCCTAGTTCGGCAATCTTCTGCTCGCTGTAGAGAAGGTCGTGGTCCCAATAGACCCAGTGGGACCCTGAGGGGTCTGCAGCGGCTTGAGTGGCTGCCTGTTGTCGGATTCCCTCGAGGGAGGGACAGGTTTTCTGCTCCTGCTGGAATTGTTTGCGGGTGGGGCCACCTTCTTGGCGCCATTGAGCTAGTTCGGGAAGGTGGCCGAGCTCGGTAAGGTCTTCATGGCGGGGCTCCTGGGGGCCGTGTTCAGGGTCGGCGTCCTCGGGGACGGCGGGCGGTGGAGGTGCGGGCCACTCCGGTTCTTCCGGCAGAGTATCTTCGATCGGAGCGGTGGCCCGGTCGGCCATGGATCGAGTGGTCGCACAGACCCACTCGGGAAGGCCTAGCATCCCCAGATGCTCTCTCCGCTCGACGTGGGCCCAGGCGGAACTTTCCAGATCGTTCCCGAGGAGGCAGTCCACGGGGGCATCATCCCGGACGGTCACCTTCAGCATACCCGACACCCCTCCCCATTCGAAGGGGATATGGGCCATCTGGCACAAACTCTCGGAGTTGTCCGCTGACCGTACCGGGCACAGGATATTGGGTAGAATCTGTTCCGGGGTCACCAAGTGGCAGCGGACCGCCGTCACGCTGGCTCCAGTGTCACGGAGGGCTTCGGCCCGGCGACCATTGATGGTGACCCACTGGCGGTATTTCTGGGTGTTGTCTGGGATTGGGTCTCGGGGGATCATGTCTCGATTGCCCAGGCACGCCAAGATCATAGCGGCGGGCTCCCACTCGGCCTGCTCGGGGTCGTTGTCTTCTTCCGCGCCTCCTTCTGTACCCAGGGCGGCGGCCGCGATCTGGCGGTTCGGAGGACCGGTGGTGCCGGTTCGCTGGTTCATCGGGCAAAGGAGGTCATTCACATAATGTCCCTGTCGTTGGCATCTGTGGCACGTAACATTCGGGCGGGGCCCTGGTGTCGCTGGAGGGGCCACCCTTCGGCCCAGGGATGGTGAAGTGGAGGTAGGGGAGTACCCCGTGGGGGGATCTCGGCCCCTGCTCTGGCCTCCTCCTCCGCCCCGTGGTTGGTGGTTTACGGGGGAACCCCGGCCGTAGTCTCCCATCGGGCTCCGGGGGACTCGGGTGCTCACCCATCTATCAGCCTCGACAGCGAGTTTTCGTGGCTCTGTCAATTTGCTGTCGAGGAGATGTTGCCGGAGTTCGATGAAGCAGTTGTTGGAAAGATGTTCCCATATAATGAGGTCGACCAACTGCTGGTAGGTGGTGACCTGGCTGCCTTTGATCCACCCCTCGAAAGCTCTGCTGAAAAAGTTCACATACTCCACCCATGTGGTACCGGGGATTTTTGTACAGTCTCGGAACCGCTGCCGGTACATTTCGGGGGTGAGTCCGTAGCGAGTGAGGAGAGCGGTTTTCATGTGCTCGTACGAGGTCATCTCGGCATCGGGGAGCTCTAGCAGGGCGTCTCTCCCCTCGTTGACGAACTTCCCCCACAGGCCGGCGCCCCAGTCCTTGAGGGGTACTCGATGGGCGGTCATGGCTACTTCGTAGGCTTTAAACCACTGTTGGATGTTGTCGTTCTTGTAGTACTCTTTGACGACATCCTTGGGTATGTGCACCTTCGTGTCCATAGGAGGGGGCGAGGTCTTGCCCCCGGATGCGTTAGCATCGTTCGTTTTGGCCTTGATTTCTAGCTCCTTTAAGCCGCGCTCATGCTCGAGCATGAGTCTCTTTTCCTCGAGGTCCCTTTGTCTCAGTTTCTCCTCTAGGTCTCCTTCTAGCCATAGTTGCTCGAGGGCTATCTTTTTCGTCGTCAGCTGTAGTTCTCCATCTAGCCGGAGTCGGGCGAGCTCCAATTCGTGGAGCCGGTTCCTCTCTCGTCCTCGGGCGTCTTCGTGGGAGAGGCCCGCGTCTAGGTTTGCGGGTCTTTCTCCCGCTGGGGGCGCGTCGGTCTCCGGACGTCCGTTCGGGCCCAGGTTATCTTCGTTCTGGGGTGGCGTGTCACCGGCTTCCACCCAGGCTTGTAGGGCCGATTTAAAGTCCTCCTTGGTGCTTAGGCCCGTGGTAGCGATGCCTAGGTCTTTGCAGAATTGCTTTAATTCTTTGTGACTGTAATCTTCCATTTTATCTTTCTGGAATTCTGTGGTCGGTCTCCTTTCTGGCGTAGTCATGGTCGTAGTGTGTTTTTCTCGGTAGTGGGTGAATCACTCTCTGTATGATCTGCGTCGGCTCGGATCCCGTCGCCTGCCACCAATGTTAGAAAGGCGATCCCGGGGGAGGCAGAAGAGGTCTGACTGGCCACCCCTAGGTCCCCCTCTCCGTCGAGAAGTAGCCGAGCGTTACCGAGAGGCCCCCTGGGTGAGGACCTCTCCTAGGATTGTACAGCAGAGTACCCACAACACTACAAATGGACACCACACAAGAGGATAAGTTCTTAGGCTTTATCAGGAATAAAGGTTGTTTGTTCTTGGCGATATGTACAGGTAGATCAGGTGATCGATAAAGTCTCAGAAAGCAGGGATAGGGTAGCGGGACAGTCTTAGTACGGGTGCGGGAAGGGATACCCTGCGCACAGCTCTCAATCCTCGAGCCGGGGGTTCCGAGTGGTCGAGCCGCGGCAGCGCCAGCAGGTCTCGACAGGTGATTTCTACGGAGGGGCGGCCGCGGCAGCGCCAGCAGGCTCTCAAGATGGTTCAGAGAAGGTGGGCCGCAGCAGCGCCAGCAGGCTCTCAAGATGGTTAAGAGAAGGTGGGCCGCGGCAGCGCCAGCAGGCTCTCAAGATGGTTCAGAGAAGGGGGGCCGCGGCAGCGCCAGCAGGCTCTCAAGATGGTTCAGAGGAGGTGGGCCGCGGCAGCGCCAGCAGGCTCTCAAGACGGTTCAGAGAAGGTGGGCTGCGGCAGCGCCAGCAGGCTCTCAAGATGGTTCAGAGAAGGTGGGCCGCGGCAGCGCCAGCAGGCTCTCAGGGTAGCTTCCGATTACAGGCAAATGAGTTCTTCTGGTGTCGGCCGCGACAGCGTCAGCAGGGCTTCCAGTCCAGGATACAACTGGCGTCCCACTCCGGGGCTGGCCCAGATATAGGACTGGAGTCCTTTGATGTCCGGGCCCTCGCGCCTGGGGGGCCAGAGGGGCCGGGATGATGGTGTCCAGACACCCAGCAGGAGGGTGGAGACAGCGCCCAGGGAGGCCGGAGGCGATCGATACCAGGCGTCTGGGGACGGCTGGAGGCCCATCGAAACTTCCCTCCTCTCGGATCTTGTTGAGTGGCCACTCGATCACCTGGGTGGATCTTGGTGCCTCGTTGGCGAGGCTTTGCTGGGGCCTGGGCCGGGGCCGAGGCCACGTGTTCGTGACGTGATGGGCCCAAGATGGAGTCAGGCCGGTAGTGAGGGTCCGGGATGGTGACCGGACCGACAGGGTTGGTGTTGGGGTGTGCAGGGTCGGGCAACAGGGGTCGCCCGAGGCTCGGCGGAGGGCCGATGTCGTCCTGGGCCCGCCATGCGGGAGGGGTAGGGCCACGCCATGAGGCCGGTTCCAACACCCCCTTACCTCACCAGAGACACACACACGAGCGCACATACACACACACACACACGCATACAGAGACACCCCCGCCGTCACACACATACACACACACGCGCACACATACACACACGCACCCCCCACTCCCGAATACAGTCCCACTTACCGGCAATCCGGTGTTCTGTAACCTCCGCGGGGCTCTCCCTCGGGCATGGGAGCCCCGCGTCACCACTGCTACTCGGGCCAGGAACTCCGTGGGCGCTGATTCGTGCACAAGACGGAAGTCCCGCCCCCACGCTAGGTTTCGTTTTCATGAGTGCGCGCGCACATCTTGTTTAAAATAGGAGTCGAGCAAATACCATTTGCACCGGGTCAATCCTGGAAGCTGACCTGCTGCACTGGTCTCTTAACCTTAATGTAAGTGGATAATACTTCGCTTTTCATATGTGAAATATGCGTCTGTGTTTGAAGCAAAGTCGATGTAATGAAAGCCAAAAATAATGCAAATAAAGTTGCACTTTTTTTCATCAGTGCAAAGTTTCTGTGCGATGACCTCGTCTCAAAACAATGGGTTGCTTTCCATTCAGCCCTGGGTTATACGTCGAGCCTTCACATCAGTTGACAATGCAGCCGAGCCTCCTGATGGGCACCGTGGACTGCTGGTACATGAAAGGCAAATTTCAGGTGTAAGAAGGCATGCTTAGGGGGGGTAGCAAATGCGTCACAATTGTTTGTAAAATGTACATGCTGCTCATGTCATGGCTAGTCGGGAGGTGTGATGTGCTGCTTCCAGTGATGTTCGAAGGTTACTGCCCCAACACTTTGGCCTTTGGGAAAAAGAAATGCCCACATCAAATCTGGTAGGAAATCATCTTTCACTATAAATGCTCCAAAATCACAACTCACCAGCTACTGGTTATTATGGGCGCTGAGGGGTCAGCTCACTAGTAAATGAGGCAGTCTAGGCAATGTGAATTTCTGCCTACATTTGCATAGGTCTCTTCAAATTCACAAAATCATATGGGTTACTTCCAGGCATACTACTTTCTCACCCTAACACACCCCCCTCACCCACCCTCACCCTCACAACCCCTCCCCCTCACACACCCACACCCTCACACCCCCTCACCCTCACACACACCTTCATCCACCCTCACACACCCTGCCACACCCTCTCACACCCGCTCACCCTCACACACCCTCTCACCCTCGCACACACTCACCCACCCTCACCCACCCTCACACTCATCTTCATACACCCTCACCCACCCTCACACACCCTTACCCTCAAACACCCTCACACCCTCACACACCCCCTCACCCTCACACCCCTCAACCCCACACCCCCCTCAAACAACCTCTCACCCTCACATTCCCTCACCCCCACACCCTCACATCCCCTCACCCTCACACCCCCTCATCCTCACACACCCTCACCCCCGTCACCTACACCCCGTCACCCTCCCCCTCACACCCTCTCACGCTCACTCACCCTCACCCTTACCCTCACTCACCCTCTCAACCCCTCACACACCTTCTCACCCTCACAAACCCTCACCCCCACACCCCGTCACCCCCTCACATCTCCTCACCCTCACACCCCCTTACCCTCACACACCATCACCCCCGTCACCTACACCCCGTCGCCCTCACCCTCACACACCCTCACACTCACACCCCCTCACCACCCCTCACCCCCGTCACCCTCACCCTCATCACCCCCTCACCCTCGTCGCCCCCTCATCCTCACACCCCCTCACCCTCACACCCCCTCACCCTCACAACCCCTCACCCTCACAACCCCTCACCCTCACACCCCCTCACCCTCACTCCCCCTCACACACCCTCACCCTCAAACCCCCTCACTCTCACACACACCCTCACACCCCCTCTCCCTCACACCCCCTCACTCTCTCACCCCCCTCGCCCTCACAACCCCACCCCCTCACCCCCCCTCACCCACACCCCCCCTCACCCACACACCCCCTCACCCTCACACACGCCCTCCCCCTCACTCCCCCTCACTCCACCTCCCCCTCACACCCCCTCACCCTCACACCCCCTCACCCTCACACCCCTCTCACCCTCACACACCCTCACTCACCCACATACCCCCTCAACCTCACACACCCTCACCCCCCCACCCTCACACCCCCTCAATCTCACACACCCTCTCACCCTCACACCCTCACTCTCCCACGCCCTCAATCTCACATGCCCTCACTCTCACATGCCCTCACTCTCACACGCCCTCACTCTCACACCCCCACTCTCACACCCCCTCACTCACCCTCACCCTCACACCCCCTCACTCACCCTTACAACCCCTCACCCTCACACACCCTCATCCTCACCCTAACCTACCCTCACACACCCTCACCCCCTCACCCTCACATCCCCTCACTCACCTCACCCTCACACCCCTCACACACCCTCGCCCTCACAACCCTCACCCTCACACCCCGTCACACACCCTTACCCTCACACACCCCCACTCACCCTTACACCCCCACTCACCCTCACATACCCTCACTCACCCTCATATCCCCTCATCCTCACACACCCTCACCCTCACACCCCTCACTCTCACATCCCCTCCCTATCACACCCCCTCACCCTCACACCCCTCACCCTCACAACCCTCTCACCCTCAACCCCTCACCCCCTCACCCACACACACCCTCATCCTCAAACCCCTCACCCTCACAACCCTCTCACCCTCCCTCACCCTCACAACCCTCTCACCCTCACTCACCCTCCCCCCCTCACCCCACTCACCCTCACACACCCTCATCCTCAAACACCCTCTCACCCTCACACATCCTCACCCTAACACACCCTCACCCTCAAACCCCTCACCCTCTCACCCTCACACCGCCTCACCCTCACACCCCCTCACTCACCTCACCCCCACAACCCTCTCACCCTCACACTCACATCCCCTCACCCTCACACCCCTCACCCTCACCCACCCTCACACACCCTCACTCACACTCTCACACACCCTCACCAGCATAGCATAACAAAACATAGCATAGCATAACAAAACACAGCATAGCATAACAAATAAAAGCCTAGGTTAGCAAAACATAGCATAGTATAACAAAACAACGCATAGGATAGCAAAACAAAACATAGCATAACAAAACAAAACGTAGCATAGCAAAACACAACAAAGCATAGCATAGCATACCAAAACACAACAAAACATAGTATAGCATAACAAAATATAGCATAACAAAACAAAGCATAGCATAACATAACAAAGCATAGCAAAACAAAACATAGCATAGTATAACAAAACATAGCATACCATAACAAAACACAGCAAAACATAGCATAAGATAGCAAAACATAGCACAGCATAACAAAGCATAGTATAGCAAAATACAACAAAACATAGCATAGCATAACAATACACAACAAAGCATAGCATAACAAAACAAAGCATAGGATAGAAAAACTAAACATAGCATAGGATAGCAAAACAAAACATAGCATAACAAAACATAGCATAACAAAAAATAGCATCGCATAACATAGCATAACATACCAAAACATAGCATAACAAAACACAACACATAGCATAACAAAACATAGCAAAACACAACAAAATATAGCATAGCTTAACAAAACACAACAAAACATAGCATAGAAAAACAAAACATATAGTAACATCGCAAAACATAGCACAGCATACCAAACACAACAAAATATAGCCTAGCATAACAAAACATAGCAGAGCAAAACAAAGCATAGCATAATACAACACAACAAAACATAGCATATCATAGCAAAACATAGCATATCATAACAAAGCATAGCATAGCATAACAAAGCATAGCATAGCAAAACATAGCATAACAAAACATAGCATAGCATAACAAAAAACAGCATAGCATAGCATAACAAATAAAAGCATAGGATAGCTAAACAAAACATAGCATAGCATACAGCATCACTCAGCACCACCACAGCATCACTCAGGGGCACCACAACATCACAATGCGCCACCACAGCATCACTGAACGCCACTGCATCACTGAACGCCACAGCATCACTCGTTCGCCATCACAACATCACTCAGCGCCACCACAGCATCAATCTGTGCAACCATTCAACAACAGCTGGTTCAAATATGTTGTCTCAATGTTTCAAGCTATATTACAAATGTAACAAAAAGATGTTAATATTTCACTCTGTTCTTGGATTTTCTTAACAATAAAATACACTGAACATAATCTTCACAACAGTTATTTACAATAGTTTAAGCTATTGCCATTATAAATTACAATAACTTTGATTTAAGTATTAATTATTAAAAACATTAAAAGCCATTGTTATTTGTAATATCAATACATGTAAGTCACGTAAATATGACACATATTGCATTACAAATACTATAGGTGTCACATTTGCAAAACTTAAAACTATTGGCATTGTCAATGACAAAGCTATCACTTTCGCTATTTTCAAAACCAACGCAAATACAAAATTTGTCTTTTACAATACCAAAAGCTCAAACTTTCCTAATGCGAGACCTATTGCATTGCAAATGCTTGTTCTTTTAGATACCTGCTTACAAGACGACACATATCTTCTTTACAAAGTAAAGGAGGCCCTCCCTTTGTAGGGAAAAACAATATAATTCTGTTGTTAAATGAGTGAACGAAATGCATTGGGGCAGAAAAATAAAAGGGAAATGAAGCGGGAGTGAAGTGTGAGTGAAAAGGAGAAGACTGTTAGTGAAATAAGTGTGCGGCTAGGCTTGTATGAGAAGCTGCAGGTGTGAGAAAAGGTGTGAGGGGGAAAGTGGATGCGTGGGATCTGCGAAGGCTTTGTGTGAAAGGGAACTGTTGAAATAGGTCCCAGGAGGATGTACCAGTGTCTGCTTGGGCAGTGAATGAGTGATCTGGTAAGAGGACAGTGGGAATGAGCGTGAAGGAACTGGTATGAACATTAGGGTGAAGCGAGTCTCTAATGATGGGACACTGAATGATATTACAATGAGTGATCTGGTACAACGGCAGTAGGAATCTGGTAACCGGACTGTGAGAGTAAATGTGAGGCTCCCAGTGAGAGGAAAGCTAGGTTGAGTGTTTTTTTTATGAACGGGTGGAGAGAGTGAGTCATGGTGACAAGACAGGGAGCGAGTGAGGAATCTGGTGATAGCTGGGAAGATTCAAGGGATCTGGTAAGAGGACAACGAGAGCTACTGCAAGGGGTCTGTTATGAGGGCAGTAAATTAAAGTGATCTTCTATTTTGACATTAAAAGTTCGAGTTCGGGTGAGTGGGCACGAGTGCTTATCAAAGTACTTTTCTTTTTTTACTTTCAGCTGTGCTGCATAGCAGCCAGGCTGCTGTACAACATGGCTAAACAAATTACTGACAAAACCAACAGATTTTGTATAGGAGAGTCCTATTTGCTTTGCCAATGCTTGTTTAGCCTAACTCAGTCAAAGAGCAGGCGCGGGTTTGCTGCACCTATTGGCTCGAGTCCCATGTATTTTTAAGTTTCTTTGAATTTTTTTTGACAACCGATTGCCTTTGTTTCAGTCGCAGGACAAACTCAGGCAACAGGAAATCAGCTTCCATCTGGGGCCACAGAGAGGCTTGGACCGCATCCACCAAACCACGCGTTACGTGCGTTTGTTGATAGATGTGAGGTCGCACGCTGCGCTTGCGTTGTTGCGCTGTCAGCTGGTGGCGCTGCTGCGGAAAGGGAGCCCGGCAGCTTGTACTCAAAAGAACGACACCTCGGCCGCTGCCCTCTGTGTTTTGAAGTTTTGGCGGTTGCTGTTCCGGTGGATACCCGGGCAGCTGTGGGGACAGGCAAGTGAGCCACTGGCCCGGGAAGAGTCAGGAGATGCTTTGTGCCAGTAGACGCGCATAAACCGCTGAGGCTTCCTCAGGGAGATGTTAAGAGTTTATATTCATTCTTCTGAAACTCCGGGAAAGTGTCTGAAAGCTCTTGCTTGATTAGGCTGAAGCTTTACACATTTATGTGAAAGTCTGTAGGTGGACTGTAGGAAGGTGGATATCTGACTATATGGTTACCCCAACTTTTTGCCTAGTGTTTTGCTGGTTTTCGACTTAGTTGGCCTGGGACCCTGCTATTCAGGGCCCCAGTCTATCTGCTTTCACTATAAAATGGACTCCATGTACTTTAGGTAGATACCAGATTGGGTATTGGGTCACCTTTGAGAGTACCTGTATAGTGTACCATAGGTACCCAGAGCATAGGTGCATCCAAGGCCTACCAGGGGCTGCGGCATGTATTATGCCACCACTGGCTGGCCATCCAAACTGACACCACAGGTCCGTTCACACAGCCTGGGTAAGGTGGTGTAATCACCCCTTACTTAGATATAGTATACCTATATCTACCTTATATATAGACACATCGTAACCCATAAGTCACTCCTATGGCAGGCGTTAACAATCCTGGAGGCAGAGTGCTTGGTTTTATGTGAGAGGGTGCCCTAGCATGAGCTGAGCCCCTCTGCAGCTTTCGGAACCATCTCCTTATAGCTGGTCTAGGATATAGCCATACCATATACTCTTAAGTGCATTATAATCCTCACGGTTAATGCTAACTTTGGTTTGGCTTTATCAAAACATGTTGTGTAAGGTGTCAAACACTTTGGAATCCTACCCCCCCCCCCACCCCCCCTCCGCCAGTCCTGGCAGCGGGGGTAGAATTCCACCCTTCTAGAGAGAGAAGACATGTAGCTTACTGCTTTACCCGGTTAAAGTTAAACAGAGCCTCAGCATCACACAATGGATGCTGCTGCCACAGACACGAGTCTGACCTCCTGTTGCTGGGGGAAAACTCCAGCAAGGGCGGCCTGGACAATAGGTTTCCTGTCCAGGGAGGTGCCTGCACCTCCCCAGACAGGGGTTTTGTGTATTGGGGCAGGGAGGACTGCATTCAGTGAATGCATCTAGACACTGCCTGGGGCACACAAGGTGCTCCTTGCATAGCCCGGTTCAAACCAGTTGCTGAGGCACTCCAGCCCCAGCTCTGGCGTGAAACTGGACAAAGGGAAAGTGGTGTAACCACCCCCTTCTCAGGTCCACCCATAGGAGGGACCTAGCCAGGTGGTCCAGCCCCTAACCTTAGTATAAGTATAGGAGCTGTGTCCCCAGGACTTCAGATTACCCTGGATGAATCTTCACAAGACATATCCTAGACCTTCGACATTCCATTTTGACTGGAAGATGGAAGATATCTCCCTTGTGGTCAAGGAGTGACCACCCTGTGCAAACAGGCACCATCAGCAACTTTGCCAGTCTGCATTTTCAAGGCTCCCACCGGATCCCGAAGAATCTGCGACACAGGAACTGGACTTTCAGACTTCTCTGACTTCGACCCACATCCACAGCAAAGCTGAGACCCGTGGCGGACACGAGAGACGTGGGACCGGACACCCTGGACATCCTGCAATTTGCTAACTGCTCGACTCCCGAGGTACCCTCGCAGTTGTGCATTAGGGTATGAGAAACCCCAGCCCTGAGCACTATTTGCACCGAAACTCAGCCCTTCACACTCCACGAGTGCCGCGTGGGGCCTGCTCTTGCATTTCAACTTGACTCGTCTTCCCGGTTCTTTGCCCATTGGCTAGTGAGCCCCCTGAAGACTTTTCTTTGAAACAAACTTGTTTTCCTGGTTACTCTAGGCTTGCTCCAGCTTCCCTCCAAAGGAGAAGCGCCACAAACCTTGCTGGTCGGCAAGAGAGCCAATCTTGTCATCTTGCATAAGTTGCGTTTGTCAAGGCTTGTTGGGTCCAATCTGAATACCGACGCCGCAGTCGACTAGATCCTTTGTGGGACAGCTTGAATCCAGCGCCTTGTCATCGTCGATGCCTCCTGGACCTCGTGGCTGAAGAGACAAACTCACCTTCTTCACCTGAGATCATCGCGATATCGCCTGGTTCCTTCCTGGTACCCTCCTGGTCATTGGCTAGTGACCCAGACTCTGTCCCCTCTGCTTTCAGGTTCTTCAGATCTTCGATCCACCCTTGGATCCACCCGGACACTTTTCCTCTGGTCGCCTGCAGCACTTCTTTGCAGATCTCCATAGAAAACGACGACGAAACCGACACCAAAAGGCACCTATGCACCCAGCTTCCCTGGGTGAGATAACACGAGTACTCTGGTGCTCCCGTGAACTCAGCGCTCTACTGAAGAAAGAACTCAGCGCTCTACTGAAGAAACCATCAGCGGACCCCACCGAACTCAAAAACTACCGACCCATCTCGCTCCTCCCGTTCCCGGCCAAAGTCATCGAGAAGACCATCAACAAGCAGCTGGCCGCCTTCCTCGAGACGAACGGATCCCTCGACCTCTCGCAGTCCGGCTTCCGGGCCAACCACAGCACCGAGACCGCCCTCATCGCAGCCACCGATGACATCCGAGCCCTGCTCGACAACGGGGAAACTGCGGCTCTCATCCTCCTGGACCTCTCCGCGGCATTCGACACCGTCTGCCACCACACCCAAGTGCAACGCCTCAGCAACGTGGGAATCCAAGGAAAGGCACTAGAATGGATCATCTCCTTCCTCGCCGGAAGGACACAGAGAGTCCGCCTCCCCCCGTTCAGATCGGAAGCCACCGAAGTCATCTGCGGCGTCCCTCAAGGCTCCTCGCTCAGCCCCACCCTCTTCAACGTCTACATGAGCCCCCTCGCGGCCATCGCATGCCAACACAACCTCAACATCATCTCTTACGCCGACGACACCCAGCTGATCCTCTCCCTCACCAACGACCCCGCCACCGCCAGAGCCAACCTACACGAAGGGATGACTGACGTAGCCGAGTGGATGATGAACAGCCGCCTGAAACTGAACTCAGACAAGACGGAAGTCCTCATCCTGGGCTCATCACCCTCCGCGTGGGACGACTCCTGGTTGCCCACCGCCCTGGGCAGCGCACCCAAACCCACAGACCACGCACGCAACCTGGGCTTCATCCTGGACTCCTCCCTCTCCATGACCAGACAAGTCAACGCCGTCTCCTCGTCGTGCTTCAACATCCTGCGCTTGCTACGTAAGATCTTCCGGTGGATCCCCACCGAGACCAGGAAGACGGTCACCCAGGCCCTCGTCACCAGCCGACTGGACTACGGCAACTCCCTCTACGCCGGAACCACCGCCAAACTCCAGAGGAGACTCCAGCGGATCCAGAACGCCTCAGCAAGACTCATCCTCGACATCCCCCGGCACAGCCACATCTCCGGACACCTGAGAGACCTGCACTGGCTCCCGGTCAACAAAAGAATCACCTTCCGTCTCCTCACCCACGCACACAAAGCCCTACACAACCAAGGCCCAAGATACCTCAACAGCCGCCTCAACTTCTACACTCCAACACGCCAGCTCCGATCGACCAACCACGCCCTAGCCGCCGTCCCCCGCATCCGAAGAGCCACCACAGGAGGAAGGTCCTTCTCCTACCTGGCCGCCAAGACCTGGAACTCCCTCCCGACCCACCTCCGCCTGACCCAAGACCACCTCGCCTTCAGGAAGCAGCTCAAGACCTGGCTGTTCGAGCAGTAGCGGACCCCCCCTCCCCAAGCGCCTTGAGACCCTCCGGGTGAGTATTGCGCTATATAAATTCTCTGATTGATTGATTGATTGAGTGGGTCTTGACTCTCGAAGTATCCTAGTCTAAAGGGGTTTTGTCGTAGTCCATCCGGAAGTGCCCTTAAACAGTAACTTTGTAACTTCTTTGTTTCCCATTGTAAATCAATGGTAACTCGCGACTGTGTTTAGACACTTCACACGTCTCCCGTGGGCCTCCTACATCCTAACCTTTGGTTATTTAGTGTAGCCCCAGCGATTCCCTAGGCCCTAGGCCTACTTTCTATTCCAAACGTGGTTCTTATACCACTTTCTTATTATATGGTTTGTGAGGCCCTTAGGGCATTACTGTATATTATGCAACTTATCGTATGCTAATTGAGTAACTTGTATAGTGCTTTTACCTCTGACCTCATAAAGAGTGCAGAGGGGTCGTTTTTAGAATAAATACATATATATTTGATATATACCTTGTGTGGTGTCCTTTCATTTGGTATTCAAGGGATTATAATTGGTAAAACAACTGGCTTCACATGCTCTTCGAAATCTTAGCCTATTGACTGCTGGTCCATGCTACCACTAGGATAGCTTTCTATAAGGTTGACTTTACAACCACCATCAATAAGGGTTGATTAGACTGGTGCAAGGTGCCCACTAGAACTAGTGGATCTCATATGTCAGGCTAACTTCTCACATGGACTGCATGCGTTCACTGGGTTTTACGTTCCTGTCTTCTCTGTTGACTGCCAGAGACTTCTGTTTGGAAGTGGATCGGGTACAGTGAATGTGCGCCGGGCATGCGCACCATTTGTCAGCCTGCGTGATCACTTTGATGTTCTCAGTGGCCGCGCGGCTCACTGAGAACATCAAAGCAACCGCGAAAATGATCACGCAGGCTGACAAATGGTGCGTGCGCCCGGGGCACATGCACTGTACCCGATACGCCTGCAAAGTTTGGGAGCTATTTCAAAAGCCCCTTACAGGCGAGATCTAAAAAGAACACTGTAGAGAGGACTGCTCCTAGAACAGTGACAATACACTGCTGAAGACGTCCCGGTTGGGGCACTGCTGCAGGGCCGGCTCTAGGCTCACGGAGGCCCTGAGCAGGGAGTGTAGGTAGAGGGCCCGAGGCCGCCAAATCCCTGCCAGGGGCCGCCACGCAAATATGTATCTAAGGATATATATTGGCGTGGCGGCCCCTGGGGTTTTGCGGCCCTGTGCAGGTGCACAGCTTGCACATGCCTTAGGCCGGCCCTGACTGCTGACTGTAGACGGTTGCATGCTTACATAGGCAGGGGGCACAGCGTCTATTGGGAGTGGTGGGTGCACAACGGGGCACTGATACAGGGTCCTTGGGAAACTCATACTTTTGGAATATATGGGCCTAGCCTGCTGACAGCTCTCGCAGTGCGACACTAGAGCACTGCAGGGCATCACGGGACGGACTCCTGTCACAGGCGCAACAATGGTTGGAGGGCACTTTCAAAGCAGTTCCGGGTTGGAGCTAGTAGTACTGGTTGGACGAAGCCCTCTCTATCGAAGCTAATCGCTCTAACAAGGCTCTGTTTAGAGGGAGGGATTCGTCGGTGAGTGGCCACATACAGTATTGCTGGAGGAAGCGTCACTGCTGCAGCGCTCCACAGCAGCCTGAAATTCCAACATTGTGAGTTGTCAGTCAGCCGGTATTGTCTTGGCACTTCCAGGACACTGCCGAGGAAACCCACACTCCAGGAATCCGATAGCACAGACAGTGCTCCATTGGCTGCAGCCGCGTGCAAGCTGCGTGCGTCCACGTGCAATGACAAGGCTGCAGCAGTCTGTAAACAGCCGGCGGTGCCAGAGGTGCCTTGTGTGATCATGTTGGCGGGAGCAGGGCCCCGCCCCTGGATGTGGGCCTTGACATATCCCAGCAGGCCGCGCCTGTTCATTGAAGCCTATTCTTGTTTTTTTTAACACGTCCTCTGAAAAGCCTTAAAAGGGAAGCCCCAGTCTGCTCCTTCCACACAAGCAGACTTCTCCGGCCTCCGCTGTGCTAAGGCCGGCACCTTCGTTCTTGCATTTTCCTCGAGCACAGCTAAGAATCCGTTTTCCACCTGTTAGAAATTAGAGAGTGATGCTGGCTCCTGCCACGACAAAGCATTAAGGGCCCACAGATGTCAGTTTAAAGCAGCCGGGCCGGGCTGGGAACCCAAAGCAGCCCTGGAGATCTGTAAGCCCAGACCCCGTGCGGTTCACAGCGAGTGAGTGCAACGAGCAATCCTGGCCACTGCAAGAGGGTTTTCGGGGGTTCTACCCCCAATAAAATTTGGGAACAAATAGCGAAAAAATGGTGCATTTTACGACCGATTTTTTTCATCATATATTCAACAGTGTTCGCTTTTAAAACACAATAAATGATGACTTTACAGTGCACCGGGATATTGCAGTCTTTTTTGGGGCTCTTCAATAATTCATCACTATCATCCTCCAACAGTGCCTCTCAACTCTCCTTAACCCTTCTCTCACATGTATTTCATTTGTTTTATAGTGCCTCATACCAGTGTAGGGTGTCAGAGTACTTTACATATCACACACACACATGCACACACACACCCACTGAATCATACGAGTGTAAATCAGTTTATAGAAAATGTTACATAAGACAAAGGGGACTATAAGGGGTAGGATTCAAATCA
The DNA here is from genome assembly GCF_964261635.1 of Lissotriton helveticus. Lineage (NCBI taxonomy): Eukaryota > Metazoa > Chordata > Amphibia > Caudata > Salamandridae > Lissotriton > Lissotriton helveticus. Next base: position 787,556,854 of record NC_136070.1, read on the forward strand.
TCCATACTGGTAGGCCTTTTTTAAGAGTGTTCAGTCATGGAGAAGCACAAACTCAGGATAGTATTCAGAACGTAACACAGCGGTTAAGGTTGACTTTAACAGTAAGAATTTATTTCTACTCACACACTCTTTTTTAGCAATAATAGGATAATGAAAGACTGGGAATAAACATAACCTTCTAACCTGTGCCATGCAAGTTACATGCAGCTCTTTGATGGCAGTTCATAGCTCACTGTGCTAGATTACGATTGCAATTTATGAACTGCACAGTTACAAAGGGATCTCTGTGACAAAAGCATTAACCCACTGAGCTATGCAAATAAAATACGGTTGTGTGATATGCCTGGTACATGCTCTTTCCAGCAGGCATAGCAAGCAACCCTCTGCTCTATCTTAGATGAGTCAAAAATGTCAGTTGAGAAAACTCCAATCTTCCTCCAGCAGGTATATTAATCAGCAGTGTTATCGTGACACTTTTACTGTTGCTTCAAAACTGCTTGAAAACTGCTAAATATTCAAGGAACTCTGCAGCGGGTGCTTTTAAAACTGCTGCACTGCTACAAAAATCAGCCTCCAGTAACAAACCCGGCTCTAAGTAATAAAACCGGCCACCCACCCTTCCAGCCTTGTGGGAAAATGTTCGATGCCCGGATCTCACAGAAGTCAGATAGTCCTCCAATCACTTGTTGCCTGTATCTTTGCCTCTGACCATGTTTTGACTGGGGTTGTGCTATACATACAGATGAAGGCTGACTTTTCAAAATATTCTTTTATGTTTTACTCTTTAATGTGGTGTTTCACTTAACGTAATACCCTTGGTGGCAAACTTGTTTGCCGAATGACTGTAACTGCAACACCTAACAGTGTATTTTCTGTGTGTGAGTGATGTTTCCGTTACTGTTGAGTGTGCTGTACCTGTTATGTGTAAGTGATGGAATCCTGCACTGATTAAATCCATACAGTTGTCATAACTGGCATTCAGCACCCTACCATGTGTGACATCGCTATCCGGTGCTGGCATACTGCATATGCTCTCAACCTTGAAGGCTTTTAAATAACCTAAGATTTGGCGGTACTGCGTTTATTGCAGGGATGAATTAAGGTGGGAGACCGGTGCATATGTATCAATGGTGCAGCTGGTACGGTGATCCCAGAGACCACAAAGAAGTGTCCGTTAAAATCAGTGCCGGCTCTTATGTCCTGTGGGTGGTGGGGCGGTTGTCGCACTAAACAAAATACATTAAATTAAATAACGGGAAGACTTTCTACCACCAACTTGGTTCTAGATGGATGGGCCAGGAGTAGCAATGTATTCAGGAAGCAGGCCTCTTGGGGTCATCAAGGCATTCTACAAATTTGTAGATGCCTGGTCCAGAACTTATACAGTTCTGTGTAATGTAATGTAATGTATGTATACTTGTAAAGCGCACTGTTACCTCGTTACGTGGCGTCCTGGCGCTGTATATCGCTGGGGAACCCGTCCTGGCTTTCCCTGTGAGAGGGCACCCCAAGGTGAAGCCAGGCATCCCCGGCGTTGCTGGAGCCGTTGTGGAGATTAAGCAAGCTATTGCCCAGAGTTGCAGAGTGGGACCCATGGTTAGCGTAGGCACCTAAGCGAGAATTATCGAGTCTGCGGACATTGACCCAAGACCCTGCCGCGTCGGGAATTGAACCCTGGTCCCGGGCCGACCTCTGCTTCAGGGTCTGCCGCTTCTAACCGGTGAGCCACACTTCTCCACAGTTCTGCGGGACTGGACAGGGACTCAGCCCCAATAAGGAAATTGGGTGACTACCCTCTCTGGGAAAAAGCTATTTTCACGGGCTTCCTTCCCGTGCAAACTTGGAAAATGTAACGTCTGACTTGGGTTTACACCGGATGTGTAGTCCTAAACGGAGCACCTCGAAAATGATCCATTTGGTAATACATGCTTAATACACAACGAGGCAGCACTTGAGTGCACACCTTATTCTGTCGCATGCACATAACCACACGTAGTTTCAAAAACACTCTGTGAAAGTGTCTGCATGACACTCACTTACATGTGCATACAGTCTCACATACTTTTATGTACAGACGACCATTAGCACAAGCCTAGCAAACGCAGCCAGACTCAAAACCGCGTCATAATATGAGTGTTGGTTTTATGGCACGAATCATGTAACGTCCTTTCGACTGGATGTTTTGCAAATTGATATGCGCACATTTCTTGCATGCTTGCTGGGTATAGATTTTCTGTGTAGCATGCTTTGCACTTATCTGTAAATAGGGTTTCTTGCAAGTGGAGAATTCCACCCATACTTGCAGTGCACTTGTTTGTTTTATTGCATGCAACCTCGTTTACATTTTAGTGCAGCTTCCCATGTGTAGATTTTATTTGCATGAACCATCACAACCCCTACACTACAACACACACAATAGCTGGCATTAGAAACCTCTGTGTATCGTCCATACGCACTTCGGTTAAAACATATACTGCCTACTCACACGGAAGCACTGACATTTGAACATGCAGACTCGTTTCCAGGGACCTTCCTGCAGACTCACCGGGGACTGGTGGGGAGGGTAGGTGGGTGCAGGGACGGTCAGCTCCACTGCTGAGCACTGAAAAGAGATGCATGCATTCAGAACTTGACAGATGGGGCTGGGGTGCCAATGCGGTCTGCTCAGAATTATTGACGAGCCGGGCCAGAGCTCTGCTGCATCCGGGCTGCACAGAGGCCTACAGAGGCCTGTATGGGACATCCCTCTTGCTGCAGTGCTATCACATCTATCTTTGGCACTCCTAGCCCCACTCACCACCGGCGAGCAGCCATCACAACGCGGGCATTACCACGCTCTGCCATTACGACGCTGCTTTTACAACGCAAGTCGTTTCAACGACTTGTGCTGGAGGGCGCTGTTGTAAAAGGAATAGTTTAATTTTCTATTCCAACACCTTCCCTACTGTAACGTGGGCTGGAGTTGGAATAGAAAATTAAACTATTCCACTATCCAGCGCTTACAGCGCAAGTCGTTGTAACGACTTGGGTTATAAAAACAGCGTCGTAATGGCACGCAGGGTAAAAGCCCGCGTTGTAATGTTATACAACCCTCACCACCTGCAGGATCCGGACTCTTGGAAGAGACCTGCCCGGCCAGGCTCTCGATCCACTCCCACTGGCACTCAGTTCACTAGCTCTCAATCTCGGAGTCTAGCTTCAGCTGAGAGTGCTTCCCCAGGCAGAACTAATCATCACTTTGACCCAATCTGCACAGGCTCCCAGACTCCTGACCCCTACGCCAATCCAGACGCTGCTTTCCTGCTGGTTATACTATTACCAGCATGAGAGAAGCGCAGGGATTGGTATGAGCAGGATGGTTCTCTGCTCGCACATGGACTAGGAGCCTATGTCTACTCCACCCAGCTGTGGAACACAGCTCGGGTTAGAGGCATCTAAGTGCACATGATGGTTTGGTTGTTCTTAGGCAGTCGGCCGAACCGTCATGCGCACTTACAGTGCCCACAACCATTCCTCCTCCCCCTGCTGCAGCTGTCACTCGAGGATTGCCTGACCCTGGCCAGCCCCCCCCCCACCTCCCACTCTTCATTCGGCTCAGTCAGCTCACTGGCAGCCAGGGCAAAAAATAAAATGATACTTGTTTTATTATCATTTCATTTTTTATGCTTTAATTTGCAGTGGGAGTGCTCCTCTACCCTGGAGGGGGGAGCCGCTGCTGGTTAAGATGTGTCTTGATTATCTGGCTCGTCCTTGTTTTGTGCTAACTCCCAGAGGTGGTTGGGACAATGGGCTCATTGAAAGCTAGATAGCTCTCATGCGGGCATTAATGGGTATGAGTGGGCATGAGCTCAGAAATGGCACACATTATGGGAGTGGCATCTGTGTGTCATCAGCTGAGTTGCCTTATAGTTTGATGACTGCAGTGGAAAGGAATTTTGGATCAAGCCAGCGGAAGCATGGAACACTATGTTGAATGTCCACTTTCCTTCTGCAACAAGCACAGTTTCAGTCTAAGAGGCATATTTATGTGGGCCTTGCATCATGCTTGCACCATGCAACATGGTACATGCATGATGCAAAGCCCAAAGTCATAATTTTGAAGTCACGCAAAACCACTTTGTGTGACTTTGAATGGCTTTATAAAAATTAAGTAATGCAACGCAGTGTAAATCCCTGTGTTGCATTTCCGTGCATAAGGAAGGCATCCCATGGCGTTGAGGTGGGTGTTCCCACGCCAATTCCATGGTTTTTGATGCAGTCCCAGATTTACCAAACTGGTAGACCTAGAAATGCGCCAAAAAGATACGCCTCCTCAGGTGAGGCATAACGAGGAGAAATAGCTTTATTTCTCCTAATTGTTTTCCTCTTTCTGTGTGCTGTATGCTGCCTCTACAGGTTGTTTTTTCTGCAGGAAGGTTCCCCTGGGGGCACCCACTGCACCTGACACTTCCATACTGCAAGAGCGGGTAAGACATGAATTAGGCTGATTGGGCCTTGGTAGACTCCCATCTAATGGTGATGTGGCACCACACTTACTTGTGACTAAAACTTGAAGAGTCAAAAGGGAACTATTGAGTACATCCTAATAGTCAGCATTCCCTGGATGCAGCCACCAGTGATTGGGAATAACCCTGAACATGTCACATGAAGGAGAGTGGGACAGGGATTTGCCTGACAACACTGGAGCCCCGACCTCAAGGGAATTGTGTTTGGCTATATGCAAATTAGTCTGTTCCTGTCCCAGTGCATGATGGGAACAGGGCAAACCAAACTACCAAGCCAATTCTTATACTGGGAAGGAAACAAGCTTCCGGGGACCGGTTTATCCACAATATGTGTGGGAGGGTATGCTCAGACGTGAGTCCCTTGCTCATTGCACCATCAGGATTCAAGCAAGCCGGGCCGAAGAAGGCTGTGATGCCAGAAACCGGTCCCCGGAAGCTTGTTTCCTTCCCAGTATAAGAATTGGCTTGGTAGTTTGGTTTGCCCTGTTCCCATCATGCACTGGGACAGGAGCAGACTAATTTGCATATAGCCAGGTTCTGAGCTGGGATGGTGCATTGAACTAAAAAACGGTGATGGATTAAAACCATGATCTCTTGACTTGGTAAGAGTATTCTGCATCATTCAGAAACTCTGTCCATCACCACCCCCTTTTCCAAAATCGGTTTTATCCACACTATGTGTGGGAGGGTATGCTCAGACGTGAGTCCCTTGCTCATTGCACCATCAGGATTCAAGCAAGCCTGGCCGAAGAAGGCTGTGATGCCAGAAACCGGTCCCCGGAAGCTTGTTTCCTTCCCAGTATAAGAATTGGCTTGGTAGTTTGGTTTGCCCTGTTCCCATCATGCACTGGGACAGGAGCAGACTAATTTGCATATAGCCAGGTTCTGAGCTGGGATGGTGCATTGAGCTAAAAAAAAGGTGATGGATTAAAACCATGATCTCTTGACTTGGTAAGAGTATTCTGCATCATTCAGAAACTCTGTCCATCACCACCCCCCTTTTCCAAAATCGGTTTTATCCACACTATGTGTGGGAGGGTATGCTCAGACGTGAGTCCCTTGCTCATTGCACCATCAGGATTCAAGCAAGCCGGGCCGAAGAAGGCTGTGATGCCAGAAACTGGTCTCCGGAAGCTTGTTTCCTTCCCAGTATAAGAATTGGCTTGGTAGTTTGGTTTGCCCTGTTCCCATCATGCACTGGGACAGGAGCAGACTAATTTGCATATAGCCAGGTTCTGAGCTGGGATGGTGCATTGAGCTAAAAAACGGTGATGGATTAAAACCATGATCTCTTGACTTGGTAAGAGTATTCTGCATCATTCAGAAACTCTGTCCATCACCACCCCCCTTTTCCAAAATCGGTTTTATCCACACCATGTGTGGGAGGGTATGCTCAGACGTGAGTCCCTTGCTCATTGCACCATCAGGATTCAAGCAAGCCGGGCCGAAGAAGGCTGTGATGCCAGAAACCGGTCCCCGGAAGCTTGTTTCCTTCCCAGTATAAGAATTGGCTTGGTAGTTTGGTTTGCCCTGTTCCCATCATGCACTGGGACAGGAGCAGACTAATTTGCATATAGCCAGTTTCTGAGCTGGGATGGTGCATTGAGCTAAAAGACGGTGATGGATTAAAACCATGATCTCTTGACTTGGTAAGAGTATTCTGCATCATTCAGAAACTCTGTCCATCACCACCCCCCTTTTCCAAAATCGGTTTTATCCACACTATGTGTGGGAGGGTATGCTCAGACGTGAGTCCCTTGCTCATTGCACCATCAGGATTCAAGCAAGCCGGGCCGAAGAAGGCTGTGATGCCAGAAACCGGTCCCCGGAAGCTTGTTTCCTTCCCAGTATAAGAATTGGCTTGGTAGTTTGGTTTGCCCTGTTCCCATCATGCACTGGGACAGGAGCAGACTAATTTGCATATAGCCAGGTTCTGAGCTGGGATGGTGCATTGAGCTAAAAAACGGTGATGGATTAAAACCATGATCTCTTGACTTGGTAAGAGTATTCTGCATCATTCAGAAACACTGTCCATCACCACCCCCCTTTTCCAAAATCGGTTTTATCCACACTATGTGTGGGAGGGTATGCTCAGACGTGAGTCCCTTGCTCATTGCACCATCAGGATTCAAGCAAGCCGGGCCTAAGAAGACTGCGATGCCAGAAACCGGTCCCCGGAAGCTTGTTTCCTTCCCAGTATAAGAATTGGCTTGGTAGTTTGGTTTGCCCTGTTCCCATCATGCACTGGGACAGGAGCAGACTAATTTGCATATAGCCAGGTTCTGAGCTGGGATGGTGCATTGAGCTAAAAAACGGTGATGGATTAAAACCATGATCTCTTGACTTGGTAAGAGTATTCTGCATCATTCAGAAACTCTGTCCATCACCACCCCCCTTTTCCAAAATCGGTTTTAGCCACACTATGTGTGGGAGGGTATGCTCAGACGTGAGTCCCTTGCTCATTGCACCATCAGGATTCAAGCAAGCCGGGCCGAAGAAGGCTGTGATGCCAGAAACCGGTCCCCGGAAGCTTGTTTCCTTCCCAGTATAAGAATTAGCTTGGTAGTTTGGTTTGCCCTGTTCCCATCATGCACTGGGACAGGAGCAGACTAATTTGCATATAGCCAGGTTCTGAGCTGGGATGGTGCATTGAGCTAAAAAACGGTGATGGATTAAAACCATGATCTCTTGACTTGGTAAGAGTATTCTGCATCATTCAGAAACTCTGTCCATCACCACCACCCTTTTCCAAAAGCAGGATGGTTCTAAGCCAAAGGGGGAGAGGAACTCTCAAAAGGCTGGTTCCAAACTGGAGGGTAAGAGCCAGGGTTAGTCTCATGGAAGTCAACAATAGCCCAGGAAACATGGGAATGTTAATGGTGTGTCCAGGAAGATGCATCATGAGAAGGGAAGACAAGGAAGCACATATAAGTCAAAGGTGGTGACTCATTTAAGGGCCACAAGATGAGACACTACAAGAGAGATTGTCAAGAGAAGGAACTTGACCTGGTAACACCTGTAGCAGCAAGCATGTTTGCGGGTTAAGGTACCCGAGAGGGACAGGTTGCACTTAACCTAGTAGCTATGGACATTTGGGAGAGTGACCAAGTTGCTCTGAAGTGCATCCATCCTAATACAATTGGATTTGTGCAGGAAGTTAGTATCAATAGGAGGAATGTGCCTGCCCTGAGGGGTACTGGAGACTTCTGCTCTATAGATGAGAGGTAGTCCCTTAAGCCTGAGGAGATACTCCCTGATACCAAGGACACAGGTTTGGCAGCCACTAAAAACAGCATGGAGTATCCACTTGTCAGGGGTGAGATTGAGCTCAAAAGAAAGGCGGTCATGATGTCAGGGTAAGGGAAGAGCAAGGAGCTGGATGTTTCTTGGGCAGTGATTTGTTTGCCCCAGGCTTAGTCCCAGGATCAGCTACCTTTATGGCTTGGACAATCTGTAAGCGAGGTAGTTGCAAGTTTCAAGCGGGAGATTCCCTCAAGGTCAGCATCTGCCCACATTGTCAGCAAGTAAGCTGCCTGGGGAGTCTGGGTGCAGTCACCACAGAGTAAACTGAACAGGCAACAGTCTGGCACGATAGGAGGGATATTTAATTGGCTGCCCACCTAGCAGTAGGATTTGCACAGGAAAATGGAGGGTGATTCAAAGGACACGGGTGGTGTGACGGCAACGCAAGACTGTCAGCTAATACTGGGTAAGAGGTTCTGCTTCACCAACCAGAAGGGCGCCAAGTGGCAAAAAACAGTAAATAGGTTTTATATGTGTGTGTCTGGCCTAATATAGCTATGGTAAGAGTACAGTTCCCTTCTGGGAGGCCATCACATTCCTACAGGTAATGTGAAGCAGCTGTACTTCCTGAAAAGGATAAATAGCTCAGTGCGGTTTTCCCAGACACAGTTTGAATGGAGGGAGTTCCGCTGAATGAGATGGAGCAGCTCCGAATAGACTGGAGCAGAGACTGGCTGGGGGGGGGGAATGTTTCCCTAACATCTTGGTGATCCACTTAGAAGGCAATGACCTCACTGCCATGGGTAAGGGAGTATTGCTGCAAGCAATGAAAGCTGACTTAGGTGAGATCAGCAAAAACATGGGTCAATGTGAGCTCTGGTGGTCTGAGATGATCCACCGCAGAGGTGGCACGGAGCTAAGTCAGAGGAGGCAGTTGAACATCCCTGAAAGAGTGAAAAGTTAATGGCATACGTTCGCAGGACAGAGGGGTCTGGGTTTCATCAGACACAAGCTGATTCAGGCTAATGTTAAATGCTACTTTGATAAAGATAGGACCCATTGTCACCATTGGGAATGGATTTGTTCCCTTGGACTTGCAGGGGGCCCTGGAAATGAGAGGTGGCAAGTGAGAAGACAGCTGTCTTGGTGGCCCGGGCCATCCAGGCGTACGCCTAAGGTTAAGTTGACAAACATGGGGTGCATTTGTCACAGGTGGTCATGGACATGTTCCACTGGAAATGCAGGAGGCCCTAGAAAGCAGGTTGCAGGTTAGAAATGAGCCATTTTGGTGGGGAGCATTGGCGGTGATGGGGGCCGCCTCCAAAGCTGTGGCGGAGTTACAGGGCGATCTGGAAGCAGACGGGTACAGTAAGGGTACCTCTGCTGCAGACTGGTACAGTAAGGGTACCTCTGCGCTGCACAATAGGGGTGCCAGAGCCAAAGACCAGGAGCCTCTGGGCAGGTTCCGGGAAAACCGCGACGGCACCCCGTTAGTCCTTTGGGCGGTTGGGTGGCATGACCAACTGGGGGTTTGCCCTGCTACGCTCCGCCCTGAAAAGGGCGTGAGTAATAAAGGACCAATGTGTTACGTGATCCGGATGAGGATCACCAAAAGGTGTAGCACTGACTGGGTGGCCCACAGTGCTGGCTCATCAGGCGTGCGGGGCACCAAAGGTTGGTATGGCTGCCTGCCCTTGGATCGCCTGTAAGATAACCCACCATATTGCATACTTTTGTATGGAATAAACCTGCAGCAATATTTTACCATAACAAAAGTTGTCTTATGTATTTATTTATTCATGCATGCTCAGACTGTGGGTGGGGGAAGTTGCCGATGATGGCACTATATCCATTCAGGTACAAATGCATTTTGTCTTAGTTCAATTGCATCCCTTGGTAACATAGATATCACAATATTCTGGTTTTATGGTGATGATGGCTATTCTATAATATCACCACGACTTGTCAATTCAGCTTGGTTCTTCAGGCAGTGAGACGCTGCATCCAGGTTTCATTTGTCTCCTGCCAGAGCTGACCACATTAAGTGAAGATGGGCTCTCAGCAGGTCCCCTTTGCTGAGGCATTGGAGTGACTACATCATTGGCCAAACTCTGTCAAAGTAAAGCTTCCTCTCAGGCTACAAGCTGCCCTGATTAGTCTGAACCAGCGGGAAAAGTACATAGGATCGCTCCCTGTTCAACTGAGCCTTTGTTATCTAATGTCAACCCACCTTCTTTCTTGTGGCTATGCTTAGACTGGAGCAGCATCAGCCTGTAGTACTATATCCCACACTCTTTACATACAGAGACATCTTGCACTCTGGTGGTATTGAGGGACTCCAGTCATAGAAGACTACACGTTTACCAGGCACACTTCTGAGTGCTAGTAAAAAGACCTGTGCCTCACAACTGTGTCAGGTGCCAACAGTCATTGCCTTGCCTCACATGATGCTGAGGTGAGCTTCGGAGTCACCCTCTCTGGCCGCTGTGCCACATCTCTCCTAGGATAGCACTATTTATGAAGTTATTGTGGCGCAGCTAATTTTGACTTTAAAGCACCCATGTGGAACCAGTGATTATTGTGCTACTTCTTGTGATTGCAGAGCAGTCTTACTCAGATACGAATGATTCTGTTAGTGTCAAAGCTGGTTGCCACAAGAAGTTGTTTATGCCCCTCCCCTTCCCTCTCAGATGGGGATGCATGGGTATCCAGGATGCTCCTGCTCACAGTGCCAGACCAGGCATCTTTGGCCTATGGCCTTTTATGAAAGCAGTGCTAACTTGTGAAATTTGGCCCTTCTCCCGCACTACACATAACCCCATTCACCACATATCCATCGACAAGGAGCTGCGGCTTGTTCCACAGGGCTTGGCGAATGCACCGCCGGAGTGTATTTATAGAGCCGCAAAATGACTGATAGGAGCTGGTTGGAAGCCCAGAGCCTGTATTGGCTTATTGCTGTTGGCGACAAGCAGTATTATGTCAACAAGGCCCGACGGTTACCATGGGGAGGTATTGTTGGGTTGTGAAGACATTTTAGAAGTAAATAAAAGCAAGTTTAAAACTTTCCTAAGACTGCCTTTTATTGACAACACGCTCAGTTCATTTCCAGTTCCAGCCTTGACAAATACAATAACCACCGGTAGGCGTAAACAGCAGCAGCTTTACAAAGCGCGCTGCTGATAGGTGTGGACGACCAACGTCACTACTACCGAACTGAAGAATCTTTTTATTGGTCATAGAAAAATCAATGGCAGAAAGAACTCCGGGGTAGATTTATGTCGGACTTGCGCCACGTTTACGCCGCCGGTGCGTCACGCAACGGCGCGGAAACGTGGCGCATCCCTGCGACCTATTTACAACGTGACGCATCTAGGCAGATGCGTCACGTTGTAAAGCCCTGCGCCACATGAAACCTGCGTCAGGTTTCATGTGGGCGTTCTGTCGCAAGGTGGGTGTTCCCTCGTAGGAAAGCCCCGTAAAACTGACGCAGTGAAATCTACAAGATTTCACTGAGTCAGTTTTAGGACGCTGCTGGGTCAAATCCTTACGCCTGCTTGAAGCAGGCGTAAAGAGTGACGCATCACGTTATGTATGGGTGGCCCCTGTACATTGCAGGAGTTGCGTCACACTTGCGACGCTACTCCAGCAATGCGCCACCCGTACACCACAAGATGCGTCACGCATCTGCCCTTCCTTGCACCATGGTGCGCCGCATTGTAAATGCGGCGCATCTGTGGTGCCGCAAGGAGGGAATTGCGTGACGCATCAGTTCTGGCGCATCCCTGCTGATTTGCAGAGATGCGCCAGAACTCATAAATCTGCCCCTCCGTGTCTGTTTTACCGGGGTTTAGACCAATGACTGCAGATTACACACAGATCTTCTTATGTACATGGCCGAACTGGAAACTTAAATAACTACTTGAGAAAGTGTTCAAGCCAGGCTGCTCCATTACCGACTCTTTCTTCCCTGTCTTTCAATTCTATTCCTCTTTCCCCGAGGAGCTGGGGACAGCCCCCTGGGGAAAATGCCTGAGGGGATAAATTGTCAGTTCGCATATGTGAAAGGCATTATCGTGTGTGATTTTCGAATCCTTATACATCCGACCACTCTGTACTTTTCACCGGACTCCCGAAATCCAGTTTAGCAGTTCAAAAAAAAGTGTGGCCCTTTTTTTTAGGTTTCGCCTTCCCTGTGCTTGAGAAATCTATTGTTTTTCATATAAACCTAAAGGGAGTTACATCCTGCCTCCTCTCCTTCCTGACTTCTTATTGGTTCCTCTGTGCGCTACTTACCATTCCTCCATTTCTATTGGCTTTAGCATATTTTTTCTGCATTTTCTAATGCTTGTTCCTCCTCTTATCAGTTTCCCACACCGGAATGCTGTTAACATTCGCTATGGAGGAACTATGGCCCACATGCATCAACAATGCCATTTGCGATTCCTTATTAGCGAAAAATAAGGATTCGCTAATAAGGAATTGCAAAAGGCTATGCATGAAGAAATTGCTAAAAAAATAGCGATTTCTTAAAACTCCTTAATTGCGACTCGCAATTAAGGAATACCTCCCCATTCATTCCTATGGGCTTAGAGGCCCATAGGAATGAATGGGAAGACATTCTCAATTTGCGATTCTCAATTAGAGAATCGCAAATTGAGAATGCAATTCCAAGGGTGCGAGGGTGTCAAAAGGACACCCTGTTGCACCCCTGAAATCTGCGTATAAGTACATCTTTCACACACACATGCCCCAAGGGCACGTGTGTGTGTAAAATGGAACTTTGAAAAATGCACTTTAGTGCATTTTTCGAAGTTTTTGCAAATTACCATGAAGGTCAACTTCATGGTAATTTGCTCCCCCTATTAGCGAAATCACAAATTTTGATGCATTGCATTTAAGGAATCTCAATTTGAGATTCCTTAAATGCAATCACAATTTAAGAAATCGCAATTTTGCGATTTCTTAAATTGCGAACAGTACAAAAATTGTGATGCATCCCAAATAATAAAATTGCATTCGCAAACGGCCGAATTTTGCGATTCGTACCCTTTGCGAATGCAATTTTCAATGATGCATGTACCCCTATATTTTCATAAAGTTTTGCCTTTTACTTGTTCAGCATATTTATATAACAATTTTCACTAAGACATTAAGTGATTTCCATATAATCAAAGGATGTTGTGTGGTGCTCCCCAGACTCAAACCAGAATCCCCATCTCAGTGGTCAGCAGCTCTGGCCACTGTGTCACATAATCTCTACTCACGTGTTATTTCAGAGAGCTCTTTCCTTCTCCCAGAGGATGATTTTTAAAAAAAAGATCTTTTTTTGGCTTTTTCCTTTAGAAACCAGTTTATACATAGCAAGGCAATGTGCAGTAGAAATCAATAAGGAGAAAAAAAGCTGAAAACGTCAGGGTACATTGTACAGGAGATAATTACACAGTTTGGGAATAGGAACCTAGTGTAATTTAAACATCTCCCTCTGGTTATACCTTCGAAGTGTTACATATTGCCTTTTCCGTAATTTATTCCTCGGGGGAGCCATGAACAATTGCCACATAATAAATATCTTATTGCATTACAATAAGACCAATTACAACAATTAACATAGTAAACTATTTAACAGATAATGTATCCTGGGGTCAGTGTCCAAATAGGTATTATAAGTACCGTAATTGTATATTCATCATTGTCTCTCTACTGTTAATGCCTTGTTTGGATGGGGTTTTGCAGATAAGCTTTTATTCATCCTCACTCCGGTTTGTGAGAGGAAGGCTGGTGTTCCCCATCTCAGTCTCCCATCAGGGTATTCCCCGGAGAGTTCTCCCTACTGCTTCCCCCCCTTACTGTACCATGCCTCACCACTTCGGACCATAGTTCTGCAAGTGGTCAACCCCTCTTGCATTTGATATCTTGTTTTATTAGAGCTCTCTCTTCTGCCTTGGCCCAGGCAGATACATCTTTTTCCCAGTCTATCACTTTAGGCCGTATTACCGCCCACAATTGAAGGACTATACGCCTTCTTGCTAGCACCAGGGCGAGGTCAACTAATTTAGTACCCACTTTCTTCGCTTTAGGTTATGGAAACAGACTGTGCAGGCAGACCTCTGCCCTGCAGGGAAAGGGGCATGCCAACACTTTTTTTTAGTATTTCTACAATCTGGTGCCAATAATCTTGCAAACCTGGACAATCCCATACCATATTTGCAAATCTTACGTTCGGGGTCCTCCACTTCGGGCACTGCTGTCCAGTATCCCTGTACATGATGTTGAGTCTGTGGGAAGGTGAGATAGGTCATGTGCAGAATATTGAATTGTGTGAACTTAAAATTGGAATTCCTAGAGATTTTCTTTGTGCTACTCAGGGCTCTACCCCATTCTGCATCTGTCAGGTCCCTTCTCACCAGGACTCCTCATTTCTCCTGTAAATGGTTAAAGGGCTGCTCTGTCATCACCAGGATCGCTCTATAGAGCCATTTTACTAAAAGTCTTGCCGCTTCAATTGTCACCACCGCCTGTAGTACTGTGTGTGTGTGTATCGGGTTCATGACTGCCTCTTCCCCACATCGCACTAAAGGTTCCCATCATTGCATGATAGTTTAGGAACTGACCCGGGGGTAAGTCGTATTGCACAAGGAATTTGTCTAGGGAGATCAACTCTCCTTCTTGATAACAGTCGCTGACCGTCGTTAAAACCGCTGCTGTACAATCTCTCAGTTGACCCTCTGTGAAAAGGGAGTAGACATCACCCCTTGATAAACCCACCAGGGGGAGACCAGGTGCAAAAAGGGGAATCGCAGCCGTGCGTCAGGTGCATCTATTCCAGTATTTTAACGCCACCTGCAGCAGAACCCCAGGGGTCTGTAGCGAAATCTTGGGATTTAGGATATTAGCAAATAACCACCTTCAGGGGTTTGTCAGCATTGGAGTACCCAGTGTCTCCAATCCCTTCCCATCTAGCCACTGGGCAAGCTACTGAAGCTGTGCCGCCAATAATACGTGCCAAAATCTGGTGGACCTGCAGCACCCATCTCTGCAAACCGCTTCAGCGTTGCCAGTGAGACTCTATTTCACCCACGTTCCAAATCGGATCTCTCAGCATCGAATGCAGGTCTCTAAACCATCTCTGCAGGATCACTACTGGGAGGGTGACAAAATAATATAATAGTCACAGGAGGATGATCATTTTGGATATCGCCATTCTGGCCATAAATTTTAACCTGAGTGAGCGGCATAATGATATGCATGTTTTCAGGGAGCGGAGCAATCAGGAGGGTCACAGGTATAGGCGATGAGGGCGTCACTAGGAAAATATGTGTTTGAGTGTGTTGACTCAGAGCCCCGTCAGGTTGACAAACTCCTCCATTATATTCATAGCATGTGGTATACCCCGGGTGCCCTCTCCGAGGTGTAGCAGGAGGTCATCTGCGTATAGGAAAATTATATGTACCTTTCCATCGAGAAGCAGCCCATGTTGTACCACTTCATGCTCGAAACCTGCCAGTGGCTCAATTGCTAAGGCAAACAATAGAGGGGAGAATGGGCAGCCTTGCCTAGTCCCTCTATAAATATCATAAGTTGTCGAGACAACTCCTCCCGTTCTGACTCTAGCTGTGGGACAAGTATAGAGCAGCCGCACCCATCTCAGCCACCCATCTCCTAGTCCCATCTTTCTCATGATATGCATTAAGAAGTCCCATTTCAGAGAGTCAAATGCCTTCTCTAGGTCAACTGCCATTACCACGGCTTCTGGGTATGCAGAAATGCCATGATGGAATAAGACATGGTACAGCCTTCTCAGATTCCCAGAGATCAATCTGGATGGTATAAATCCATTTATATCAACGTGGATCAAATCTTGCATATATGGGAGCATTCTCATGGCCAAAATTTTACTGAGTACTTTGAAAATCATATTTGATATGGAGAGCGGACGAAAGTCCAATGTACAGGCCAATCCTGATTTGGTTTTGGGCAGCGGGACCACTAGCGCCTCTGTTAGAAATGGGGTAGAATGGTGCAGAGCGGGCGGGCCATACTCCAGAGCAAATGTGTAAAGCATCCGCGCAGCACACACAGACGACACACAAGGCGCACTACAAAAAGAGACCACGCCAGTTTAGGTGAAAAACAGCATATGCATTATGCACAACACAGCAAGAAGTAATCACAGGGGTGAACACGGCGCCAACTGGCACCCGGTAGTCATGTACAGAAGGGAACTATTTACAGGGCAGGGCCACTCGGGCCGCTGCCAGAACCATCACAAGAGTATATGGAATAAAGGTCGGTGCAAGGAATAGATGTAGAGTCCAGCAGCTGTAGCTTTAGGGGAAAACACTTTCAGCATGGCTGTAATAACATTAGCACCACAGTATTGTCATAAGGCCTAACCCTGATGCATAAATCACATTAGCATGACGCATTAGGCAGGAACATCCCATTAGCATCAATAATGAACGTAGAGCAGCCCGTAACTACTGGTAGGGTCAGGAACTTAGCCGTGTCTCACGATAGGCCTCAATCGCTGCGTGAGCAGGCCTGAAACAGCAACCCCTCAACACCTCCTTAGACATAGAGACACAAGCTTTGTAGACTCATTGGCCAGCGACACCTTAAATCAGGCCCCTTATGCATTAAACCTTCTAAGTATTAGGTATAAACAGATGAGCACCAAAACATGTCCGTCAGGGAAAATCACATGAGCATAAATACACCATCCCTAGACATCACTTACATTATGCACACACGCATTATCAGGACCTTGGGCATACCATTAGCATAAAAATCACATTATGCATCGTAACAGCAGGGCAGACACAGTAGCACTTGGAACATCGTGCCTTATCATTGGGCACAATCATGGGCATCAGTCACCTCCTGCATTTGCATGAAAAACCCAACGGCATAAACATGTGAGCATAGGGGCTTATTATGCACAACAACCTTCAGTGTAAGGGCATCTATCTATTTGCATAAATCCTGGGGCATCTCATTGGGTAATAATCATAGAGTGGGCTCTCAGTAGGCCCTGACATAAGCAGGGGGCATCCAATGAACATAACCCTCATTATCATAAATGCATGGGTGCCGGAGGCCTGGAATAGAACATCATTGCATGTCAGTAGGCTAAATGGCAGGAACTCCTCTATGTAGCCAATCTGGGGCAATACTGTCACTAGGCATTAATCACAATGTGCATAGATCAGCCTCACTGCATTGGACATCAGCATAAACCTTAGCAGAACGGCAATAAGCATAAAAGCGTTAGCATTGACACATTAGCATAAATGCACTAGGATCACCACATTAGCGTAAGTCACATTAGACGGGGGCATAAAACATTAACAGCCATGCAGTCATTGAGGGAAAGCGGCACACATTATAAGTGCCATCAGCCTTGCAGGTTAGCCTTTGGCACCACAGCGCCTGGGGAAAATGGAGTCCCTCTTCTGGACTCTGCTGCAATTAAGAGTGCCCCACAATGTTGAAGCTGCCCGCTGTCAACCAAGCAGGCAGGGGGGAATCCCACACGCCGGGATTCCCTCGTAGCGCTTTAGAATGCCAGCGCGGCAGACGTCCGCTCCTCTTCCCCTGGGCACAGTTGTAGCGCCTTGGCAGCAAGCAGAGCACAGTCAATACGAATAAGGCACTCTGGCAGCACCACAATGCAGCACACATGCAGGGGAATTGAAATATAGCGCTTTTACAGCACAGTGCTGCAGGCCTCAGCTCCTCTTCCCCTGGCACCCTGAATATATCGCTTACGATGTGCTCAGTCGCACCAGGAGCTTCAAGGACGACAGGTAGCGCTCCTCACCAGCAATGCGAATATATCACTTAAGAGGCGCTAGGTAGCTGCCACAGATTAAGGGTTCCACCTAAAGACATAGCGCCCATGCTCCTCTCTCCTCACTGGCCATCTACATATAGCACTTGAGCAGTACAGCACTAGGGTGCCAGCAGGGGGGGTACAGGTAATCCACCTGGAGCCCTCCCGAGGCACTAGGTCCCACCAGCAGACTCAGGGACAACAGGTCGCGCTCCTCACCTCCTTCTGGGTGCAGTCAAAGGTGCTCCACAGCAGTCAGATAAAGCGCTCTTCTCTTACAGGCGCTAGGGAGCAGTCAGGGCCCAGGTGTAGCACTCACGAGGCGCTAGGGCAGGAGAGCAGGCAGGCAGTGCTAGGCCAGGTCAGCGGTCAGTGGGTACTCATCAGTACAGGACAGCAGCTCCTCGGAACCATCATCCCCTATAAAATGGCACTCCTCCTGGTACAGCAGCCTGAACTTCAGCAGCGGGCTCTCACTGGCCCTGTGGAGTGGAGGGGTACAGATGGGCTCAGGGGCCAGCACACAAGCCCATGCAGCGGCACCCCCTGGCAGCAGGTCCCCTCACTCTCAAGTCCACGCTCTGACTGAGCACATGGCATCTCTACTGCTCTACAAATACCAGAAAGGCTGGAAGCATTTAGAAGGTCCCTGGCAGTTCCAGCCTCACTGTCACTGTGGGGGAAGTGTAGAGCACCTTGTCAGTTCAAACACTAGATTGCCAACCCACCTCAGGCCAACCCACCACAAGCAGGCAGAAATGGCGTCCATTTTAAAAGTGACATTTCTGCAATGGTAAAAGAACACTAGACCACCAACCCACTGCAGGCAGGCGGCACAAAGCACACAGCAATTGCGTCCATTTTAAAAGCGACATTTCTCCACAGCAGCCCAAATAAATCTGCGCACTCCATTGCACAGCATGTGTCACTGCATCTCACATCACACATGGCCTATATATTTCTCTACCATGGGGGAGAAATCCTAAAATAGGGGGGTGAAAAACAAAACATTTCGGGATAAATGGGCCAAGTCCAACAGCCTCTTTTGTAGAGGTCAGTAGTTGGCCAATACGCTATGAGTCGGCATTCACCTGTTCTAGGTGAGGGGCTAATACTGATATAAAGGTGGAATAAAACTCTGCAGGGAGTCCAGCTAGTCCTGAAGTTTTCCTTTTAACCATACCTTTGATTGCGGCCCGAATATCTTGCGCGGATATTGCTTCTCCTAGTGTTTCTGCTCAGTGGGATCTACCTTACATAGGTGTAGTGCTCCTAAGTACCAGTCTATGGAGTCCATGGGTACTTCTCCTGCTTTCCCGAATAGGGCAGAGTAATACTCACAGAATGTGGAATTCATGACCCTAGGCGAATACACCACATCCCCATTGGTCACCTGTAAGCAAGTAATGGGTGTGCCTCTACTCTCAGGCCAAATCAGCCATGCTAATAGTCTCCCTGAGCTTCCGCCCTCCACATGTTGTTTTTCCTGGTAGGCCAGGAGGTCTAGTAGGCGCAAATGTTCCATGGCTGTTATGTTTACTCCTGGCTTTCGAGAGTTGTCTCTGCTGACCATTTTGCAATCGCCATACATCCAGAAACACCCAATGCCCCATCCAGTCCCGGAGGCGCTTTGAGGTCGGAGCCGCCAACATACCATGTAAGGGGGGATGAATCTATCCATGTGTATGTCTGCAACGCAGTTATAGTCCCCTCCCAAAATTAGATCACATGCTTCTACTCCTGACAGGGGTTTCGATAATTGTTGGAGGAACTGATTCTGAACTTGATTTGGGGTGCATATGCTCCAAAGTGTCACTTCCCTAACCATTAGCCTGCCTTTCACTATAACATATCGCCCTTCTGGGTCAATAATTTTATGTATTGCTTCAAAGGGGGTCCCCGGCCATATCCATTACAGAGCTCCCCACAAATACACCAAATATGAGGTTGCAAATAATTGCCTCTGCCGTCTCAGACAGAGACCCTCCTCAGCAGTGAGGTGCGTTTCTTGTAGCATGACTATTTGCGCTTCCCTACAGTGGATATAACTATGGACATTATGGCGATTAGTAGGGGATCCCTTACTTTGGACATTCCAGGACAGGATTTTTTTAACACCCCGGTGGAGGTAGTCACGGCTGCCATGTCGGTAGCGGGTATACCACTTCACCCCCAGTCCCCATCTCATCATTTGACCCGGCCCCTGTATCAGAGCAGGATTGTGTTTCTCTGACCCCTGAACGCTTAATAATAGATCCCACAAACTAACTCCCCTACCCAAGGGCAACCGCGCAACAGCCAGCCACCCAAATCTGCAAACAAACAAAAGCATTCTGGTTAGAATGCCACCCCGAACTTGTCATACGGAACTCTCTATTGGGGAGAAGAGGTTAAAGTGAAGCAAGGCCATGGACCCCCTCCCTGCCCTCCTTAGGCGCTTAGAGCTGCTTCGGCAGCCCCCAGAAGTGTGTCTGCACCCGTCTTACTGAGCCCTGTAGGGGTAATCACACAAGTCATACCATATCACCATAATTCTCCCTCTGGACCCAACATAGGGGCATTGAATGGGGCCCATCTCGTGGCCCTTGATAATTATATAATGTCATCTGCCGTAAGGGGAGTCACTTTCGGCAAGTGTGTCACTGCCAGTGAGGTCCTCTGAGTCTGATGCTGCATCTCTTGACTCCGAGGAGGTTTCTGACACTCTGTCTTGTTTTTGTGGGGTCACGATCTGTACCACTGCCTGTAGTCCTGCCTTCATGCTCTGCTCCGTTTGCGAGGCTGTGGGTTTCTGCCACTGTGTCTTTCTCTGTGAGCGCTGTTGCCTCTTCCTGGTGGGGTGTTTCGCAGTCCGGGGGGGGGGCAATTGCGGTTTGGGCAGAGGTGGTCCCGCTTTATAGGCTTCAAGCCATGAACATGTCTCTTCTGGCGAGTCGCAAAAATAAGTGGCTTCATCAAGGATAATTCGGAGTTTTGCTGGCAACATTAGGTAGTACTGGATTCCTGCTTCTCGGAGATCCCTTTTGGCTTTAATGAAGGATGCTTGATGGGCCTGTACCTTGGCCCGGAATAATAACAGTTTGCTGTTATCTAGTGTGTAAGGGCTGTGTTTTCGAGCCTGTTGTAGTATAGTGTTGCGATCTCTGTGGTGGAGGAGTCGTGCCACTATGAGGCAGGGAGGCCTTCAGGGCACGGGGATGTTCAGGGACTCGGTGGGCCCTTTCTAGCTTGAAGAACTAAGAGAGACCTTCCGGAGCCATTTCGGTTATCAGCCATTTTTCCATAAATGCAACCATGTCCGGACCCTCAACACCCTCTGGGATATCCACCACTTTTATGTTATTACGTCGACTGCTTCCTTCGGCATCTTCAGCGCGCTGCTCCAGGACCACAACCATGGTCGTAAACTCTTCTAACTTGGAGGCTGTCGAATTTTGTTCCGACTTGAGTTCAGGTACTGAACACTCCACTTCTTTCACTCTGTTGGCCAGCTTATGGTGTTCCACCTGTAGGAGCCCTAAGCCCCCAGGGACAGCTCCAATATAATTCTACAGGGCTGCCTTGGTGTCATCAATGGCTGCCAGCACTTTGTCCAGGTGAAAGTAGAGCAAAACTTCTGTGCCAGCATTCC
The DNA here is from genome assembly GCF_964261635.1 of Lissotriton helveticus. Classification (NCBI taxonomy): domain Eukaryota; kingdom Metazoa; phylum Chordata; class Amphibia; order Caudata; family Salamandridae; genus Lissotriton; species Lissotriton helveticus. Next base: position 787,578,068 of record NC_136070.1, read on the forward strand.
CACCTTCCTCCTTCTCTGGGGTTAGTGGGAAGGTTTCTCTTGTGCTGGGCTGTGTGCCCTCTTGCTTCGGTTTCTGCCTGCACATCTTGAGATACAGTTAATTAAGTACGTGAAGTGGGGGGATTGTTCTTCTTCTGCCCCTCTCCGCCTGTCCTGATGGACCGTAGTCATTAGTACGCCCAGGGGCCTCGGAAAACAGGTGCGGCGGCAAGTCCGTCTCTGGGGATGTATAGCGCTAGTACGTCAGTTCTCAGAACTTAGTCCCTGCTTACTGGTTTTTCCCCTGGGCTCACTTCTACATTCAGCTCCAGCCCCCAGGGGTTCTCCGTATGTTTGCTCCTCCCCGACACTGACCACTGTGGGGTTCTTGCACTGTGAGCACCCCATAACTGCTTCCAGTTGTTTGGCTCAGGGGAGGCTCAATGGCCCGCCTCAGCCACCAAGGTGTCACTGGGCCTCTTCACTCTCTCTGGCTTTGCTTCCTGAATGAAGACTACCCAAAAAAGCCAAGCTCGCCACCTCAATCTTGGTTTTCCCCACCATGGGATGAGTGAGCTGCTACGGTAGGCCACAGCCTAGGTAAGTAGGGAAGCACGGCGGCCCGCAGCGCTGCTGCTCTTCAGCCGTGCCTGACATTACGGCCCCAGAGCCTCCTCCGTCCCGGTCAGGCCCGTTCTGCTTAAGGCCATATGCAGTTCTGATTCGCAGCTCCTCTTGGACTGCCTCTACATCGGTACCTCCCTCACTGGGACCCCGGTAGCAACCCTGATATCCCGTGTTTATTTTCTCTACAGGCCCCAGTCACCTCATCCAGGAGTTCTTTCAACGCTCTCTGCTCTACAGCCAGGGCCACAACTCCCTCCTTACCACCAGCCAGGTTGTAGGTTGCTGGGTAGGCCTCCGCTCGAGGTCCTTGTTTTCGGCTGGCTACTCTGACATGCTGCCGCAGTCAGCTCCAGTAGTCTCTGCTTCAGGAGCCCAGGAGTCCCTCCCACACTCTACAGCACCGCCGTCGCCCTCCGGGACTCGTTCCCTGAGCCTTGATGATGGCTCCAATCTCCTGTGGCAGGCGCTACTCCAGGCCTCGCGGTCTGACGGAGTACTGCAGCCCCTCACCACACTGTCGGGCCTTCTACGGCTTCTCCACTGCTTTGTCCTCTGGGCCACTTCAGATTAGCCACAACCACTAGTTTTCAGCTGCCGCTGGTGGTTCCCACAGGTTACAAACGATGTGGGGCAAAGGGCCGGAGGGGGATCGCTTGCTCCTTGCCTTTCCCTTCCAGCGCCACTCGTTCGTGCATCGGCAGCAGGCCTACACAGTCTTCGCCAATGCCCAGCCTTCTCTTCTTTGGGCTTTCGTTGTGACACCATGGCAGTTTGATAGAAATTGCTTCCTCCGCATCAGTACAGCGGCATGAGGAGTGCTTCACCTTCCATGTGCCACAGTTCCAATCTCCGAGTCGGGTATTACAGGATGCATGTTAGGCCGGACGGAGCTCTGAGCTTACACGGCCGCCATATTCGAGGTCTCGGCCATGCCTCACTTCTCCCAGAGGATGATTGATGAAAACAGCTCTTTAATCATTGCATAGACGAAAGGGATGCATTACCAATGCTTGTTTCAGTCTTCCCTTTCATTTGACACCTATGGGCCCGATTGTGAGTTGTAAGGTCCTTGGTGGAGTTACAAGTTCATGCCCAGCGAATGGGCAATTACCAGATTCCTCATGGTATTCAGTGTTTCTTGTGGATTAACTCACCCATTTACCACCTGTCCAACCAGGCCGGGTTGTAGAACTTTTTTGGGGGTGAAGGGACGTAAAGAAGCATGGGTGGGCCATGAAGATGAGTGGGTATTGGCCAAAAACAACAAAGTATTTAATTGATCTGATAATTAAGGCATTTGCATCTGTCTGTTTGCATCATCTGACATTTTTAACACAATAATCAACACCCAGAAAGCTACATACTTTGCTTTATTTGATGTGTTTCCCGCTTTGGAAAAGGAAAGAGATGCTGCTTGTTAAATCTTTAAGATGCAGAACTTTAAGACTGTAGCATGCACCTGGTCATGTGCAGCAGTAGAAATGTTTCTTCTACCATACAGAGCCACTTTTCAGCTTTTCATGTTTTTAAAAACTTGTACTTTTACTTTGCAAAGCATTGAAGTTTAAAAATATGAAGCAATAAGCCCCGAATCATAATTCATTTTTCAGGATATCCATGATGGTCATTTGTGCATCATAGCAGCTAATAAACTCTGCTGACGTCACGCCTATCCCCGTGCCTGAAAGTAGCCTATGTGAATGGCGTTAAAATAAATGATAAAGGAAAGCCCACGGGGCTTCACGCCCTGTGAAACATTAGGTTGAAAAACGCTTGTTTTTCAGTTCTGAATGGCCTTGGGTGGGCCAGGGTATTCCTGGGGTGGGCCTGGCCCACCCTCTAAAACCAGGCGTGTGCCAGACTCTGTATTGGGTCCCTAATAAGTTCTGGGAGGTTTAGTCGTAGGTCCCTTTCTGAACCCGTTTGAATGGCACACAAGTTGCCAGAGCTATTTAACTAAAAAGGGCCTGCAGCAGAAATATGCTCTAGCAACATGGACCTTTGGGGCAACTTTCTATGTTGCATGGTTCAAGAATCTGTCTGGGCCTGTGGAATTTAGAGACTGGCTTTGGGTGCTGCAGCAGGGAGTTCCTTGGTTATTATAGGATCACTGCAGCAGCCCCCAAGCCCTGCAAGCTATATTGAGCTGCACTCTCAGGTCCATTATGCCTGCTTGGGAAAAGAGGAGGTTCAGGCTTATGCTCATCCTGTCATTGGCCTTTGGCTGCAACAGCTGTGATACAGTTTTAGGGTGACCCCCACGACTATTTGGACTGCACTGGATAACACCCAATCAGTGGTAGCCATTGGCAAACTCGCTGACATGTCCATGAGTGGACCAACATTGAAAGGGGAGAGCAGGACTAAAAGCAAGCTGCCTTGCAAAGTTCCATAGGGGCTGGAAGTAGGGGTGCGGGAGGTGCTGCAGCACCCCCAGAAAAAAACCAGGCTGGAGTTCAGAAAAGTGAACAGGCAAGAAAGATCCCTTTTACCGTTATCCTATTACATTTGCTGAGTGGTTAAAGCCAGAAGCTAAATGTCAGGCTATGTCGTATGACAAATTGCTGCATATTTGTTTAACATAGAGATGTGTGGGTGTGTGGCCAAGCAAGAGGGCTGACTAGTCTGTTTTCGTGATGGCTTCTGCAGGTACAACTGAAATCCTATGTAATTCTGTTGCAGCTACCATCACAGAGGGGGCTGCGGACTGAGGATTACTGCCTGTCGCCCCTACAGGGAGAGAGAATCACTCCTACCATCTGGTCCACGGGTGGGGTGTGCTGCCTGCCTAATCCACCGCAGTGGGCTTGAGGCAGACTAACCCGCGAGCATCACTGCCCGATAAAGGATCCTACCACAAGGCCTGCTCCTATGCTGGTGAGGCTGAGGACCTATGAGAGACAGAGGTAGACACAAACTTGGAATGCGATACCAGTCTGCCCTTGCGGAATGGGGCTGGTAGCTGTGAGTTGATCTGGCCCGAGGTTGCCATATTGTAGCATGAACACTTCTCTTAGCCACTGAGTTACAGTGGGTAGCAGCTGGCGGGCTGGAGAGGGCGTTTGCCACTGGATTAAAATATTGCTGAATTTACTGTGGGGAGGGAGTAAATGTTTCTGGGCCCACGTTTGGTGGGTCTGTCTGACATCCAAGATGGGGAAGGACAAACTTGCCAAAATGGTGCAGTCCAACAAAACTGACAATTTTACCCACTGCATGCAGAGAGAAGTATGAAATTGGTCAGCTTCCTATCTGGCTGTGTTCCTTTTTCCCTACCCCCTACTTCTATTTATACAGGTACTGCTGGACCTCACCCGAAACAGATTAATATATCTAATTCCTCACACTTCTTCTAGAATAAATATTCCTGAGGATATCACACACAGAGATGCCCATAGTCTCACCACACCTTACCACCCTGGTCCTGAAGAAATCCCACCTGACCCACAGAGGCAACATAAGGGCAGAAACATGTCGACCACCTTTTCGTAACAATATTTTAAGTGCGGGAGATCCATAATCAAACTTCATTACGCGCTACAACCAATCTTTTAAATAATATCTCGAATAGAGATCTATTAAACTCACACCTGGCTGTACGAGTATTTTTTAGTCACCTTGGCCTATGACACTAATATCCCTGATCACTACTGCACTACCAAGGGGTACACCTCCGGTGGAGGAAGCATGAGCACTAACCCCATGATGATGCTGTCACGTGATTAACAGTAGAGCGGAGAATCAAGATATACCGCTACCTCTACCATCTGCACGTGAATGAGGGTTTTTTTATTGGGACACTGAAAACTGAGAAATGCTAACTTAAGTTATGCAGGACAAGTGATCCATTCCCCACTTGATTTTTGGATATTGATTAAGGAAGCTGAATGGATCACAGCTTCTTCTTTTTTCCTCCAATTTGATTATTTGTGCCTCTCACTTGACACTTACTGTCAAATAGTGGTTACTAGGATAAATGGGGCCATGGGATGTACCATCACCAAAGATATCAAACAGTGCTTGCTTGGTATGGTTCCGGTACGAAAAAATAAATCTTGGTCTGAAAGTCATACTACTGGCGCTGGTGCTTGCTAAACGCTAGGTGGCAGTCCGGTGGATGTCTCCTAACCCACTGCTGCTGGATGACTGGTTGAGAGATATGGCAGAGAGGGCGGAAAAACCAGCAGGGACAATATGTTGGCGGATGACTTGCAGGCATGGGTATCAATGTTCGATGAGTTTCTTGAGCTGCTTGACTCAAGACCACATTAAAGGTAAATCATGACCGCGCCAGTATGGTACAGATGAGATAGTTATGATGCCTGTTTGTGTGGGAGTTGGATGGGGAGGGGATTGGGGAGGGGATGGGTAGTTGACACTCAGGAGAGTGTCTCAGAGACCAGGGGTTTTTGAAAATATATTGCACGATCTTCGCACTCAACAGATGTCAATGTCATCAATTGACGTAATATAGCTTATCCATGCGAGCTAAGGGGGTAAGGGGTGGGGGTATTTTATTGCGGTATGACCAATGTTGTAAATCTATGTTCAGTATTATAAGAAATGCAAACAAAAATGTATACAACCCCCCCTCAAAAAAAAATGGCTATTTTTGTTTATTATTCTTTTCAGACTTCCAAGGAGTTGGTAAAATGAACTAAGTGGCAAAAATGCTGGAGTAAAAAGAGTGAAAGGAAAGGCTGTAGGATGTCGATTTATTTAATACAATTGATTTTTAATCCATATAAATGTATTGTACAAATACCTCAAAATATACCAGCAGTTAAGAATGCACAAGCAGAGCACTGTTTTTGTAATTCTTAAGAGTGATGGATGCAAAAAATTGTAATAGAATCATACAGCTCAAGACACTTTACTTAGTGATATGAAAATGATAATAGGTCGCTGAAACCCGATTTGCACACATTGTCGTTTGTGCGCTGTGTAGTTTTATCAGTAAAACTGCATTTCTGATTTTTTTGTCGAAAATGTGCAGACTGTAAATGACAGTGCACTGCCACACCATGCTATGTAAATATATTTTCAACAGTATGCTACAAAGTGCACCACCAGCTACATAACACACCCTTACTAATCTTGTGCTGAATGGGCGTGGATCATTTGCTCCACTTGATCTTTGTGTGACACTTGTATTTTTCAAAATCCTATTCCTGCGGTGATGTAACACTGATGGCGGCACCGCCCCCGCCCCCACCCCCTACCCCCCGCGCTCTGAAAATTGTTCCAGCACCACTGCGTGGTCCGGTAGTGGCACTGGAGTCGTAAGTCTGGCAACACGAGGGAGGGTGGGGAAGTTGTCTAAAATCACTATTACGAAACTCCAGTCATGGAGAGCCAAGAGAATAATGCATAGTTTTTTTTTTACCAGTCCGGTTCTTTTAAAAATGCCAGCGGAGCCGGGCATTATACATTTATATGTCATACGATATCATCAAATGTGCAGCTGGTTTTAAAAGAGGCTACCATTTTGGTATAATGTTCAGTTCATATTGCTGTAAAAAGATAGAAGGCACCGAATGTTCTGTACATTGTATTAAACTGTCTCAACTGTGGATTCGTAAACCAGCACAACAATAATAAATAGAGAAGAGGATCTTGTGACATAGTGCATGCCCTTACAATGGCAGTGTAAAGGTACCAACCCAAAGTGGGCCCTCTTATGAATATTTAACTATTTAAGTAATTTTGCAACATGGTGCCATGTCCCCTTCTTACAGTTAGTACCATCTGCACATTGTTAGTATGTCCACAATGAATGCTCAGATCCATCCATAAAATGTACTGCCCACGATCTCATAATATGTATACCAATAAATACCACAAACCAACAACCCAACACCCTGAGATATCAAGACACACCAAAAGAAAGGGCACTGTATCAATAGTGTTATAATCCATAATTTCGATCAAAGTATGATATGTAATGTCACTTTGATGCTGTTGATGTCACCGGTAAGTCAATGGTCAGATCATGTGTGAGGTTGTGAGACGTGCATTTGGTGGCCGAGTTATGGTCATTATGTCAAAGGGCAAAAGTAATGCTCCAGTTTCAGTTTTTCATTTAAACTCTTTTTATGGGAATGTCTAGGTTCGTTTTTAATCATTATGAGCAGAAGAGACTAGAACTTCACTTTAGCGAAAGCCCTGTAACTTCAGTGAGTGCCACCGTTGGAGGGGAGAGCTGGAGCGGGACAGGACCACAGGTCCCAGGCACCCTGGCGGCCGCCACAGCCGCCGTCACCCGCAGCATGCGGCCGGAGGTGCTTTAAAATCGCAGCAGGGCTCCCGCAGCGCGGGAAGGCCTGTAATTTCAGTGAGTGCCACCGTTGGAGGCGAGAGCTGGAGCGGGACAGGACCCAGGCTCCCTCGTGGCCGCCACAGCCGCCGACGCCCGCAGCACATGCCCAGAAGCGCTTTAAAATTAATTGCAGCAGGGCTCCCGCAGCGTGGGACGCGCGCGGGCCAAGGGCGGATCTGCCTGCGCCCGTCCGAGCCAGGATGAGGCTTTGCTGGGCCCCTGCTCTGACGTCGGACCATCGGCATCTGTGTGCACCTATTAGTCTTAAGGTACTGTCAAAGCTAATTCCATTCCTGTCATTAACCCCTGTGTTTTATCCTCTTTAGTATAATTCGTCCTTGGTGAATTGTTTGTTGAGAATTGTGAACTAATGGACTAATTATGAGCAAACGCAAAGGAGTAACCGTTACATCAGACGCCTTCATCGTTAGGGCAGAGGTGTTGCTGACTCATGAAATTGAGATGACCGAGCAGCAACTTTCTTTAGACTGTTTATCACTCCCAAGATGCTTGTCTTTAGGTTCTTCTAACCAGGGAGGCTCTCCATTAACGTGTTCACCTATCACACTCCATAATGTGTTTACAACCCCCCTGTGATGACCACGACAGATGACAGACGCCGGACACTAGGACCCTGTGGGTCACAGGGTGGTGACCAGGTCACCAGACTACTTCCTGTGGACGGACAGGAAGGGGCAGTACACAGCAGGACGAGGACGAGGACGGACGTGCCCAGACGGACGGACGATACACCAAAATAAAGAAGTACCTCACCATACGATCTGTGTCCTGTGTGGTTCCTGCACGTAGCGCAACCCACTACACGACATCTGGCGACGAAGGTGTGTGGAAACTGCAACGCCAGTGCGTGTGAACGCGCATGAGATAAGGTTGCAGAGCGCTGACGCAAGGAGCTACACGGGAGCCCACCCCGATAAGCGTCCAACAAAGCAGAGCAACGAGCGGTAAGAGAAGCCCCGCCGCAAGGAGCGGCAGCGCCGAAGACAGCAGGGAGATCGCGCTGGGAGTTCGCGCGCTCACAATTGAAGCGCGTAGTATCGCGAGAGCAGCAAAACCTCGGCGGCCATATTAAAAAGAGGCAGAGAGGCCAATAGAAACGCGGCAATAGCAAGTCGGCCATTTTGAGGTCAGGCGAAAGCGAGATTTCAATAGCGAAATCTCGCGAGAGACAAGGCGGACATTTTGTGGGGGACAAAGCAAAGAAAATGCAATAGAAATAAAGGGCAGACATTATAAGGGCAGGCAAAACACGAAGGAAAGCACCACAGAGACAGGAAAAGGAGCAACACTGTCACCATAAGACAGGAGTATAAAAGAGACACAAAGAGGAAAGACATCAACATACAATAGCTCAAAATAAAGGAGCTTGAAAAAAAAAATAATAATAAATAAACAAAGGAAATAAATAACAAAGGGAGACAAAGGTGCAAAGAGGAAACAAGAGAAATGCCAGAAACAAAGCAAAGTGCACAATACCGCATACCAGTGCCTTTCACTGTATCGGAACCACAAGTGGGCATCCGGTGGGAAAAATGGATCATAAAATTTGAACGATACATGAAGGCGACTGACGTGGTGGACGAAAAAAACTGGATCTATTCCTAAACCTAGTGGGGGATGAGGTGGATGACCTCCTCATAACACTGCCACAGAGTGAATTAGAGACCTACGAGAAGTTAAAAAAATGTCTAACGGCCAAGTTCGACCCCCAAAGAAATGTCGACTTTGAGAGATATTCCTTTCACATGGCATATCAGCAACCAGAAGAGTCAATGGATGACTTCGCAACAAGGCTGAGAAAGCTAGTAGCACATTGCGAATTTGAAACATACGACAATGAACAGGCACTTCGCCTCAAACTGATAGAAGGCTGCCGAGACACGGAATTTCGCACAAGACTACTGAAAGAACCGATCACCCTAGAAAAGATTCTAGATCTAGCAAGGGCCGAAGCAAGAGCAATGATACAAGCGAGACAGATGGACCGAAAGGGAGAGCAAATACATAGAATGTCAGACGCAGGCAAGAAAGGGAACTGGAAGGGAGGACACAAAGAACAAGCGGCGAAGAAACAAAGTTCCCAATGCTACAGGTGCGGTCTGGAATTCCCTCACAAAGGACCATGCCCAGCATTCGGTCAAACATGCAAGAAATGCAACAGAAGCAACCATTTCGCTACCATGTGCCAAAGTGGGCAATTTAAAAATGAACGTGGCAGGCCTGGAAGGCCAAGAACAGCAACGACAAGACATGTACGGCACATGAACGCGACGGAGAGGAGCTCGTCTGGAGAGTCAGGAGGAGAAGAGGAAGAGGAAGAAACAACAAGAAAAGTAGAACGCCTATACCTCATGACCACAGATGGAGGGCATGAAGAGGAACACATCAGGCTAATAGACAGGAAGTCAATAAAGAAAACGGACTGGGTGACGATTGAAGTAGGGCCCCACCAAACAGAATTTGTACTGGACAGCGGAGCCACGTGCAACATCATGTGTGCCACGGAATATGATAAGATGAAGAGGAAGCCACCGCTACAACCATCAAGCGTAAGAGTATTTACGTGGGGTGCACAAAATCCCGTAACGAACATGGGAAAATTCACGGACACCATGACGCACAAGGGCACGACTGTCACAGAAGAAATACACGTGTTACGAGGAGACATTCCCGCACCGTGTCTACTAAGCAATGTAACAGCAAAACTAATGGGCCTACTGAAAATGACGTACCACATGTCGGAAAAGGAGAGCATACTACAGGAATTCCCAAACCTAACGGAAGGACTAGGAAAGCTGAAAGGAAGACAAATAACGCTGCACATAAATGAAGCTGTCAGGCCAGTCGCACAACACCACCGAAGGGTACCAATACATCTACAACCTCAAGTGGAAGAAGAAATAAAGGCCCTACTAGCACAGGACATCATTGAGCCAGCAGAAGGGCCAACGCCATGGGTGTCCCCAATAGTGGCTGTACCAAAAAAGGACACCACACAGATAAGAATCTGTGTGGATATGAGAATACCAAACTCAGCCATCGAAAGAGAACGGCATCCAGGGCCACATCTGGACGACATGATAAGTTGCCTGACAGGAATTAGAACATTTTCCAAACTAGACCTGTGCAAGGGTTACCATCAATTGGAGCTGGACGAACAGTCCAGATACATAACGACATTCTCAACACACCTAGGTTTGTTTCGCTACAAAAGGCTGAGCTTTGGAATATCTTCAGCAGCAGAAATATTTCAAGAAACGATCAGGCAGATAATAAGACCGATAAAGAACAGTCTAAACTACAGCGATGACATTCTGGTCTTTGGTAAGTCAGATGGAGAACACGACACGGCACTAAGGGAAGTGTGCTCACGGCTAGTAGAGGTGGGCCTGACAGTAAACGAGAAGAAATGTGAACTGGGAAGGGAAGAATTAATATTTTTCGGACACATATTCTCACGGAAAGGAATGAGGCCAGACCGGAGCAAGATAGACACGCTTGAAAAAACGAGTGAACCAAAGGACGTCGCTGAAGTGCGATCCTTTCTTGGCCTCGCCAGCTACTGCGCGAGGTATATAAAAGACTTCGCGACGGTGAGCACACCATTGAGAGAACTAACAAAACAAGGACACACCTTTGACTGGACCACAGAGTGTAAAAAGGCGTTTGAAGAAATAAGAGCATCAGTAACGGCAGTAGACCACCTGGCATACTTCGACCCGAACTTATGCACTGAACTAACAGTAGACGCCAGCCCGGTAG